>NC_136268.1:82853086-83438086 GCF_964187855.1 Myxine glutinosa
AAGTGTGACCGGAAGGGACGAGGTTCGCCTGACCACGTGGCCCTCGATCTGGGAAGCGAGAGGCGTTCCATTAGTGGACGCGCCCCTCACGCCCGACTTTTGGGCGGCCCCGGCAGGCCGTTTGTTTTGACGTTCCGTGACAGGCCCCGCACCCCCACCTCCGGGCCGACCGGAAGCTTGTGCTGAGTACATCATACCTGAACAACTCAGTGAGACAGAACACAGCAGTGCACACCAGGGTGACCCCTTCAGTGCATAAACCAATTAACCTGTCCACTGCAGGGCATATAGAAATGAAGTTATTTTCTGCATATAATAATAATATAAGTTCAGTTCTATATAACAATTTCTGTTATCACCACTACCACTACAACTACCACTACTACAAGCTTTGTCTGGAATTTTGTGGACTAACAGACAAACAGACATACAGACAAGCTGGGATCAAAACATTACCTCCTTCCACCATTGAGTGTAGAGGTAAACATCATGGAAATTATATCATGCCCTAGATTTAATTCATGCCTACCCGTGTATTTGCTTCACTGGTTCACAAGGTCTTTTGCATACATGTAATTCAGACTCTCGTCTTCATTGCTGACCACACAATGTTCGCAACATATTAATGTACATTTGTGCCAAATTTGGTGCTTGTATCACAAAATGCACAATTCTTTTGAATATTTGGGCTAAGCTGCCCCACTATATCGGCCGGCCTCGAAGACCGAAATTGTGACGGTGTCACCCGAAAAATTTGAAATTACGAAATTTGAAAATTTTTTTTACGGAATTTCAAGTGGCCCAATATCTGAAAATGTTCGCAACATATTAATGTACATTTGTGCCAAATTTGGTGCTTGTATCACAAAATGCACAACAGGTTTGCTATGCTGCTACACTAAATGAACTTTTGAACCTTTTAAACTTTTTATAAACTTTTTGAACTTTTTGAACTTTTAACTTTTGAATGAACTTTTTTTTGCCAATTTGCCAATGAACTTTCCTCTCACCAAGGCAAAGACCAGCACTTCTGGAACAATGTGCTCTGGAGAGATGAGTCAAAGGCAGAGCTATTTGGCCACAGTACCAGAAGACATGTTTGGCGAAAACCAAAGACAGCATTTCACCACAAGAACCTGATACCAACTGTAAAGCATGGTGGTGGAAATATTATGGTTTGGGGCAGCTTTGCTGCATCAGGGCCTGGGCAGCTCACCATCATAGAATCCACTATGAATTCTTCATTGTACCAGAGGGTGCTTGAGGATAATGTGAGGCCATCTGTCGGAGAGTTGAAGCTCAACCGAAGGTGGACCTTGCAACATGACAATGACCCTAAACATACCAGTAAATCCACCAAGGAATGGCTGAAAAGAAAGAAATGGAGGGTTCTGGAATCGCCAAGTCAAAGCCTGGATCTAAATCCCATCGAGATGTTGTGGGGGGATTTGAAACGAGTTGTGCATGCAAGAAACCCCTCAAACATCGCACAGCTGAAAGGATTCTGCATGGAGGAGTGGGCAAAAATTTCTCCCAGTCGATGTCAGAGACTGTTAGACAGTTATAAGAAACGCCTACTTGAGAGTGTTTCTGCCAAAGGGGGCAATACCACCTATTAGAGCCAAGGGTGTACTTACTTTTTCCACATGCGAAATTTGCATTTATGTTTATTTTAATTATACAATGGACTACAAATTAGAAATGCATCATGATATTTATTTGTTATATTATATCACCTTTATCTATCAATATTGTTGAAATGAAGATCAAATAGCTGTATGTTGAAATATGTTGAAAAAGTCAAAACTTTACATGGGGTGTACTTACTTTTTCACGTGACTGTATGTATGTATGCATGTATGTCCCCTCATTTTGAGAGTTTATTCCCGTTAAAATTCGTTTTCTCTGCAACCGTTGGTCCGATTTACAATAAATTTTCGTCAGAGGAGCGGCAACTCCTGTATCATTTTTTATTGATAATTATGACGTCATATGTCAAGTGGTACGGGCGCCATCTTGGAAAAACAAAAAAAATTGCACCTCCACACTACTGATCAAAAGTTTTAGAACACCTCAATTTTTCCAGTTTTTATTGAAATTTAAGCAATTCAAGTCCAATGAATAACTTGAAATGATACAAAGGTAAGCAGTAAACTGTTCGAGGTTAAAAAAAAAAAGTTTAGGTTAGCAAAAACGGGAAAATAATCTAAATTGCACAGTTATATTGTAAAAAAAAAAAAAGGCCTTTTTCAGGGAACAAGTAATGGGTTAACAACTTACAGGTGTTCTGCAGCAATGTAAGTAAATTAAGCCTTGAAAGTTGATGCAAACAATTCCTCCAGGTGTCCCAACCTCTGCTGATAACTTGACTACAAACCTCCTGTCTGTAGAAAAGCAGTATTGGAACAGACTGTTAATACACCCTCTGAAGCATTATTTGGACAATGTTGCACTGCAGGAAGTAGTATATTGCTGTCATAATGGCGAGAAAAAGGCAATTAACAAAGGAAGACAGACAGACCATTATAACCCTTAAAAGTGTAGGTCTTTCCTTGAGATAAATTACAAAGACAGCCAAGGTATCAGTCAGTACAGTTTCCTACACCATCAAAAGGCACTTGGAAACTGGAGGAAACTCTGACAGGAAGAGGTCTGGCAAACCCAAAGCCACAACAGAATCAGAAGACAAGTTTCTGAGAGTCAACAGCTTGCGTGATAGGCGGCTCACAGGACAACAGCTTCAAGCACAGCTTAACACTGGTTGGAGTAAGCAGGTCTCAGTTTCAACTGTGAAGAGAAGACATCGAGCTACAGGTTTGACAGGTCGAGTGGCAGTAAAAAAGCCATTGCGAAGTTGGCAAAATAAGAAAAAGAAGCTTGCCTGGGCCATGAAGCACCGCCAGTGGACTACTGAAGACTGGAAGAAGGTCTTATGGACTGATGAATCAAAATTTGAAATATTTGGTTCATCACGCAGGGTTTTTGTACGCCGTCGAGTTGGCGAAAGGATGGTTCCTCAGTGTGCGACACCAACTGTCAAACATGGAGGAGGAAGCGTGATGGTCTGGGGCTCTTTTGCTGGATCTAGAGTTGGCGACTTGCACAGTGTGACTGGCACCCTGAACCAAAAGGGCTACCACAGCATTTTGCAGCATCATGCAATACCCTCTGGTATATGCCAAGTTGGTCAGTGGTTCATCCTGCAGCAAGATAATGACCCTAAACACACCTCCAGGCTATGTCAAAACTACATTCGAGGAAAATAACAAAATCGTAGGCTTCAAATCGTGGATTGGCCAGCACAGTCTCCAGACTTGAACCCCATCGATCTGGTTTGGGATGAACTGGACAGAAGGGTGAAAGCAAAGCAACCTACAAGTGCAACTCATTTGTGGGAACTTCTGCAACAGTGTTGGGAAGAACTTCCCGAACAATATTTGATTTCCATTGTATAAAGAATGCCACGAGTGTGTTCGGCGGTTATATCTGCAAAAGGTGGCTACTTTGCTGAGTCAAAAATTTATATTAAATTTTGTTAAACAAAATGATTCCATGATTTCTTTTTTTTTATCTCCAATGGTTTATTTGTTCTATGCTTAATTTCAGTACATTGAGACATTAAACTGCATAAATTTCAATAAAAACTAGAAAAATTGAGGTGTTCTAAAACTTTTGACCGGTAGTGTATTTCTTCAAAACCGCTCCATGGAAAAAATTGAAAGGTGGCTCATTGGAAAGTACTCCCCACAGGGGAAATAACGTGTTAATAATGATGTCATAGGTGCCTTCATTATAACGTCATAAATCGACAAGTAGAGCACCTGATCTGATCAGTATGAAATTCTAAGAGCATGCGTTATCTAGATAGGTTAATATCATCAGCATACTAAGGATAAATTGGTTTCTATCTATGAAAATGTGCATCATATGGGGGTGGGTGGTATTACAAATCATCCCATCCATAATTCTATTGGAAGGAACCTGTCTGTGGAGACACGTTATACATGAGTCATACAATATTATAATCTATCTATAATTCCAGTAATCTCTGTGTGTATGTTTGTATGTTTGTATGTTTGTATGTTTGTATGTTTGTCTGTGACCGCTGTTTCTCGACAACCACGGGTCCGATATACTTTAAACTTGCCAGGTATATTGCTGGGGACCCGAGGATGTGCCTTTTCAAGGTTTCATATTAATCGGAGAAGTAGTTACCGAGCTATGTCCAAAAAACGATTCAACCAATCAGAGAGCAGCGAGCTATCACGTGTGCCGAACGTGGAGGACACACTCTGCCTCGGATGGCACATTTGAGAGCGTATTCATTTATTTCCCGTCGGCAAACTATGTTGGCGCTATGTTGGCGTTAAACTATGTTTTAAAACTAATTAAAACTAATTTGCGATTCTTTCGCTTTGCGATGCGATTTGCGATTGCGTTAAACTCGCTCGGGCGTTAAACTATGTTTTAAAACTAATTAAAACTAATTTGCGATTCATTCGCTTTCCTGCGCGTTTGTGTTGTGCACGCGATGGCGATTTCTTTACCAAACTCCGCAAGCCGTTAGCTTTGGACCAAACCATTTCATGTAAATAGAGGGGGGGGATTGTCACCGTACTCGCAAGCCGTTCGCTTTGGACCAAACCATTTCATGTAAATAGAGGGGGGGGGGGATTGTCACCGTACTCGCAAGCCGTTCGCTTTGGACCAAACCATTTCATGTAAATAGAGGGGGGGGATTGTCACCGTACTCGCAAGCCGTTCGCTTTGGACCAAACCATTGCATGTAAATAGAGGGGGGGGGATATACTTTTAGATATATATATAGTACGGGCATGCCCTAGTATATTATAATTGAAGAAGTGTCTGTTTGCGTTTTTGATTGACTTTGATGCATTCCTAAAATGCTGCTCTGCATGAGTTAAAAATTGGTGGAGACACAGAGAGAGAGAGAGAGAGAGAGAGAGAGAGAGACAGAGACACAGAGAGAGAGAGAGAGAGAGAGAGAGAGAGAGAGAGAGACTTGACTTTTATGTCCTTTTATTACAAAAGTATAAAATGAAGATTTTTACAGTCAAAACAAAATAAACAAAACAGTTACATGCAATTTTACCATCGGGGAAGTCAAAACCAACAAACCGTTAAGCTACCAAAAAAACACAGAAGGATATTTAATAAAGACTAGAGAGAAAGCACCAAATGACCCTCAGATATTTCACAAAAATCCTTTACACACCACATTCTTTCAAAAAGTTCAAGTTGGCTGGAAAGCGAATAACAGTAAAAATCAAGTTTTATCCGGCTCTCGCAAAAAGCTCTGAGCATTGCTACAGTATCTGTACTGTACAAGTCATTCTTTATCTTTGATTTTCTGGTTTTGTAAATTGCCAATTTTGCTTGGGAGATAAAGAAGTTTGCAAGAATTGTTGCTTGGATGTTTAAGGGGCCACTTGGCCCTAAAATAAACATTGGAAAATTGAAATCAATGGAAAGACGTGCAAATAGCACTTTCAAGAAAACAAAGAGAAGAGTTAAACGACTGCATTGAATATACGCATGGGCCAAGGTTTCTCTCTGTCCACAAAAGGGACACTGATCACTTGTCGCTTGTGAAAAGCGGTGAATGAGAGAGTTTGTGGGTATTATCCAATGTGCGATTCTACCTTTGGAGATCACCAGCACGTTTTGGCACAGGATTTTTATAATACCATCCCCAGTTTGGGGAGAAAGGAGGAGTGTGTGGCAGGACTGCAGACCACTTACAAGGTGCTGGGGAAGACAAGGAGGGGAAAAGAGCTTTTAAACATTGGAAATATAAGGTTTTGCGGTTACCACTGGAAGAGGAAAAGGAACGGCCAAAATTTATTGGCTCCAAGTTTTCAGAGGCCGACAAAAGAAGGTTGGGGAAAGGAGAGAGGCTCGGCTCAGAGGGAGGTACAGGACGAACCAACCAAGGTTGGGAGGTACCGTAGGCACGAAGCACCACCCTTAGACATCTGTCTAGTTGGCGAGATGATCTGACGCCAGTCGCCAAGGCAATAGCAGCAACACTTAGCCACTTGTCATTTGCATTGTCTCTAAGGTGGCACACTTTGGTTATTGATGCAGCCACAAACTTTTGAATGAAGGCCCTGCTGCTTCCAAAACCTTCAAAAAGTGAGTTGCAAAACAGTGGCTCGTTGAAGAACATGGATCTCTCGTACGTAGTACGATCTCGATGGCTTTTGAGAGCTTGCCATGCATTTAACAAACTTCGGTAGAAAGAGGGGAGTGAAGAGAGATCAAACATTGTCAAGTCCATTAGGAAAAGCTCCTTAGCATGACCGAAATTCTCAAGACGACCCAAAATACAGCATGCAAGTTGCCTCCAAAGAGAGAGAGAGAGAGAGAGAGAGAGAGAGAGAGAGAGAGAGAGAGAGAGAGAGAGAGAGAGAGAGAGACATATGAAGATTATTATTTCAGCTGATTGGGTGGCTTGATTCTTTGACTATCCAGTCATTAAGTGGGCACAGTCCATCACCGAGAAATAGAGATCCATATATTGCTTCAATAATGAGGATGCTGTCTAGAAGGGCAGAAAGAAGCAAACCAAATGAATGGAAAGAGGGTTTCAAAAAGTGCTTCTGGCCATTTTTGGCTTTATTAAAGCAAAGGACCGTAAAAAGTGCTCCATACATTAGAGTAAGGGCAGCAGTGATTTAAATCCTTTGACGTCCAAGTGAAATTTCCTATTTTATGTGGCGTGTCAACATCGCACAATTAATCTCCTACAGCTTTATATCCATTTGTAATCAAAATAATCCCTGTAAAGAAGCAATGATCCATTTTCAACAACAAAAAATTCATGCATTTCAGTGTTGTTGTTACATTCAAACATAGATTTCCAGACAGTGCATGTTGTAAAGTACGAGGCTCAGAGATGCAGGACTTTCCATCTCAGATGCATCTGCAATAACATCTGAAAAATAGGATGAATATAGATGGAAAGCTTCCTCACAATATACAGCTGAGGGACATGCTGAGAATGTATGCAGCGTGACAAAAACTGTTGGCTTTATTAAAGCAAAGGACCGTCCGTGGTGATACAGAAAGCTGTTTCTTTCTGCAGGAATGACTTCTTTAACAGGATGGAAAGGGGTTTGCGGTTCAAAATCCTGATTCTTATTTGAAATAAGGATTTTTTTTCACAGCCTTGCAATCATGTATTCTCAGTTCTCAGGTTATACATATAAAATTATATCTTATTGAAGACTCCCATTGAAGCGAAAACGGATGTGTGATTATATATACATGATACAAATGAGTGTTGCAATGAAATAAATTATTGGGCTTTTGGTATTTATATGTTGACTGCTATCGGCATTACATGTGGAGCATGTTTGGCAGCCTCGGTGGTGTACGGTTTTGTCTATGTTGTTGCTGACATCTCACCAATAAGCAATTAAACTAATCTGGTAGCTTATGGGGTGTGTAGTGTTGGGGTTCTAATGCACGTGCTACTTGTAAATGTCTGCAGCTGTGGAGAAACATGGTTCAGGTTCAAAACATGAAAGGGCTTATTGTAGCATTGTGTAGTTCTTTTTGGTTGCTTTATGCAGATTTTTTGATTAGAAAGGCAAAGTTCTAACTAATTATAAAGTCCTAGGTGCAGCTGGAGTTTACTGATTGTGTGAGAGCTTACCAATTTGAAACCACTAGGAAAGAATAGACAACCTCAGGTGACATTTCATTTGCACTCCATGGACTTCCTCAAACCTAAAGACCACCTAGACAACCTGGAAAGGAAGAAACTGGATAGGGCTATGAATATAGATGGAAAATTTACTCAGTTTAATCAGTAGTATAATCAAAGTTTTATTTAATCAAATTTTTAGTTTAATCAAATAGTCCATGGGCCCGGACCCGAAATTTCACTAATTGGTACCACCCGAGGTGGCAAGTTCTAGTAATGATTTTTGGAAAGGTGCATGTATGTGGGATACATGCTGATGTGATAGCAATTCTGGACTGGTAGCTTAGTGGTAGTTATCAGCTATTTTATACCCGCACCCTGTGAAAAGGCGTTCGACGGTTCGGATTGATTTAGTCCATGTGTGAAATTTTGGGTACGGGCCCATGGACTAATTGGGCATATTAATCAGAAAGTACTGAGACAACGTAGATCCCAAAATTATTGCTTTATGTCTTATTTTAAACATACAATCTTCACATAGTGTAATTTTGGAATACAACAGCTACTATAATACACGTACGTGATTGTTATGGAAATTGTCACATAAACATGTCACAACATGAAAAGGTCACAACACATATTAATCAAACGGTTTTCTGAATCAAGGGAAAGAAAGTCCAGAGGCTGTACTGAGCTCATCTGCTGAGCCCATCTCAAGTACATGTATGCCACAATAGCTATAAACAGTACTAGTACTCAAATGTTATACAAAATGGTTGGAAATCACATACTAACAGAACTAACATACTGTAGGCTATGTACCCGGTATGGTCAGGTAGTGCTTCACATAAAGATGAAATGACACAACACATTATCAAAATGTCTACATGTCTACATGTATTCTGAGGGTGTTTCCAGGGAAAGCACGTCCTGTGCTCTTCAGAATAATACTGAGTATGTCAATGTACCAAACTAGCGATATCATAGTCAGTCATCGAACTGCTCGTCTTCATCGGAGTCTCCGAGTTCGAAGGATTCTTCATCTTCCTGTTGTTTCTGGTTACTGCAGGTTTGTAGCTTGCACATGTCTGTGCATGACAGTCCATTGGTCAGGCATGTGCATTTTGGCAATTTGCAGGAACGCACACACTTGCAAGCTAAGAGTTCCAAGACCACATCTGGTGCTGGTGGTGAACGCATCCAGTGGATGGCGAGCTGATCTCGACAATGTCCAGATACGACATCCAGAATGCTGAGAGGCTGCCGTTTCCACCTCTGAGGAACTCGAGGTATATTCCAAACAGTTCCATGATGCGTGCGCATGAGCGGTCACCGAGGACCTGCTTCAGGGATGCCTGTGAGATATCTTTGCAGAGGCTGTCAATGATCCTCAGTGTCTCATCCATGTGGACCACATCGTTGGCGTGAGTGGCTTCCAGCCACGAGAGGAAACCCTTCCAGGCCAGTCGAGTGAGTGCCTCATAGACATTCTTGTGTAGGTGGACTGCCCTGTTGTACTTGCGGCCATCCATGACACCATTAATGGAACCTTCTGCGATCACACCAGACTCGATGCAGAGATCTCGCAATCCAGCATCTTGAAATCGCTTCCCTATTATTCCCATCAGTGTGCAGATGGTGTGGAATACTCCGAGCCTGGTGATGATGGTGTTTTGGAACTTGTCAGGGTGTTTCCATATAATCTCCACAGCCTTTGCATACAGTGCCTGGTCAAAGACACAGACAATCTTTGTCAGGTCCAAGGAGTGCATGATGTTCAGTGACTGGTTTAGCACTTCATTGACAGTCGACATTTGTGTCGCTGGAGCATTAATGGTAGGCAGGTAGCCTACATTGTCTGGAATGACTGTCACGTCATCTCGAGTCCGGATGTTGAAGCCTGTCCAGCTGCTGATTGATTGCTCTTCTTGTTGCGACATGCGTGCCATGACCCAGACAAGATTCTTCTCTTTGGCGAGCTGAGTCTCAGCTGCAGTGTCAGCATCTGCACTTTTGCTCTGTGGTGGTCCCACTCGTTGTCCAGCGTTGTATGCTGGTAGCATTGGTGGTGGTGCATCAATACTTCTCTGCTTTGTTTTTCCTACAGTCAGCATGGTTCTGGTGGACACTGGGGTGATTGGCTTTGCTTGTACGGCAATCCCATTCACTCTGTGAGATGTTCCTTCTCCACTGGTGGTCTCTTCCAGACGGTCGATATTATCCCAGGCTAAGGTTGTGAATATGCCAGGATGGATGTTACCTGGGAGGGCAACATCACTCCCTGATAGCGAGAGCTTTTGGAGACACAGAGCAGTGTCGATCTCTTCCATCTGAGAATAGGACACACTATGGCCGAGTCGGTTGAGGATGTGTATCAACTCTACATTCCCGGTCAGTGACTTCATAGCGAATGGCAGAACGATGTGCTTCGGGGGCTTTATCAGTCCACGTGTTACAGCATATACCATGTCATAGCCGAGTGAACACAGAAGCCGCTGGACTCTTTGAGATGCATGATCAGGGTCATTGGAACCTGTAAGTAGATAGCACAGGAAGACCATGACCGACTCTGGAATGGTAGTGTCCTCTGCTTCTGGTTTGACTTCCGGTGGCCAGGCTTGAGGGGCATCTTGGTTCTTGATGTCGGCTCTCATTTTCAGGGCTGCTTTGGAGACCACATCTTCAGCATGGAGGCCTTTCTGAGTATGCAGCTCTGCTTGTAGCGATTGGTATTGTTTGGCAAGTTCGTATATGGACAGGTTGTCTGGAAACAGGAGGAGTTTCCCTTTTCCCTCAGAGAAGATGTGCAGGGAGTCTGCAAACTCGCTTTCCAGTTTCCGTCGTATGTGTTTCTTGGTTGATTCCCTTACATGGGCAATACCAAGAGAGTTCATTGAAGCCACCAGTCTAGAAGAGAGATCAGTCATTGTCATCACTTGAGGATTGCCAAAAAGCTCCCTTCTGATGAACAGGAACAGCTCATTGTAGGCCTGATCCACAGCAGCGCCATACTGAGCTTCAGCATCATCATCTTGGCTTGCATCCTGTCCACTGCGAACCTCTCTTTTGGTATAGAACCGATAGCACGACCTATGATAGTGACCTTCTGCAGCTACCAGGTCTCTGCTGACTATGGCAAGGATTCTGCTGTCCATTTTCTCCATGGCTACATTCCTGATTGTGGCATCAGCTCGCAGTTCTCGACATTGTATGAGGATTTCTCTCATCTTCTGTCCTTTAGCATACTTGGTGTCTTTCTGGCAGAAAATGCACTCTGCCTCATAAGTCCTTGATGTGCTTGCACATTGTCTAGCTGCTCTCTGTGATCCTGTGTCTTGAGCAGGTTCACTGGCACTGGCACATTTGAGGATGCCATCAAGATGTCTTTTCATGGTGAAGAGACTGCGACATTTTCTGTGGTACTGGATTGTTGGAATCTGTCCATCAGGAAGGTTCGTAGCTAGTTTCAAAATTGCTGCATGTTTTCTGATCTGGGCTGCCCTCAGCAATGTTCTCCATGAGTCAATGTCTTGTAGTGAAACCAGCTTGTCTGTATTGTCATTGGAACAGTGGATGATGCACTCCACTCGTGGCCGCTTTAGTGGCAGGCTGCTTGCTCCGTCAGAGGCCATGTTCAGTCAGTTTTCACCTGCAACATAGAATTATCAATCCACATTACTATGTTGCACAAATTAGTAGTCTGCCAGTCCTTAATTATATTTAATTACACTTAATTAGACTGGTGAAACCAGTGGACTGATATCTGAAAGCAAATCAAGCATTCATGACTGGACTTATTCTAACCAGGCTGCAAATGTATATCACCACTGATGAGGGGAAATCAGCACTTTACATATCTGTCATATATTTTCTGCTTAACTAAATAGACATAATTATTGCAGAGCCTCTTGTTCTTGCCTCACCTACCAGGAAGTATCCACCAGTGGCCAAGTATACGGAATACGGATGAAAACTGGACACTGCCAGCATCCAACATATATTTTGTTCTTAACTAAGACACTAAAACTGAAGAAAAAGTTAATTTCCACACATGAATAAATACAAGAATATGTATTATATAGTATAACATACATGTCTTTATTACAAACATCCATTTGCTAAGATATTTAAGCATGTTACATTGTCTATTCAGCTAAAAAAATGATTTGGAAGATGATACTAGTAACAACAGCGCGGAGTTGCGGTATCGCGATTAATGCAAAAACAGCTTTCCTGCAAGAAAAATGAAAAAGCTACCCATTTGGAATTGCTATCACATATTATTTTACTTATATGGGTGTAACAAATAAATTGGCACCATGGAACTTTTGCCACCTCGGGTGGTACCGATATCTGGTCTGGCCCATGGACTAAAAGTAGTTTAATCAAAATATTTACTCAGTAGTAAAAACTCGGTTCAAATCTGACTCGGAAATTTTGGAAAAGAATTGCCGGGTCCCAGATCAGCTCAGAACTCAGATAAGTTTTAATTGCATCAAGCGTATGTAAACCAATCACATGGGGAATCCAATAGCCTCAATCTAAGCTACAGTGATAGGTATAGCTGGCTAAAGCACTGCTCTGCATTACAATACAATGCTGTCCTAATGTCCTACACAGGAAACGATAGTGATTAATCAGTCACTTGATTTCCATTTCCTATATAATTCTAAAGTTTATTTCCATTTTTTTCATCCTATAAATCTATCTACTGTAAGTGGATGAGGTTTGTGTTTGTGTGTGTGTGTGTGGGGGGTGTGGGGGAGGGGGGGATACTTTTTTGTGTCTACTAATTACATAGTCAATTAATTACGTATTACATACTATCGCGTGACTCCCCCTCGGTTAAGACCGGGGAAATCACGGATAGCAATCAAGCTTACTTGAGGCATTCTGTTCATTGGCAGATTTCCTATACACGCGCGGGAGGAAGAAGGAAAGAAGAAGAAGTGGCGAGATTTACCTGACGGTCCGTGCGCAGTCTTCAACCTGTGAAAAGGAACTCACAAACGAAAATGGAATTATGTACAAAAAGAAACGATTTATTATTCAGAACCCGAGAACAATGGATGCGACGATAATAACTAAACCTAGGTTGGGATCCCACTCACAGACTTCAACTACAGGACAAAGGAATGGATAACGAAAGAAAACGTTGTGTTCGCGTTTGTGCTTAGCTATGTCTGTATGCAGCGTCCGCCAGGAATTGTCCGGGATGGTCAGCTCCAACCGCAGTCGTCCGACTGCGCTCCAGTTGGCGCGAAGCGGGCCTCGCCACGCCCCCCCGTTTACCAGGCCTCTCGTGCCAAGCGAGCGAGCGTGCAATGTTCTCCCGGATTCGGCACGGTCACAGTGTGCTGCACCTCGTACGCTCGTCGTTCGCACGTCAACGCCAGGGAGGAGAATCGACGGCGCTCCAACATTTCTCCAACGTCCGTCATAAAGCAGGCACTTTGCGGGTCGCAAAGGAAGTTCAGGGGCGGAAGGAGGTCCAAGAACGAGAGAGGTGGGTCCAACCGAGAGAAAGGCAAAGGGCAGAAGGGAGGTCCAGGCAGGAAGGAAGCCAAAACGAGAAGAAGTCAGAAGATGTCAGCACACAACCGTTCAACACCAAAGTCCGGACCAAACAGACAAAATGTCCGCCACTCCAAGTATCTTGTCCGGGCGGCTCTGACGTCATCCGGGATTTTGACCAATCCATGAGTCCCTTCTTACCAGTCATGTGATTCACCCATCAAACACTTCGGTGTCAATCTATCGCGAGGTGGGCGTGGCCTCAGCCTGCCTGCTCGATGTGTATTTTGTGGTGATGTCGCTGGCTGCGGCCCCATCGGCGGTGCCCGGAACTGGCTTCCTGTCTGTTCTTCCAGTCAGGTTTTATTATGAGAGGGGAGTTAATTGGTGTGTATACGCTAATGGGCCTAACTAATGTATATGAGTGCATTGCCATACGGGACACCGGAATGATCACAGAGGGGACGACACACTGGGGAATTAGCATAAACCCTATAACTATTTAACATGCCCCATTCCTCGTAATGGGGACGAAGATACACCTTAATCCAAACAAACCGCTTAAACAGAAATTACAGGTGAGGTTCCCTATCACGACAGCCGGAGCATAATACCGACGCAGATCTACCTGGATCTATATATGCCCCTACACAAAATTCATAACAATACTATTGAAATGTACCTTTTAACTTTAGGCTGCTGAGACCCTTTCGACCTTTGAAGTCCCTTTAAAACACCCAGATGACCCAAAAGCACCTGAGGTCACAAAAGACCCAGATTACCCAAAAGTCACTGAGGACCCAAAGACCCCGAGAAAACCCAAAAGACCTAGAAGACCAAAACGTCCCTGATGACCCAAAAGACCCAGAAGATCCAAATGTCCCTGATGACCCAAAATACCCAAAAGACCCAAAGGACCCAAAAGTCCCAGAGCACCCAAAATACTGTGGATCAAAAAGACCTTTGAGTCTGGCATGCTACAAGGCAGTGAAGACCAATGAAAATATGGTTCAATTGACCAACGGGCTCCCTTGTGTATAAAAGGAGGCGAGTTTCTGCAGCATGCTTATTTTTATTTTTATTTTTTTGTATACAAGATCGAGGCTTGTGAGAGAGCTAACATTATTCACACAAAAAGTCAAACCGACACAAACCAACACATAAAACACAAATAAGGGGAGCGGTGTAGACAAGATGGGGAGAGAGGGTGAAGGACACAAACACAACATTTGAGAGCAGGGACATCGAGAGAACTGTGGGAGGGAGAGGGCTTGGGGGGAGGTGGGAGAGGTATAAAACATATGGACACTGCAAGGACTTCCAGGAAAGAAGTTGGAATTTCGAAAAAGTGTATCTGGGGTGAATTAGCGGGAGTAGAAAAGATCAAGGATTTGGATGGGGGAAGACAAGAGATGGTGGTGAACAGCTGTTTTAAAGACCTGGAGGGAGGAGTGGGATTGAAGGGAGTGGGGGAGTTTGTACCAGGGGTGGGGAAAAAAGGGAATAAAAGAGTGAAGGTGAGCAGAGAGCCTAGATTTTGGGAGTTTAACCATAAGAGGGTTGCTGGCAGATCTTGTGCGACCTGTAGGAATATTTGGGGGACAGAGCACAGAGAGAGCTGGGGGAGCAAGGCCGGAGAGGAGTCGGTAGAAGACAGAAAGACCACCAACCCACCTGTGGTGAGTGAGTGAAAGGCCCTCGAAGTTGGCTTCATTGCAGGAGATTCCAATGATTCTGAAAGCTTTGGTTTCAACAGCGTGAAGTCGAGCTAGGTGTGAGGCAGGAGCACCGGCCCAGAGGGGGGAACAGTATTCCATTGAGCTGCGGAGGAAAGCCTTGTATGTGGTGAGGAGCTCAGGTGTTCCAAGAAAAGACTTCGCAAGACGGAGTATGCCCAGTCAGCGACTGGCTTTGGAGGCCAGCTTGGAAATGTGGTTTTCCCAAGAAAGATCATGGCAGATAGTGAGACCCAAAAGCTTGAGCGACAGAACTTCTTGGAGAGGATTGTTGAGAAAGTGGATGGGAGGGTTTTCCAGTGCGTCTTTTCGGAGAGACATAGTAAGAGTGTGAGATTTGTCAGGATTGAAAGACATGTTCCACTTGTTTGACCAGTCTGTGATTTTGTCCAGGTCTGCAGAGAGTGAGGAGGCTGCAGACTGCCGATCTGAGGGATGAGGAATGGAGCGGCAGAGAGTTGAGTCATCAGCAAAGAGATAGAGAGGATTTTCCAGAGAGTCGGAGAGATCATTGATGAAGACCAGAAAAAGCACAGGGCCCAGAACACTACCTTGGGGAACTCCAGCCAGAACAGGAGGGGCGATGAGAGAAATCCATTCAGGGCCACACGTTGACTACGACCAGAGAGGAAGTCCGCAAGCCAAGCGTGGAGATTTCCATGGATACCATAGGAGGAGAGTTTGGTAAGCAGAGCTGGGTGCCAGACCATATCAAAGGCACGTGATATGTCAAGGGAGACAGCTCTGATTTCCTGTTTGGCGTTTAGGACCTCCATCCATTGTTGAGACAGCAGAAGCATCATGTCCAGAGTAGAATGACCTGGTCTGAATCCAAATTAATGATCGGAGATCAAGCCATTGAAGAAGAGGAAGGATTTGATATCTGAAGCAATGATGGATTCCATGACTTTGCTGATAATTGGGAGCAGGCTGATTGGTCTGTAGTTACAAGGATCCGTTTTTGCACCTTTTTTGTGTAAAGCGGTAATGTTTGCTGAATTTCCAAGATGCTGGCAGATGACGTTGAGCAAAAAAGAGGGTGAAAAGAACAGAGAGAGGGTGAGATAGAGCAGAAGAGCAGGATTTTAGGACCCGTGGGCTGATGCCGTCTGGTCCAGTTGCAGAATCAGAGTCGAGGTTTGACAAAAACTTCTCCACCTTGTCAGGAGAGAAGGACACAGAGTCCAGGAGCAGATGGGTTCAACTGGGTGAGGTGGGAACAGAGAGAGATGGGTTTGGGACACAAGATTTTGAGGCAAACACAGAAGCCACAAACAACGGGAGCGGGCCTGAGGAAACAGTGGAAGAGCCGGGCAGGCGAAGCCACGAGCAGAGCCGGGACCGAGCAGGGGGAGAGAGAGAGGGAGCAGA
Organism: Myxine glutinosa; assembly: GCF_964187855.1. Classification (NCBI taxonomy): domain Eukaryota; kingdom Metazoa; phylum Chordata; class Myxini; order Myxiniformes; family Myxinidae; genus Myxine; species Myxine glutinosa. The sequence continues at coordinate 82,869,380 of NC_136268.1, forward strand.
GCAGAGGGAGAGGGAGCCGGGACCGAGTTGAGGCATTCGGCTTTGTCACGTGCGGTGGCAACTGTGTAGCCATTTGAGGTGAGGGAGGGGATGGAGGGAGAAGAAACACCAGAAACGGATTTGACCAGACGCCACCAGGATTTGGAGGATGCAGACAGGTTTGAGAGTTCATTCTTGAGGGTGGAGAGATAGTGCTTCCTGGCACTCCTGAGGGTAGACACACACTTGTTCCGAGCTTGGTGGAAGGAACAGAGATTGCCTTCAGTTGGATTTGCCTTCTAAGAGGCAAAGGCAAGTTGTTTCAGGGCAACTGCCTCACCACAAGATTCATTGTACCATGGACGGGAGGAACGGTAAGACAACTGAAGACGAGATGGGATAAATCTGTGCATGAGAGAGAGCAGTTTGCTTTGGAAGAATTCCCAGGAAGAATTGATGTCAGAGGCAGTAGAGATTGGAGACCAGTCCAGATGATTGATGGCTGCTTGCAGACGGTGCCAGTCAGCCTGAGTGAAATGCCAGACTCGTTGGCGCTGAGGAGGCTCTCTGAGAATGGCCAGAGAGATGTCCACTTTAACAAGCACATGATCAGAAGAACCGATTGGAGCAGAAGAATAGCAGCAGACATTTGCAGGGAAGTTAGTCATAACCAAGTCTAGAAGAGAAGATACTCCATTGACTGAGATCCGGGTCGGGAAATTTACAGATTGTGTCAGTCCCAATGAGTCACAGAAGTCCTTTGCTGAGGTGCCATGGCTGGTGAGAGAGGAACCCACACACAGCCAGCTTGCATGATGACAGTTGAAGTCGCCACATATGAGGAAGAGAGAGTTGGGATGAGTTGATAGAAGTTGGTCCATGTTGTCGGACAGCGACATGTAAATGGAGTCATCACTGTTTGGAGGACGGTACAGAACATATATGAACAAAAGGTGGGAGCGGAGAGGAAGCCATAGCCAGAGGTACTCCTGGGGGTAGGGTGGAGAGAGGACAGTGCAAGGAGAGTGAGGAAGAGAGTTTTTGATAAAGATAGCTACCCCACCACCAGGACGAGGCTCAGGTCTGTCATACCGGAGGAGGGAGTAACCAGGAAGGGATATTAAGGAATCAGAGACATCTTGAAGGAGGAAAGTTTCTGTTAACAGATCAAGACTGGATTGTCAGAAGCAACCTGAATGGAGAGATCAATCAGGTTTGAGCGAAGGCCCCGGATGTTTGAGGTCCATATCGTTAATGAGGAGAGAGGGGGAGCATCAGGTGCAGGAGAGAGGAGGGGTAGGGTCAGATGAAGGATGAGAGGGGGAGGTAGGCAGAGCAGTTGATAGTGTGTCAGAGAATACAGAAGAGTTACAAGAAAGGGAAGGATGAGGAGGATGAAGGGTTTGATGGTGAGGGGATGAGGCACAGTGAGGGGTTCTTTGAGGGGGGGCAGAGGAAAGTAGAAGGTTGGCAGAGGTGGAGGTATGAGATAGAAGGGAGATGAAGTGGGGAGGAGGCAGCTTTGAGAAGGAGGTGGGAGGGGGGAGAATTGGAGAGGGATGGTATGGGGGAGATTTGAAGTGGAGGGGTAAGGGGGTTTTTTGAAAGGGAGGAGTTAGGGGGAGTTTTGGAGGGGAGGGGCAAGGGGGGAGTTTAGGAGGGGAGGGGCAAGGGGGAGTTTAGGAGGGGAGGGGCAAGGGGGGAGTTTAAGAGGGGAGGGGCAAGGGGGGAGTTTAAGAGGGGAGGGGCAAGGGGGAAGATTTGGAGGGGAGGGGCAAGGGGGGAGTTTAGAAAGTGGATGATTAATGAAAGAAGAACATTGATAACAAATTGGGTTTATTGTGATTTTCAAGTTAGAGATCCGTTTAAGAACGATGGAGGAGGGGTGGAATGAATTTGAATTTCGAGCATGTCATGATTTAGAATTATAAGAGATTGAATTTTTTTTGAAGTGGAATGAGTTGGAGAGGAAATTGAAAAAAGCCTTTTAAATAGGAAGAAAAACAGCGTGTTGTAATATACCACTGAATAAAACACTGCAGGGGAAAGTTTAAACATATTTAAACAGAACCGTGAAGAACAATCTGATATTCACAAAAATACCAACGGGGAGAGGGAGCCTAGAGGGACAACCACGAGTTGCGTGAACAGGGGCAAAGGTGTCAGTAAAAGGAACAGGGCAAAACAGATCTGGGGATTGCGTGAAACACGTGGATGCTGAACGAACGAACGAAAAGAAGAAAATGTTTTTTTGTTTGTTTTTTTTAAGTTAAGAATTTAAACAAGGAAGTATGCGGTGAAAAGACTGGGGAAAGACTGAGAGAACGAGAGAAGAAGGACCACAATCGACCACTGGGAGAAAACAAGCCTCAAGGTAGGAATCTTCAAGAACAAGGCTGCAAAATACCGCGTACAAAATACTCGACTATTATATGCAGGTATGAAAGATTAACACCAATATAATCTTCCAAGATTTCAAGATTCAAGTTTATAATCAAGTTTCGCTCTTTCACGAGCCTCGATCTTGTATTAAAAAAAAAAGAAAAAAGAAAAAAAAAGGGACGCACTTTAGATACACACACGAAAGATAAATACAGTTTCGACAAAAATACAATTGTGAACAATTACTTAACTTCGAGCGTGGAATGCTTCATTCTAAACTCTAAAAGCTTTCTGCTGTGATCGAAAAACAATAATGGAAAGGTAATAGATGTACTTGGAACAAAAATAAATTTATCCAATCACAAACTTGCCTGTTTTAAAAATCTCTTTCTGAGTTTGAAGAAAAATAAGTGCTTGAAGCACGCGGTGCTACGCGCGCGACTTGCTACCAAGGAGGAAGCGGACAACGCGGTAAGTTTAATGTTCTTTATTCAAAGAGGTCACTGTAGCACTGGCGCGCTCCGGGCTGCGCGCCCGGTGTATATCCTGAGGCCACGCCTACCCCTAGGGCGTGGCCGCCACCCACTTGGTGCGCGGAATGATGTCACCACGCCAGTGGGCTTTCGTGTCCGCCACACGCGCCCCCCCCCAGAATTCCCGCGCACCTGGAGGGCCAGTTTGCGGGGCAAACGGATGACCCGGCCGAAGCGCCCTCTGGCGACCAGCGGCGTCCGGGGTGCAGGGATGCCAGGTGGGATGCCCCCGGCTGTACCCGGGATGGGTGCCGGACCGGGGGGTGGCGTGCCTGCGGTGCTGGGCGGTGCCGGGGGTCCGCCCGCAGGGGGGCGGCCCCGACGCGGGGGCCAAGCCACTGGCGGTGGGTGGTCCACGTCGAGGTGGGCCGGCTTGAGGCGGTCTATGGAGACCCGGTCAGGAGTGCCGCCGATGTCCAGGGTGAAATGTTTCACCCCGGTCTCCAGCACGTGGAAAGGCCCGTCGTACGGGGGCCGCAGTGGTGTCCGGTGGGCGTCGTGCTGGACAAAGACGTACTCCGCGGTGCGAAGCTCCGGGGCGACGTGTGTAGGAGGGTGCCCGTGGTGCGCCGTCGGCACCGGGGCGAACCTCCGGGCAGTCTCCTGCAGCGCAGAACGCGCCTGCGCCTCGGACCAAGGTGCCGTGGGGTCGGGGAGGAACTCGCCCGGCACCCGCAGCGGTTGTCCAAAGCCGTCCGGAGGCCCAGCAGGACCCAGGGGAGCCTGTCGACCCAGCTGCCATCGCAGAGGGTGGCCCGGAGCGTGGCCTTCAACGAGCGGTGGAACCGCTCGCACAGGCCGTTGGCCTGGGGGTGGTAGGCCATGGTTCGGTGCAGCTGGACCCCGAGCCCCCACGTGACCGCGGCCCAGAGCTCCGAGGTGAACTGGGAGCCGCGGTCGGACGAGAAGTCTGAGGGGGCGCCGAACCGGGCGACCCAGGTGGCGATGAACGCCTGCGCGACGTCTGCCGCCGTCGTCGCCGCCAAAGGCATGGCCTCCGGCCACCGGGTGGTGTGGTCCACCATGGTAAGGACATGGGTGAAACCCCGCGAGGGGGGCAGAGGTCCCACCAGGTCCACGTGCACATGGTCGAACCTATGTGCCGGCACCGTAAACGGGGCCAATGGGGCCTGGGTATGCCGGTGCACCTTCGCGCGCTGGCACGCGAGGCACGTCCTGTTCCAGCCGCGGACGGCCTTCCGGAGGCCATGCCAGACAAACTTGTCGGTGACCAACCTCTGGGAGGCCTTCGTGCCGGGTGGGGCAGGCCGTGGATGGCGTCAAAAACCTGGCGCTGCCAGCCTGCGGGCACGATGGGGCGAGGCCGCCCGAGGGAGACGTCGCAAACGAGGGCCGTGCCTGCGCCGTTGAAGGGCACCTCGGTGACGCGGAGGCCCGTGACGGCGGTCCGCAAGGCCTGGACCCCAGGGTCGGCGGCCTGGTCCGCCGCCATCCGGGCATAGTCGATGCCAAGGTGGACTGCGTGGGCGACGGCCCGGGAAAGGCAGTCGGCCACCGGGTTGTCCTTTCCCGCGACGTGTCGGATGTCCGTCGTGTACTCGGACAGGGCCGCGAGGTGACGCTGTTGCCGGGCCGACCACGGCTCGGCGACCTTGCCCATCGCGAAAACCAGCGGCTTGTGGTCGACGTAGGCCGTGAACGCACGGCCCTCGAGCAGATGCGGACGTGTCTGACCGCCAGGTGAAGCCCAAGCAACTCGCGGTCGAAGGTACTGTAACGGCGTTCGGGCGGGCGAAGCTGCCGGCGGAAGAACGCCAGCGGTTGCCAAGCACCACGCACCCATTGCTCGTGCACCGCGCCCACCGCGTAGTCCGAGGCGTCGGTGGTGAGGGCGATCGGTGCATCGGGCGCCGGGTGCGCGAGCATGGTGGCGTTGGCCAAGTCGAGCTTCGCGCCGGAGAATGCCGCATCCATCTGCTCGGTCCAGGTAACGTCACCTTTGCCCGGCTTCCCTCGAAGGGCCTCGTGTAAGGGGCGCAGGAGCTGGGCGATGCGGGGCAGGAACCGATGGTAAAAGTTTACCATGCCCAGGAACTCCTGGAGCCCCTTGATCGTGCGGGGGCGCGGAAACCCCTTCACCGCCTCTACCTTGGCCGGTAGGGGGACGGCCCCGTGCCTGGTGACGCGGTGCCCCAAAAAGTCGATTTCAGCGACACCGAACCGGCACTTGGCGGGGTTCACGATCAGGCCGTGCTGGCCCAGACGTTCGAAGAGCGTGCGGAGGTGACGAAGGTGCTCTTCGCGGGACGCGCTGGCGACGAGGATGTCGTCCAGGTAGACGTACAAAAAATCCAAGCCGCGCAAGACGCTGTCCATGAGGCGCTGGAACGCCTGAGCCACATTTTTCAAACCGAAGGGCATCCGAAGAAATTCGAAAAGCCCGAATGGCGTGATGACAGCCGTCTTCGGGATGTCCTCCAGCCTGACAGGGACCTGATGGTAGCCGCGTACGAGGTCCACCTTTGAAAAGAAGGACATCCCCGCCAACCGGGCGGAGAAGTCCTGGATGTGGGGGACGGGGTAGCGGTCGGGGGTGGTGGCGTCGTTGAGGCGCCGGTAGTCCCCGCACGGTCGCCATCGCCCGCCGGGCTTGGGCACAATGTGGAGCGGGGACGCCCACGCACTCTCGGAGCGCCGCACGATGCCGAGCCGCTCCAGCGTAGCGAACTCCGCTTTAGCTACGGCGAGCTTCGTCGGCTCGAGGCAGCGTGCTTGACTGTCCCCACCGGTGGGGATGTGATGTTCCATCCCGTGCTTGACTGTCCCCACCGAGAAGGTGGGCTGCGTGAGGGCCGGGAAACCCGTGAGGAGGCGGGCAAATTCGTCCGCTGCCGGAAGCGTACAGATGAACCTGGCCGGAACGGAACCGCTCAGCAAGCCGCTCGGCGAGCCGCTCTGTGAGCTGCTCAACGAAGCGGGCAGCGCGCACACGAGCGAGCTGAACATCTCAGCCTGGACAAGCCTTCTGCGCTTTACATCGACCAGTAATCCATTAGCACATAAGAAGTCCGCGCCGAGCAGTGCCATGGGCACGTCGGCCATAACGAACGACCAACGGAAAACCTGCCCTCCGAACCGCAGAGAGAGACGGCGTTTTCCGTACGTGCGTATAGACGTACCATTGGCCGCAAGCAGCGCGGGACCTCGGCCCGCGGTGTGCTTGTCGGACGTACCGGCAGGAACGACACTCACCTGCGCCCCCGTGTCGCACAGGTAACGGCACCCGGACAAGGTGTCCGTTATGTACAGAAGGCTGTTTGAATTGCCGACGCTCACCGTTGCCACCAAGCGCCGGCTCGCCCGTTTCCCGACCTGCCGAATGAGCACGGCAGGCAACACTGCCGAGCCTCGTGGCCGAACTTGGCGTGGAAGAAACACCAGGCGGGCAGCTGCGGCATCGGAGGCCGCGGTTTTCTTCGCGGCGGCGGCGGTGGTGGTGGGCGGGGCGTGGCGGCGGACACGAGGTGCGGTGCATCGGGGAAAGCCTCGGGAGCCTCGGGAGCGGCAACCGCGCCAAGACTCGCCTGCGTGTCCAAAGCCGCATAGTATTTGTCGGCCTCGGCAGCGAGCGCACGGGGTTCCGTTAACGCGGAACCAGCCAAAGCGAGACGGACTCGTGCTGGCAGCTGGCATCGAAATAATGCCCGGAATAGAGCGTTCGGGGTTTCGTCGCCCATGAGCACCAGCATATGGTCCATACGGACCGACGGTCGCGTATCCCCGATCTCGGGGAAGTCCAAGAGGCGATCGGCCCGTGCGTCCACCGTAAAGCCGAACGTGGCGAGGAGGAGATGCTTGACTGCCTCGTACTTGCCGTCGGCAGGTGGATCCCTTAGGACCGATACGACGCGGGTGGCCGTGCCGGGCCCGAGGGCAGCGACCACGTGGCAGTACATGGTCTCGTCCACCGTGATGCCTCGAAGTCGGAACTGGGCTTCCGCCTGCAGGAACCAAACTTCGGCTTGTGACTCCCAGAATTCGGGGAGCTTGATGGAGACCGCGTTGGTAGCCATTGTTGTGGCGGTTTCGGGTGGTCAGCGACGGCTGACTCGAATGTCGGAGGTCACCAATGAAGCACGCGGTGCTACGCGCGCGACTTGCTACCAAGGAGGAAGCGGACAACGCGGTAAGTTTAATGTTCTTTATTCAAAGAGGTCACTGTAGCACTGGCGCGCTCCGGGCTGCGCGCCCGGTGTATATCCTGAGGCCACGCCTACCCCTAGGGCGTGGCCGCCACCCACTTGGTGCGCGGAATGATGTCACCACGCCAGTGGGCTTTCGTGTCCGCCACATGCTCATTGTTACTTTATACAGTGATTAAAACAGAAACATTTATTATTTGACCCAATCGGGAACCATTTAGACTGACACGGAAGGAGCACACAAAATTATATATGGTAATATTTCTCAAAGCAATATAAAAATAAAAGCACACAGAAGGACCACGCATACAACAACAACAACAACAACAACAACAACATCAGCAGCAGCTGATCAGAGTTACCCGAGAGCTATCCATGCCATGAGACCCGTGCTCACAGCTAACTCAGAGCTAGACTGTTAACATTTACAGTGCCTGATAAAGGTAACATTTTGCTTTGTAACTCAAAAAGAAAACACGATCATTATTTTGTACATCAGATTGATATACTAACACAAATTGTGATCTCAAAATTTCTACTTCAAAAAACACAAAAACTGCGGGTACTTCATTTTATGTGACAGGAAAATCTCCGAGTTCTTCTCCAAGTTGACAGCTAAACCTGGCTTGCTTGACCCTGACCCGCCTCAGAAGTGCAACTCGCCGAGTTCGAGTTTGGGAACGTGGTTCAGGTACAGCACTAAAACGGGAAGTACCATGAGCAGGGAAATGCTTGCATAACACCTTGCATATAATTTCATAATAATGGAGCAAACATATATGGTTATGTATGTATTGACAATATGCATGTATGTATGTATATTTGTAACCAAAATGCCGTCTTACTCTTCAAATATTAGTCAGGTTCACTATGTTAACAAATATAATTTCGTTCAAAATTTTGGTAGATTAGCAAAACTATACATTTTTGGAATATTCAGAGCATGAGGAATCCAAAAATTAATGTTTACATTTGCGTAGACACCTTTGCGAAAATGACACTCAGGACAGTGATGAAGATAGTCAGGTTCACTATGTTAACAAATATAATTTCTTTCAAAATTTTGGGATTAGCAAACCTGTACATTTTTGGAATCTTCAGAGCATGGAGAATCTGAAAATCAATGTTGGCATTTGCACAGACACCTGCATGGCCGCCATTTTGGATTTTGAAAATGGCCGCCATAAAATACATATTTTGCGCGATCTCGGCTTCTAGTCAACCTAGAGACTTTATTAAATATGCTAATCCTATGTTTTCTGGGTCAAGGAATCCAATAAAGGCCTCAAAATAGTGCTCAGGATTATAGAAAAGCAACAAACAAAGGTAATTGAAAACCATTGTCTTTATATTTGTGATATAACTGTATTACATAATACATGATATTGCAAGTCCTTTGAAGTTATAGGTTGTTATAGGAAGTTATAGGTAGTATCAGATTGAACTATAAGTCCTATACACAGGATCTACGAAGTCTATACCGTTCAGGAATATGCTTTTACAGATCTTCATCACTGTCCTGAGTGTCATTTTCACAAAGGTATCTACGCAAATGTAAACATTAATTTTTGGATTCCTCATGCTCTGAATATTCCAAAAATGTATAGTTTTGCTAATCTACCAAAATTTTGAACGAAAATACATAGTGAACCTGACTATATATATATAAAACCGAAAAATACAGTCTGTAAAGACATGAGACAGTGAGGCGGTGAAGCTATGTGACTATATCTCTACGAGTACCCGACTGCAAAGCCGCAATGAGCCGGCGAAGCCACAGCCTCTTGCCACTATTTTACCCATCACTATGGCATCAGTAGGTTAGGTAGTTGGTAGTAGGTAGGTGTAGTAGGTACCGTACCTAGTTTAAAATGACACCATTTGCATTCTGGATGAGATTAAAATTTATAAAATTTCCTTCTTGATTAATTCGGTGAATTCCGTCTCAACTTCGGATATTTCCGGCAGTGAAAAACTATCCCCTACGGCCGCGAGATTTCTAAAAAATAATTCTTCATCAATTTTAGAATATTTGATGCCGTTTTCAGCCTCCGAAACGCGTAATAAGCTTTAAAAAAATATTTTTCAAATGCTCGAATCTCATTGGTTCCGGTGTTTGGTGACGATTTTCGTTGAAGATAACGAGGTTGGTCTTAACGTATTTTAATTACAAATTAGAGGTGCATTAGATTGTGAATCAAACAAAGACGGGTGAAACAAACTCCTATTGAACTTTTTCGGAATTGTTTTATGCAAACTTCCACATCCGGTCGATGGCGGCCTCCATTGCGTGATTTGGTTTTAGAAATATTTTTTCAAATGCTCGAATCTCATTGGTTCCGGTGTTTGGTGACGCTTTTCGTTGAAGATAACCAGGCCCGTGCAGGCCGAGGTTGGTCTTAAAGTATTTTAATAATAAATTGGAGGTGCATAAGATTGTGAATCAAACAAAGACGGGTGAAAGAAACTCCTATTGAACGTTTTTCAATTTGTTATGCATACTTCCGCATCCGTAAGATGGCGGCCTCCATTGAGCTTCGGAATTCTCAAGCCAAGGCATAATCTGGTTTTCGACATAAAACATACGCGTTTATTGACAACACCGACTTCGCCAGCTATTAATTACATACTGTTTGAACGTTGGTTGCATTATGTCTATTAATTACGCACTATTGGAACATCTACCTTTCAACCCTTTAGACTGCTGAGATGCCTTAGACCTTTGAAGACCCTTTAAGTACCCCAAGACAATTAAGACCACCAAGACCCATAAAGACCCAGATGACCCAGAAGGCCCAAAAGAGCCATATGACCCAAAAGACAAAAGACCCAAAAGACATCAAGGACCGAGAAGACCCTAAAGACCCTGAGGACCCAGAGGACCCAAAAAACCCAAAAGACACAAAGACCCCGAAGACCATTAAAGACCACAAAGACCTTTAAGACTCCAAAGTATCCATAAGACACTTTAGACCCATTAGACCAGCATGGACCCTTGACCTATTAAAGATTTAGACCACTTGGACCTCTAGATTACAAATAAATTACAAATAAATAAATATTACCAATACTACAAATAAATTTGTGCAAAAAATGTTTTGATTATGATTGGTGTAAATCATGACAACGCAGAAACTCAAGTTTAGTCAGGTCATTATCCTCAGTTAAAACAAGCCCGTGCCTCTGCAGTGACGGGTGATGAGGCGAGTGTGGCGAGCCAATCCACGCTAGTAATCGTAATAATACATATGATAATTATATAGCACATTTCAAATACAAATAAATTTTGAAGTGCGGAACAAGCGAAAAAGACTAGATAATGCCAGTTGTGATGTAAAAAGGAGGGCAATCACAATTTCATGGGTGCTTTATCTTCACACCCTAAAAAATTCCATGCTTTGGCATGTGACCAGAAATGAGCTGAGAATTGCTATATAAAAGTAGGCTTGAGGAAGTTTGTGGGCCACAAATAAACATCACCTGAGGTTTCTGTTTTTAGCTCAACTGGACGGTCGTCCAGTTGAGTTCATCACATACTGGACCCTCCGGCGTCTGTCGTCTGTCGTCGTCGTCTGTCGTCTGTCGTCGTTGTCTGTCGTCCATTAACTTTTCGACGTTAACACTCTAGCGTCCACAAATATCAACCGATTCTGATCAAACTTGACATGCAGCATCCTTACCCCAAGGACCAGGTTGGTATTACATTTCAGCCCGATCCGTTGAAAAATGGCGGACTTAGGCGACCATTTTGTTTTTGGTCATGAAAACGACGTTAACACTCTAGCGTCCACAAATATTAATAGATTTTGATCAAACTTAGAATGTTTAACCCTTACCACACAAGGTAGGTTGCTATTGCATTCCAACCTGATCCGTCACAAAATGGCCGCCATAGGCCGCCATATTGTTTTCAGCTCCGAAACGACGTTAAGACTTTAACGTCCACAAATATTTATGGATTTTGATCAAACTTGGTGTGTGAGACTCTTACCACACAAGGTAGGTTGCTATCTTAAGTCAAATCTAGTACAGACAACTGACCTACTTTAAAGTTGTCCAGTCAGTTCGGTTGAGTTCTGCTTCCCTGGAAGCTCTAGTTTCCTTTCGTCAGTGGAGTCGAGATTATTCATTATTATTATTATTTCGTACGCAGTCTGTGTCTGCTTGGACGCGTCATTGCTGGGAGCGTGGCTGTGCCGCTGATGAAGTGGCCCTGATTCCAGTAAGCTGGTACTCATTTTGCTGACCTCGGAAGGATAACAGACTGAGTCAACCTACCTGGTGTTATTTAACGGAACGCCAGGGGCTCAAACTCAAGACCATAAGATCTTAAGGCAGCCTTAACCATAACCTTAACCATAAAACCATAACCATGAAAGGCAGCCTTAACCGTAACCTTAACCTTCTTAACCATTAAGCCAACACCAGGCTTGGAGTAGAGATTTAAAAAAAGGATAATTCTGATGAAGCCATGCACAGTTGTTCCAAATATTTGCTGATAGTGCGTACCATTGTAAAGGAAGGTCGTGCTACATGTCCACAGCTGGCTAGTAATGTACTCTGGCGTTAACTGGCTGTTCCGACAGGCCGTTTTCCAATCGTTAGACGATTGCAACCAATCAAGTGTGACACTCATCATCCACTCGACAAGGATATTGATGAAGAGCAAGACCATATCAAAATATACCATAGTCTCATCCTCCTGGATTCTAACCTTTTTATCAAATTGACCTCGATTTTACATACTTTGTCAGTCTTACTCACTTGCCTGTTGATGACATATGCCTACTAGCCAGCTGTGGGCCTGCAGTTGTCGCTAAACTTGTCAGGGATAAACTTGAACGAAAGATATTTAGTCAAATGATAATTAGATCCCATGGTAGTGAGATAGGTATATGTGACACCTTTTCCATGGTATGTAGGGATATGGCAGACCATATTATTGAGCAACGTTCAGAGTATTTCCCAGAATCAGTTTCCTGAAAGCGATTGAGAAAGATAGCAAATTTGGTATTTTTGTGTGTAGAATAATACCAAGTACCTGATGGCTCCCAATGGACATCAGTATACAGTAAATTAACCCACACCAACAGATTGCTTGATTTTAACTGGTGTAACCGAATCACCCACAAACATAGGTGGCACAGACCCTGGAAGCTCAGGCATGGTCTGTGTCACCTTCCAAGAATGACAAAATTGAAGAAATACATTTAGTAGGAAAATTATTCCTGCTGAAGAATGGATCTATAGTAAACATATGCTTCCCAGCTTGAAATAAACATGAATGATGGAACGGAAGGAGTCAGACAAGATTGAACAATGCATGGTGTCTTACTTTCCAGGACTTTAAAAAAAAAAATTTTTTTTTGTATACAAGATCGAGGCTCGTGTAAGAGCAAACATTAATCACAAAAAAACAAACGGACACAAAGAAACATATAATAAAGGGAGCGGGAGACAAGATGGGAAGAGAGGAAAGCACAAAGCACAACAGTAGAGAACAGCGACATCGGGAGATCTGTGCGAGGGAGAGGGCTTGGGGAGGGCATGGAAAGGGGGTGGGGGGTGGGAGAGGTATAAAACACATGGACACTGCTAGAACTTCAAGGAAAAAGTCGGTAGAATAATAATTGGTATTATAGTGCACTAGGATGGTATTATAGTGCATAGAATAACCTTTGTGCACTCGGGTGGTTCTTAGCTACATAAGGCAAAAATAAAATTTGATTTGTTTTACTCCTAACCTTTAATTGTTTTGGTATTGAGGTAAAACTTCTGCCTGTGAAATATTTTTTGAATACATCAGGTGTTAGGTGTTGCACAGTGACTCATTGTTGCCAGCCACTCATTGTTTGTGCCTGATAAGCGCTGATTTCCTACAATCAGAAAACCTCTTGCGATGTTCTGTCACAACTTGAAGCAGATACTGGGTTTGCTGTTCATCCCTTGTCAGGAGACTATTGTACTCTTCAATGAGAGCAACTGCATACACCAGAGTACAGCTGCACTGTATTCAATTAACTTAAAAACAAAAAGACATCATGCAGAGCACGATACTTGCAAAATATGCCCCCCCCCCTCCCCAAGAAAATTTTTTCCATTCATACAGCAAATTGTCCATTTCATCAAGATTAAAATTGACAATCTTGATCAAAGCTCGGGTCAATAGGAAGAAAAGTGACGATTTTTCAGATGAAAAATGATGATTTTGGAAGGTTGACCTTGAGTTGACCTTTGACCTTTTGACCTCAAAAATAGTTGGTTTCCCTATTTAGTGACCCAATCTGCAAATTCTGTTCAATTTTCAAGTCAATCAGATGAAAATTGACGGTTTTTTTCAGATAAAAAGTGATGATTTTGGAAGTTTGACCTTGAGTTGACCTTTGAGCTTTTGACCTAAAAATAGTATCTTTCCCAATTTAGTGACTCGATATGCAAATGCTGTTCAATTTTCAAGTCAATCGGTTGAGAATTGACAGCTTTTTAGATGAAAATTGATGATTTAAAAAATTTGACCTTGAGTTGACCTTTGACCTTTTGACCTCAAAAATAGTATGTTTCCCAATTTTGGTGACTCGATATGCAAATGCTGTTCAATTTTCAAGTCAATCGGTTGGGAATTGACGGCTTTTTAGATGAAAATTGATGATTTTTAAAATTGGACCTTAAGTTGACTTTTGACCTTTTGACCTCAGAAATAGTATGTTTCCCAATTTCGTCTCTTGATATACAAATGCTATTCAATTTTCAAGTCAATCTAATTTAAAATGGCGATTTTAGAAATTTAACCTCCAGATGACCTTTGACCTTTCACCTCAAAATCAATAGGCTTCTCAATTTGGACGACTTATACAACGTGGTGAAGTTTCGTGATGATCGGTTTAGAATTGTGACCTGTAGGCCGGTGACAAACAGACAAACAGACAGACAAACAAACGGAACCGACCAATATACTTCAAAAATCTTCGATTTTGCAAGTAATAACTTCAAAATGTGCAGTCCATAGCAAGGTCATAGGCAAACTGTAATGGTCAAAATCACAAGTATAGCAGTGGAGAATAAATAATCAACTCCAAACATTTATGCGAACAAAATATGTGACATTACAAACTCCGTGTGCAACCCCTAAATGTAGTACAAATGGCTTAGAATTTCACCACAAGGGTTTCTACATACATAAATTTTTTTTTAAGTGTTAGGAGCATGACTTGTCTAACTTTCATTTTTAAGAAGCACTCTATTGTACACCATCCGAAAAGTCATCATAAAGATAAAGGTCTGGACCCGACTGGTGATAAATTGGGTGTTGTGTACTGTTCCACATGAAGGAACTGTGAGAAATTCTACATTTGTGAAACTTGAAGGAATCTAAAACAAAGGCTAAATGAACATGACAGAGCATTTTGACCAAGCAAGATGACACAGGTGACTATAGCATGCCATTGACTGTGTCTGGACACAAATTTGACCTGGATGGGACCCGCATCCCAGACAATGAATGCCCAGCAAGTGACCCAGATTGATGCTGGAGATGTGGCATGTCAAAGGCCGAGAGGGTAGCCTAATTGGGAAGACCGTGGACAAATCCACACTGTACAACACTCCAATGCAAATGACATGGCAAAAACGGACAAAAACGTGGTGAAAACAGCCGGATAAGGTGAGCAAAGGAAAATAACACTTTATGCCGCATAACACCACACCAATTCAATGGATATTCCCAAAATTACACAACTCAACTCAAACGGCACAGGCAACTGTGTCGTGCCCAAAATCAAATAACTGACCAAATACAGCATTGGAGTATCAGGTGGAACCCAAATAGACAAATACGGAGTCATCAGGAGGAACCTGGATAGGATTTTGGCTGCTACTCCTCTACCCTCAAACCCATTCAACATCAAGTATCCAGGTAAAATTAGGCAATGCCTATGGATCTGTAAGTCTGTACCTTATGTATTCCAAAACGGCTTGGCTGAACCTCCACCAAATTTTGCATTTGTGTTTGGGGTACCCAGGGTCAGGTCATCCACCTTAAGTTAGTCCATCCCCAACCACTCCCATCACTCCCCACGAGTGCAATTCGGGTTAATCTGAATGGCCTTCTTATAGAAGGGCAACCAATTAATGATGTCAGCAATATACCATTCCTCTTTTGACAGTTGGGTTATGTGTAATCCTTCCATTTTCAGTGTAAAATAAATATTTGTTACAGCTTTGATTTCACCAACAGAGTACAGTACAGCTGACTCTTGCCAATTCGATTAGATTTTTTTCCAAGACTATTTGAAATGGCAAAATATAGAATTATGAGGAATTAGCTATTCATTTATTTTAGTTGGAGTTATCACTTCTACTTTAGCTTCAACAATGTATTGCTTCCACAATGAAAACCGGCATACCTTCACTTGTGCGATTTTACACTGCGATGGGCTCCATTGGGACCTTCCAGGAACTCACAGCATTGTTCAGACATATGAATATGATATTGAACAACCGAAAATGGAAAAAAAGGTTACCTACAAAAAATAATGTTGATGGATTCGATGGAGATAGAGATCAACCTATGATGAAAAATGGTGATGGATACACCACCATGATGTAATCATGAACCACATCTCCTTCCGAGATTCACTGAACCAGTCTCTGCTGTTTCACGATATCTATTTTATGTAAGACTCTGCTCAAATAAATCTGCATGAACACTCTAGTTTTTTCACCTGGGTTTTAATTGATGCTCAAAATGCAAATCACTCTGGGATGCCGTATCCAGCCACCTTCCTAAAACCACCTGCGGTGAGACAATGAAACTGTATCCTATAGAAACAGTGCCTACAACACCCTAAGGATCCAAATTACCTATTCTTTGTGCCAATTCCAAATGGCTACAGTCTAGAACGAGGGGATGTGGGGAAGATGCAGCAAATTATTTGGAGAATCTGGATCAATTGGCATGTGTGAAGCACAAAGCATCCTGGGATAATAGATGCCCCTTGTTTTGAGGTCAAGGTTGTGGAGTGGCAATCCAGATGGAGTTATGCCATTCGAAATTCCATTGGATTATGCAGCAGTTTACTGTACGCAGCAGATCATCAGACACAACGCAATCAATGCTGAGTCAGTTATCATTTGGATGAATAAAGGACGACTGAAGTTTGGCCTGATGAACAAAAAATTCTTTGTCCTGATGCATTGACAGGACAGAATTCACAATGCTTGCAATATACTTTGGTAGTCTGTAAACTTGCTGACTTTGTTGTATAGCTTTTCCTGGAGAAAAGGCAGTAATAGCCAGGGATCCAGGAAAAGCTACACAACAAAGTCATCAATTTTACAGACTACCAAAGTATATTGCAAGTATTGTGAACATTGTGAATAAAAAGTATTGTGAATCTCCCTTAATATTAATTATGATTTTCCTGTGACATGAAATGAAGTACCTGCAGTTTTTGTATTTTTTGAAGTAGAAATTAATAATATGTTGTGTAAAAATATTACAGAATTAATATCTGAAACTCGGCACCAAAATTGCACATATTGTCGTGCGGCCGCCTTTGATTAAAATCAGGCGGTCACGGAAGCCGATCGCGAAGGCCTTAGCTCTCGAGGCAAAACTCAATGGCAGACTCCAAAAAGAAAAGCTACACCAAAGCGTGCGGGATGGAGCGGGGCGCGAGACCCCTGCAGCCTTACCTATTAAATCAATCACACGGAAACTGCGTTCAGATATATATACAGAAAATAATATAAGGGTTTATTCACAAAGAGGTGGGACAGGAAAAGCAAGCGCCGGTAATAAATATCCTAATCGGGACGTCCCCACACACAGGTTTCGGAAACGAGACACAAGAATATGAATTAAAGGAAAAGAACACGTTGTGTAATTGTGAAATGTGGTGTGAGCTTATCTGTCCGTCGTCTGGTATTGTCTGCCATCCAACACGGCTCTGTTCGGCCCCGCTCGCGCGCCACCAGGCCTCGCTCCAAGCTCCACAAGCGCCGATCGCACACCACGAGGTCCCTCACTCCAAACTCCAAAGCACCGCGAAGGCCCGAGCCAACGACCACCAGGGACCTCCCAAGACCAAGCAGGGAAGCGCAGAGAGCACAAGACAGCCAGAGACAGCCAGAAAGCACAAGGGTTCGAGCTGAACGTGCCAGAGGGCCAGAGGGACATGCTCCGCAAGAGACAACTCGATGTCCAAGAACCGCAAGAGCCGTGCTGCGCAAGACGAAGAGAGCGTGCTGCGCAAGACGAAGTGCCGGATGTCCAAGCACGAAGCTACTGGATCTCAAAGAGCGAGCTGCAAGAGGGACTCGATGTGCCAGACGCAAAAGGTGCAAGAGGGAAAATGTCTGTCGGCGTGCCCTGATATAACCTCCCCGGTGACGTCAATCTTGGCGTGCCACCCAATCAGCGCCTTCCACCGAACCTCCTAGCGCCTTCCCTCTAATCACAGGCCCCTGTGGCGACTGTAGCGTGGTCACGCGATGTTGCGAGGCAAGTTCGTGATGCGACCGGCGGCAGCCATCATCGGCGGTGTCCTGGCCTAGTTTCCTGTCCATTTTCTTCCAAAGTCATTGTCAGGTAAGGGAATTATTTAATGTTGTGCTAAGGGCGTTGGCTTAGCGGTCAGCGTGCCGGCCTGGGATCCTAGGATCCTGGGTTCGAATCCCGGTCGATCGCTGAATTAACGCCAGGGGGTTGACTCAGCCTGTCATCCTCCCGAGGTTGGCAAATTGAGTACCAGCTTGCTGGGATGAATGATCACGGTGTGTACCCCGATTCAGAATAGGCACACTGTATCCCTGCGCATCGTAAGAGCGTGACCAAGGGTTGGCGTCGGGAAGGGCATCCGGCCATAAAAACATTGCCTCAAACAGGGAACCATGATTGTCATGGGGCCTGCAAGGCTAACAAAAATGGCCTTCAAACGATCATTCATTCATTCATATAAGGGCCTGTCTAAATGTCCATGTTGGTGTGCATTGCCATAAGGGACAAAGGTTTGACTACCAGGTTTGACGCACAGGGGTTTATCTTTAATCCCTAACTATCTAACACTCGAACATCCTGGTATGTTCACAAGCAGACATCTTAACCCGCCAAACCGGACTACACAGAACTTATTACAAGGTAGATTCCCTATCGCGACAGTCGAAGCATGTTACCTATTCAGATCTACCTGGCTCTAGATATTCCTTTACCCTACCGACATAACAATATTTTAAATATGTGGAAAAAACACCCAAAATGTTTTAGATGGAGTATCAGGAGGATACTCCCAAAGCATCCAAAAAAAAACAGACGATATTTTTATTCACAATACTTGTCCTTTGTAATAAAAAAATGTATTGGAAGGAAGCATAGAGTTCAGGTCTTAATCTGGGCCATGCCCAGAACCATTTTCAACAAGCATTCTGAGTATTGCGCTACAATACATGTCCCCTACCGGCAGTCTGTCGACCGGAAAACTGTTGGGGAAATTACCAAAGTTAAAAGTGCCATAACTTTGTCAAAAATGATCGAAACGTCGTGAAGTTCGAACTTGATCTGTAACTTATCATGATGAAACCATTTACCAAGTTTGAAATCATTAGCATTAAGAGTTTAGAAAAAAAGGCCGGAAAACTGTTCTTTGCATGATGGACGGACAGACGGACAGACTGACAGACGGAGGGGCAGAGTGCAAACCTATAGTCCCCTCCGGTGTACACCGGTAGGGGACTAATAACAGCTGAATCTCCCTCACCAACGGGTCTATGCATATAATATTAAGGCAAATAATGATCTTTGCGTTTTATCGTGTTAAAATTCATGTTCACACATCCATAATTAATCATTATTAGTTATCAGAATATCTGAGTCAACAATAGCTAATTTTGAATGTACAGTAAAGCAGCATGAGCCAATGGTCATGAGCTTTAGTTGTTATATGCTGAGCAGTCAAAGCAATCGGTCCAACTTGTAACATTTCGCCAGGGCTATTTTAATTGATGGGAGTAGAATTGGATATAGTGGTCCTCACCCGCACACCTTCCCACCTAGTCCAAGCATATATATGTGTGTATATATATGTGTATATATATACAGTATATATATATATATATATATATATATATGTATATATATATATATATATATATATATATATATATATAAAACACAGTTTGTGTGTGTGTGTGTGTGTGTGTGTGTGTGTTTGTAATGTTACCGATAGACTCCTAAACGGAGAGGCTTACGTGCTTGATATTTGACATAGACATGGCCATTGAGCGTGGGACGAACATGGCCGAACTCAAAATATTTGACGATCCATATTTTTTATTCATATTTACCTCAGCGCATTTCAGCGCACGGAATCAACGGAATCAGAGCAGGTGGGCGCTGATTCGCTCAGAGCGATCACGTGATGATGCTATGACGCTATGAACGCTATGACGCTATGACGCTATGAACGATATGACGCTGTGAACGCTATGACGCTATGAAAAAAAAAATCGCTATGACGCTATGAAACGCTATGACGCTATGAACGCTATGACGCTATGACCGCTATGAAAAAAAAAATCGCTATGACGCTTTGAAACGCTATGAACGATATGACGCTATGACAAAAAATCGCTATGACGCTATGAAACGCTATGACGCTGTGAAAAAAAAAAAATCGCTCGCTTTGCCAAGGGGCTCGCTCCCCCCCCCCCCCCCCCGTTCCCCTCCCCTCCCCTTCCCTTCCCCCGCCCGGCAGTGCCGGGTACTTCTGCTAGTATATATATATATATGTCAAGTAGTAGATTTGTTATTGCCTAAAGTTCAGTCATAGACGTTGGTTGCTAATGTGTTATGATTTAAATCTGGTTTAAGAATGCTATTTTCATGAAGTTAATAAAGGGTTTTTGCTTCGTTTTAGTTTTGGATGAGGAGAGGCTCGCTGAGGTCATGCTGAACAAATTGTATACGTGTGCTTTTTCAAGGCTAGATAACATAAACCTGTTGTTTTTATGTTATGTATTTTGTATTAATCACAGCGACGCCTAACTCTGTATAAACATGCTTTGAATTACTCATGTGAACCCATATATTTGCTCTGGGCTTATCTGGCCAAGCATGCACTCTTTGTGAGTTACATTTCTGTTTTCTCGGAGCCCAGAGAAACATTTGGTCCAAATGATAAGGAAGGGCTGACTCCCCCGAATGATAACGGTGGGAGGGACTCTCGCCAGTCGCTTCGTTCTCTCGGAGATTTTCTGATAATCGTATTCGTATATAAGTGAATGAGAATCAATGCGTTTTCAGGAAGGCTTGACGTGGCATGAGACTGGCTCTTGCTATAGATGTCTTGGCCTCCTCCGGATCTGTATAAGTTGGTTTTTAATAAAGCTGCGCCATTCCAGGCTATTGTGGACTTCTTTTGCAAACGAAGAGCTGATTCTTCACAGATGGTACCAGGAGTGGGGTGTCAACAGACGCGGAGGACGGGAAACGGAGCCCGAGGGACAGGAGGAAGGCTGACCTGAGGCCGGCGCCGGCACGTTGATTTGATTAAAGGTGGGAGTTGTTTTATATCAGAGGGCTATTATTCCAAATTCGTACCTTCCTCCTTCGAGCGGGTTCAGTCTCCTTGTCTTCCGCGCTGTCTGCACTCGAACAGAAATTGTAAGTAAAGGCTCATTTAGGCCTCAGAATGACGTAGCTTTGTTAAAGCCAGGATAAACAAGTAAGGATACAAGTAAGGACTTAACAGTAAGCTTAAAGTTACAGTTAGCACCAGGAGGGGAAAATGAGGTCGGACAGCCATATAGGTTGAAACCAGGTGGCCAAGATTTTTCCAGGAAGGAACAGCCCAGAGACAAGATGGGGTATGCCATTGCATGCCAGGGAACGAAGGGCTGTGGCTAAACTTAGATAGAAGGCCATAGGAACATAGAAGGCCATAGGAACATGGCCAGTAAAAGGATTTGCGCAGGATATCGGTGAAGATAACGTTCGGTACAAGGGAAGGGGGGAAAGTGAGGTCGGACAGCCATATAGGTCGAGCCAGGCCGAGAACTTTCCAGGAAGGAACAGCCCAGAGACAAGATGGGGTATGCCATTGCATGCCAGGGAAGGAGGGCTGTGGTTAACTTAGACGGCCAAAGGGACATGGCCAGGAAGGGTGAAATGCGTAGGTACCAGGTAGGTTTGACAAGAAGGTAGTGACAACTACGAGGTCAAGCCAGGAAGCTCTAGACTAAGTTCTAGACAAGAGGTCCAGATAAAGCAGGCCAGGATCTGGTGGACAAGAGAAAATAAATAAGCTCACAGGAAATGGGCCAGGTGGCCACAGGGTGAGAAGGACAGGTTAGGTTTTGAAATATTGAAAATTGAAGCAGGAGCTGCATTGTAGGAATTTGAAGCTTCAGAGCCAAAGGAAGCAAGTTCAGGAAGCAAAGTTCAGGACAAAACAATTAAGGAGGTAGTTAAACAAGTAAATCAGCGAGTGATGCCGCTGGACCAGATACCAGACCAAGACCCCCCACCCCCCCCAAGACCTGAGCTCAGTCCCAGGGCTCTAGGCAACACCCCAACACCCCGCCCTGCCTTCCCTTTTTTCACCTCAACCCACCCCCCGTCCAACCAGTCCCAAAAATCCTTTTCCTTGAATGAGAGACGTAACATGAATGAGCAAAGATTGTTTGGGAGTGGCTGGAGAAAGGCATGATTTGAGTCGATCTGAGTTTCGCGCGAAGTCTGGGAGACTTCTATGAGTATATGAATGAGGAATGAATGTATATTGGGATGTTAATTGACGTGTGTATCTAGCCAATGTATTTGTCTGTATGACATATGCAAAGCAGAGGGTTTCGGTGTGAAGCTTTGTAAGTGATCTGCTCGACGTGCGGGAAATTCAGGCCGGGAATGTCCATTTTAGCGTCTATCCGAGAGAACAGGCGAGGTCCTGAACTGAGTCCGGATTTTCATCTGTTTGGGAGTTGTTTGGGAAGCGAATTGATATAAATCGGGTCAGGAAAGCACTCGGAGTGCCCTTGTCGACCTACTGTTGATATGAAGCGGGTTTCTTGGAGATGGTTGCAGAATTCGAATCAATATGTGTGTTTTACTTGAATCGAAGAGTTCATTCAATGGCAGATATTGTGGATTGTATGTGTGGGATGTATCGCTGAGGCAGCTCACCTTTGGAATTGGTGTCATATAGTGCATTTTGGGTCAGAGAGGTCAAGCGTCGGAGATCCTGTTTTTTTGCGATGTTTACGAGCTAGGGATGAGTTCTGACAGCTCAATGTTCTGACAACTCACTACATGTCAGGTCGCAGATTTGTTATGACAGCTTTTCGCACTTTGTTATGACAGCCGACTGCATGTCCCAACGTAAGGTAAACCCCGCCGCGAACGCGAATAGAGCGGCGTGCAGGGAGTGTTGGGATTCGTGTGGAGGCACGAGGGTGCGCGCCAAGACGGGGGGCGGCGTGGCGTCGTCGCGTTGAGATGGTTGTGCCAGGTCGATCGGCGATCTCTGAATTTAAATCGGATTTTTGTCATGTGTGTTGTGAAATTAAACGTCTATCCGAGAATCCTGGCAATGTTCGTTTAATTATCTGCTCAGAGTGCCGGCGATAACTCGCCCACTCTCAGAGGAGGATGTGTGCCCAAATGCATTGTGGGTCATTTCGACTTTGCTGGATGTCGGACGTTCATGTCAGACGAGCCATGTCGGAATAGTGGCCGGCTGCGACATATATGCCAGGCAATGTCACAGGACGAATACGTTACTTATAAGATGGATTTTTATTTAAGATGGATTTATAAGATGGATAGATGGATGGATTTATTTAAGATGGCTAAAATAAACGATTTCAAGACAGAGTAATTAATTTCCGGAGCCAAGTTCCAACAGGAAGTCTTGTTCATACAGTAAGGTACAGTGCGGAGTGGCGGCTGGAAGATGCATCGATGCATTTGTGTTGATCGATGCGGACACAGATTTAGTATGCTGGTAAGGTCAAGTTATTAAAATAGGAAATTCAATAATTTGAGCAGAAATGTCACGTTTTCAACAGAACGCTGATCCGAGGAAGGAGGACGGTTGAGGTTTCAACTGTCGGTATGTGGTGTGGCTTGTGCCAAGGTGTGGGCGCGAGGAGGTGTGTTGATGAAGCGTTGTGCGAACGAGGAGGGATGTGCGAAAGGTGCACCAGGTAGAGAGGTGCTGCATTGTGAAGCACGCCTCGTACGGAAGTTCCTGGACGGATTGTGACGGTTGTTGGATTCGTAGGAGCTAGCATTTTGCGATGTAGAGCCTCAATAAGGGTCATTTGTCTGTCTGGATGTGGTTCTTGCAGGGAATGACGCCGGACTTGTATTATTTGCGGAAAAATAAAGCGCTGGTTACCCCAATTCGAAGTTTGACCTTTTAAAGTTTAGTTGACCTTTGTTCGAGATATGCAAGGGAAAGGTCAGAGGTAATTCACTAACCTTGGAAGAACGACAGGCGGAGTCAGTCTACAGGGTGTTGCATTGGCATTTCGATGCTGTGGATTATATTGTGCCTGCCCGGAAAGGTGATGTCCTGTGCTGGGGCTGGCGACATGCCTCTGTTATTTGTCTGTCTGTCGGTCTGATTGTAAGTCTTTGGTACTGGGAGGGCTAATTGAGTGCTCAGGCGTCATTGTTCCATGGAGGCAGGAGCTGTGAGTCACAAAATGTAAATGTAACACAGAGAGATGGACAGGACAACAATGGAGTTTATATGGACGGGTTTGGGGCAGTTTCAATCTGACGATTACAGAGTGCTTTGTTCCGTTCACGAAACATGTAAAATTCATGGAGTTGAAGTCGTTTGCAAGAAGGCAGCAGAGTCAGTACTGGGATGCAACTTCGTCCGGGGGTTTTGGTCCAGCCTGCAAGGAGTCCAGGGGCTTGTTTTAGGGCTGGGTCGCCAAAAATGGGATGCTGTGCCCATCTGGATGTAAAATTATCCATCAAGGACGGGGAATAATGTGCAGTGTGATTGGGTAAGAGGTAAAGGCCATAAAACACCAACCCCATGAGGAACGAAATAAATGGAGAGATGTTGGGATCACATGATGGTTGGGATTGAAGAACAACCTACTGGGATTTCAAACCTGTGTTTGGGTCTGGGGCAACTGGGTGATGGGCAACAGTGTATGAGTGAGTAATTATGATCTGTTTAAGTGTAAGAGGCGGTGGAGAAGAAAGGGGTGATGAAAAGTTATTTGTTTTAGTGTGAAGTAGGTTGGTTGCTTATTTGTCACAGTAAGATGAGAGTTGTGTTTTTAAGCTTGGTCTTTGAATGAATTGTTGCTTGGAATGTGTTGATTGGAAAAGTGATTTCTGATCGCTGATCCGATCTGGTTTTGAATTGTTGATTTAATTTTGAATTGATTGGAGGTAATAAGGATTTGTGTTGATTTCCTGATTTGAGTTGATCTGGAAACAAAGACAGATGGGATTAATGTGTATATCAGGAACATTTTGGAAAAGAAATATGGATATATGACATTACTAAAATATAACCAAGCAATTGAGAGTTCTTGGGTTAATGGGATATAAATAAATGCATCTACAAGTTGATGGTTTATAAAAATTTAGTTCTGGATGATACTTAAACGATGAACAATGTTGGCAATATACAAAGAATGTGACTTGTTTTTTGGGGGGAAAACATGTGGTTTAAATTTGGTTGGCTAAGTTTTAAAGATGGAGATGTTTCGCAGAACTCTTATGATTATTTACATGAGTGGTGGACTATTCCATGGCGAAGCATTTTCCAGTTTATTGAAAGTTGGATAAGAGGGAGTATCCAGGAAAAGATGTTCAAGTGAACTTGGTGCTGTGAAAAGAATGTCGAGTTAATGGAAGTGTTTTGTTCGATTAATTTTGTTCAATTTGTGTTCAAATGACCATCGATGTTGGGGGCAAAGTTATGGGTGAATTTGGTGAGTGGTTGTGGGCAAACGAAGATTAATTTAGATTTATCATAGTTAAGTTCGAGGAAGTTGATTTGAAGCCAGAATTTTATTTGGATGCCAGAAAGGAGAAAGGAGATGCTGAAAGCCAGAAAGGAGATGCTGTTGTCTACTCTGAATGACAGGTGGCGGTATCCAGGGCGCTGAGGAGTTTTGTTCACGTTGTAAAGTTTGTTTATTTAGTTTGTTTATTGTAGAGAAGAGTGCTTTTGGGATTCCGGAGCCAGAGTGGATAATTTGAGGGTAGTAGGTGGAGTAGAGGACATCTTTGCAGTGCTGTAGGTGGTCCTTGTAGGCTTGGGGGTGAACTAATTTGGGTTTAATAGGCACAAGCTGGTCTAAACAGGGTGAGGAGGATGGTGTGATTGATGATGTCAAAGGAGGCGTTGAGGTGAGGAGGATGAAAATGTTGAGGTTGCCGGCATCAGAGGAGAGAAAAGGTCGCTGGTGATTTTGAGGAGAGCAGTTTCAGTACTGTGGCTGGAGCAGAATCCGGATTGGGATGTTTCATACAGGTTATTGGCAGAGTGGTGATGTTTGAGTTGAGTGGCCACAGCACGTTCCAAAACTTTTGACAGAAAGGGTAGATTGGAGATGGGTCTGAAGTTATTTAGGGTGTCAGGGTTTAGTCCAGGGTTTTTCCAAAATGGGGGTGAAGTTTCACGAGTTTTTGGGGAAATCGGTATGTGAAGCTGGATTAAGTTGGAACTGCTTGATGAGCCATGGAGATGGATTGGGTTTTGTTGTTGGTTGTCTGGGAGTTCGGTTGTTGCATTGCCAAAGGTTTCTGTGTGGTGGACACACTCGTTGGCTGTTGTCTTGTGTGACGTGGAGGGAGATGTATGTGGCTGTGTGTGGCTGCCTGGAGGGGAAGGCGGCTACAGTGGTTGATATTGGTTGTGGGTTGTCCGGGGTGCTTCGATTTGCATAAAGGGTGAAGATTGGGATATTACATTATTTTAAGTAAGTATTGGTATGAGTAATTACATAAGTAATTATGAGTTATTATGAGTAATTAGTGGTATGAGTATTAGTTATGAGTAAGTGATTATTTTAGTAAACTTACATGTTTCGCTGTGTTGTGGATCTGCGGACAAGCTAGTTTGATGGGTACCCTGGGGTCTTCGGCGTGTCTATGTGTTTGGCTGTCTGTCACACCGGACTCTTGAATGGGTTTTCATGAGACGAATTTCAGACATAACAGTGAGAATCTATTTTGAGCGAATCACAGTGGGTGAGGAAAACATTGTGTGTGACCAGACACCAGAACTGACCAGAATTGAAATTGGAAGTAGACCAGGTTATTTCTATTATTTGTTTATTCGTGAAAATAAATAAATAATAGGGGGAGGTTAATGGAGGTTAATGGTGGTTTGTTTGTGTTAATGGAGGTTAATGGTGGTTTGTTTGTGTTAATTCTAGTTGAAACTCTCGCTGAAGTAATTTTCGTTTATTTTTATTTTTTGATTCGATTTGAGAGTTGAGATGATTGATTTTTTATTAATTTTATAATTTTATTTTTATTGATGTTGGAAACAGGTAATGGGATGCTGAGAGAAGGATTGAATTTAATTTGAATTGGACTGGATTAAATGGGATTGAATTTAAAAATTGAATATTGGATAAAATTGGATCCACTTGAAAAAAAGTGGATTAGGAAATTGGAGAAAAGGTGTTCTATGAAACTATGAATTGAATGAATTGAATCTATGAATTGGAGACCTGTAGACCAGGCGCTCCCAGGAGACTTGTGGACCAGGTGTTCCACCAGAGGAAAAAGACCAGGTGTTCGTGGAGCACTTCACCTGCAAGAACGCCTTGGAACCAAGGTGGAAGGGACCAGTCCAGGTGTTGCTGACTACACCAACGGCAGTCTTTTGCGAGGGCAAGACTTCGTGGATCCACGCCACGCACTGTAAGTTGGCCATACAAGCACCAGACACTACACCACAGCAACCACAGTAAGGATGGGCCTAATCATAGGTACAATACTATTGATAGCGACAGCAGCTAGGGGAAACTCCGATTCCAATAGATGCGAAAACGAAACCCGACACCTCACCGTAACATGGGGACAAAGAGTATCACTACCATGTATCGAACAGAAAGCCCTGCACACAAATTGGGTGAACATAAATTGGCTAGCACTGTCGGCAGGGCCTGGACGCGTTGGCATGGTACTACAAAAGCAACGAGAGTTCCGGGAAGACGGGCAAGCTAGCATTAAGACCTTGGCCCAACCAGGATACCAATGGGGAACCCCTGATTTTAAGCTACAAACACGCACACGCCTAGGGAAAGACATGACCATGCAGGTCCGGTGCAGCGTCTGGACCCCTGGCGCGGCCGGTGGCGAAAAGAACTACATACCATGCATCGAATACATACTCACGCCGCAACCCCAGGATAAGGCCCCAAAGAGGGGGGAAAACACATATTGGAAAGTGGCCAGGGAGGTGGCAACAATTCAAAATAGGACACACTGCTGGTCGTGCATGCGCTTTCCCCAAGCAGGCACCACAGGAATACACATGATAGTGCTACCTCTGTCCCTCAATGACCTCTGCTCACAACCTATCGATTCCCCATGTTTAGTCACCACGCTGGAAAGAGAAGGGGTTGACAACGGCAAGAGTTGCAATCGACAATTTAATTATCGCCCGTCAATGATTGCCCATGTGGCCGAGAGGCCTGCCCCCGTCTGGGTCAAACCACAGAAAGGGAAGGTCTGCCTCCAGGGTTCCGGCCACTTGCGTATGGGAGAATCAGAATGCGCCTACACTCTCCCCGGGAAGCTGGGACAAGGGAGCTCGGGGATTACATTACGAATAGTACTGCAAGATAAACACAACCACAACATAACGGCTATAACATTCTCTAGGGGGGTTAGTAGGATTAATGGGGTGGTAAAGGGACTCCAGTGCTTATCCACCCACCTGGTCCCACCCCATGGGACAATGTTTATATGCGGCGACAAGGCTTACCCCTATTTACCAAATAATTGGGGGGGCACATGTTATCTGGGTTCAGTCCTTCCTGACGTTGAGATACTGGATGAGCTAGACCCAAAGTCCTTGGACAGGCGTTATAAGAGGTCAGTCATGAACGAAGATGGAACCACTAAACTACACGGGAGTCTATGGGAAAAGGTGTTTGGTTTCTTCTTCCCAGGAGCGGGCACAGTCATGGATAGTTTCCGGATAGACAAATTGGCTTTGGCCCTAGAAAAGGTGGCAAACGACACCGCTACGGCTCATGACATACTATTGGACACGGTAATTCACATGCGTACAATGGTGATGCAGAAGTGAGACTAAGGGAAACTAGCCACGCCCTGACGATCGATCGGATCGCGCGCGAAAATTCTTATACATTTAGCTGGCTCACTGACTGGTTCCAGGGATGGACGGGCACCATAGTGAAGTGGTTATTGACCGCACTGGCTGTGATAATCGGGGTAGTAATTTGGGGGGCACTAATGAAATCTCTAGTCCTCCTCTGTATGAGAAAGTATTTTACAGGATGGAAAGTGAAAAAGCCGCCGACAACGACTATGGCTCTGACCACTGAGGCCGTCGACCTGAACGGGTCCTTCAACAAGGCAGTTGCGACCGGCGCTCCAGAAAATTGCATTGAATTTTGTGGCAACTGTGATACTTGTGTGGATCCCATGTGGGAACTGGCTGCTGCCTGTAACGGTGTATGTGATGACTGTGATACTTGTGCTATAAACCCCTTGCGTGTACTGGCTAACGCTGCTTATGTATTACAAGCTGACAGCTGCACGCCCCCTTTAAACCCAACTATGGATCTGATTGCGACGCTGGGTCTGGCGGTCGAGGGACCCGACGTGGATATCCTAGACCCGCAAGCCGACCAGGCGCCCAAGGGAGACTTTGACATAAAGGAAGTTCCTCTCTTTGCTTCATATGTATTAAGTTCAAATGCTTCAAGTGAATCGGATTTTTACGCTCTGTACCCTGACCAGGAAATTGAGACACAAGATACTGACAATATTATGTATTCCCCAGAACAGCAGCACGTGAGGGACCTCATGGGCATGATCGTTGATTAACTTCGAAGATCTGCAAGGACTGAGTCTGCAAAGGGTGGGGGGAGCAAGTTCCGCAGGGGAGGTGACGGGCCCTCTGGCGGAGCAGAACCTCATCTGGACCAGACGCCTTCGTTGTGGATCCGAAACGTTAATGGACTTTCATGTTCTGAGCCCTCAGGCTCCGAGCACGCACCACACGACACGTTCGCCAAATGCACGGGCGAGGCGCTTTGGGCGCACGATATGCCCTTGGGAGATACCCGCATTACACAATTATTTTTTCAATACCCGCATTACACAATTATTTTTCAATAAAGCCCGATGTGGCACGTTGTCTCTTAAGATACTTTGTCTCGACGAGACAAGAGGAAGGAATGTCAAGTAGTAGATTTGTTATTGCCTAAAGTTCAGTCATAGACGTTGGTTGCTAATGTGTTATGATTTAAATCTGGTTTAAGAATGCTATTTTCATGAAGTTAATAAAGGGTTTTTGCTTCGTTTTAGTTTTGGATGAGGAGAGGCTCGCTGAGGTCATGCTGAACAAATTGTATACGTGTGCTTTTTCAAGGCTAGATAACATAAACCTGTTGTTTTTATGTTATGTATTTTGTATTAATCACAGCGACGCCTAACTCTGTATAAACATGCTTTGAATTACTCATGTGAACCCATATATTTGCTCTGGGCTTATCTGGCCAAGCATGCACTCTTTGTGAGTTACATTTCTGTTTTCTCGGAGCCCAGAGAAACATTTGGTCCAAATGATAAGGAAGGGCTGACTCCCCCGAATGATAACGGTGGGAGGGACTCTCGCCAGTCGCTTCGTTCTCTCGGAGATTTTCTGATAATCGTATTCGTATATAAGTGAATGAGAATCAATGCGTTTTCAGGAAGGCTTGACGTGGCATGAGACTGGCTCTTGCTATAGATGTCTTGGCCTCCTCCGGATCTGTATAAGTTGGTTTTTAATAAAGCTGCGCCATTCCAGGCTATTGTGGACTTCTTTTGCAAACGAAGAGCTGATTCTTCACATATATATATATCTATATATATATATATATATATATATATATATATATATGTGCTTGGACTAGGTGGGAAGGTGTGCAGGTGAGGACATAGAAGTGGCAAGAGATTTGGAGGATGGAGCCAATATTGTTGAGTTTCCTGTTCCGAGCAACGTGCGATGTGCTTCCACCACCAGTAAACTTGAGATTGTGCGGGTTGATGCAGGAGGAGAGATGTTCTTTGTGTGGATGTTCATGAACGGTGCAGCATACACTGAGTGAATGCTCAGTAGCATTGGCAGCAGGAAGATTCAAGTAGCGGCATGATCAGGTGCTGGCGGTGGAATTGCGGATGGTGCAACAAGAGGTGCTGAGATCGAGATATAGAGAAGAGTCGAGAAGGAGACCGATGGGGGAGAGGTGTTGTTTGTCAAAGAGGGCCAAGTGGTAAGAGGTGGAAAGAGGAGGAGGTGGAAAGCAAGAGGGCTGTCAGATGCTTTTGATTGGCAGGTGGTGGCAGACCTAAAGCCACAATTGGTATTCCTAGAGGAGATCTGTGTGACAAGGTTGTGGCCTGACATTATCATCTGGTCACGTGCAACAATACAGGTCATCTTAGGGGAATTGTCTGTTCCTTGGGAAGAGACCATGGAGGAGGTGCACGAGAGGAAGAGAAGAAAGTACAGTGAGCTGGAGGCAGAGTGTCCGGAGAAGGGTTGGCGAGTTTCTTGTCAGCCATTTGAGGTGGGGTGTAGAGGATATATTGGCAATTCCTTTTCCGCATCTCTTGCTCGGCTGGAGTGTGTGAAAGCGAATGAAGGAGGATGTGTGACAGAAAGAAGGAGGATGTGTGACAGAGTAGCCCAGGTTGCCTTGAAAGGCTCACTTTGGATTTGGAGGAAGTTTATGGTGGCACGTTAAAACAGTGTAGTTTGTGGTTGTGGGTGGTGGTTCATTTCAGCCTAAAGTAGTAGTGACTAAGCGTGGAAGATGAATGGAGATGTGTGTGTGTGTGTGTGTGTGTGTGTGTGTGTGTGTGTGTGTGTGTGTGTGTGTGTGTGTGTGTGTGTGTGTGTTGCAGGAGTGGGTATGGTTTTGTATGAATATGTATTTGTTTGAGTGGTGCATGTTGTCAGGGTAGGTGGCCAGTTGGTTTTATTTTTTGGTGTGTGGGTGAGTGGGTGAGGGGCTGTGGAATCTGGGTGTGGAGGCGGTTTTGTTGTTGTCGTCTGTGTTCTCACTGGCTGGGGGGGGGGGGGGGGTGGGTATGCATCCAGGTGTAGCTGCTGCATGTGGCGGCGTATGTGCCCCTGCTGGCCCACGTTAGCTGACCGTATTGAGGTTGAAGTACAGAAACGAGATGTTGCTGAGGACCTCGACTGAGGACCCGGGCAGTGAGGCACACTTGTGACTAGGGGTGTTTTGAAATTACACATATATATATATATTATATATATATATATATATTATATATATATATATATATATATATATATATATATATATATATATATATATATATATATATATATATATAG
Source organism: Myxine glutinosa (assembly GCF_964187855.1). Classification (NCBI taxonomy): domain Eukaryota; kingdom Metazoa; phylum Chordata; class Myxini; order Myxiniformes; family Myxinidae; genus Myxine; species Myxine glutinosa. The sequence continues at coordinate 82,901,024 of NC_136268.1, forward strand.
TATATAGTATTATTGCACCACTTTGGTTGAATTGAATTTAAGAACACCTAATGCAATGGAAAAAAAGGTGTTGTTGCTGTCGTGAATTGTCAATTATTGGCCTTTTAATTAGCCTTTTAAACGCTCCTTCCTATCCCCCATCCCCCCACCCAACCTCCTGGAATCGATGCCAAGTTCTGGAGGTAGATTTCAAGACCTGATCAACCCTATGTTGCAGTGAATTGATTATCACCATTGTAATGCGTGTGTTGATCCCCTGCAAGGCCCCATTATTAGATGAGGGATTTTTCAGGCAAGCATAATTAAATTATAGATCCCGGGGCATTTCCCTAAGCACTCTGCTCATTGAGCACAGCTAATTGGTCTTCACCATTTATCATTAGGTATAAAAAGTTTCTGTGTGCATGCATTCACAACGACAAGTTAAATAACTCCAACAATGCTGATGCCGGCATGAATTTTGATAAATGGGTTACAATGAATGGAACAGCACAATATATATTTAATTATTTTCTTAAAATAAATAAAATCAAAGTCAGAATTAAATTTAACTGATGAAATATCCATCTATACGGTGTTTAAATCACTGCTATTTATTGATAATTTGCATAACCTGAGGATTTTGTTTCTTTGAATGTTTACAGTTGAATCGGAGCAAAGTGGTCGAATATAAAGTCATCTCTAATCATTTCATATTCACCGAATGCAGATATATTCTCATCTTCACAATCAACTAATTTAATATTCAAGCTATATTCCTTGCACTCCATCATTCTCAGAGAGACTTGTCCAGCATGTTTCCGGTGTACTTCAGAAAAATATCACCATGTTAAAATTCCATCTGACAATTTCAAGATGATGAAATTTAAAACAATGCTGTCAAACATTACTCCAATGGAAAAGTGAAGCTATAGTCCAATTTTCTCTTGCTGTCATCCGACTTCCAGGGCAATCACCACTTTTTGAGTCTTCGAGCCGAGCATAAGTTACATGGATCAAGTAAGTCATTCCAGCATTAAGCAGCCACTTACATAGATGTATGAGCTGCATTCGCCATGGCTGCAATTTAGCAAAACGATCCACCATGTGGAATCTTTTTTTTACCACCTTTGTACTCTCTTGTCTCATTCACTCTCACCTTCGGAGTATTTTTTTAGGCAAGCTACGCAGTATTCGTAATGCCCAGTATTTCGCAGATAACTTTTCTCGGCATGTCTCCACAAAACTTAAGAATGTTGAAAAGTTTTTTTTCGGAATAGAAACATCAAATATGATGCTTTAAATCATTTCTCCAATGATAAAATGATTAGCAATGTGACACAAGTCTACACTTTAAAATGACCGATTTCATGAATTAAATAAATACACAAACAATTTAAGCAAGAGTTAAAATGAACTAAAGACAGCACTTTATCTTGAGCAAAATCTGAGAACATTTACATATGCCATATTATTGTTTCTTTTATATGTACACTACTGTGAAAAAGTCTTAGACATTTTGCATTTTTGTATTCTGACGCACAAAGAAACAAACTTTGCGTACAATGCAAATACTCCTCATGAAAATGAAATTCGCATTGAAATAACCAAATTTACACACAATATACCTGATATAAACTAATTATTAGGTACCTGCAGAACTTTCTGGTAATGTTACTTCAAGTCCTCAACTCACCCCCTCCTCTCCCATCATAAACCCCAAATCATCGAACCTCCCCTCCCCACCCCCACCCCCACCCAAACCCCAAATCCTCAACCGTACCCTCCCAATCCAAAGGCCTCAAATCCACTCACCACCTTCCTCCCACACACACTACAACTCCTCAACCTCCTCCCTCACTCAGGAAAAGTCCTCAACACCTCACCCTCCCACAGGCACCCAAAGTCTCAACCTCCCCCTCCCAACTTTGACCCATTTTTGCTCTCCTCCTCCCCCCTCCAAACCACAGCTCTCTGTCCTCCTCCTGCTTATAAAAGTAAAAGGCCATTCTCGCATCGATCATTAAATATTTAACACTCTACCAATTTCACAAAGCAACATTGGCTATATTCTACGAGAATGTAAAACCAGGCCATGCATTGTCATGCCAATGTGACGTCATCACTTCGGTGCTCTTTTGATTCGTCTAATTTGTATTGCTTCTATCATAACTCATGTTGGCCAGAAAAAAAATCACATGAAATGTGTGCGTCAACTCAGGCTGCAGAAAGTTGTACTTTCAGGAAATCATAGCACTGTCATTATTGCTGCAGGAATATCCCAGGGCTATAAAGTTGTTATACTTTTGTGACCAATATTGCCCTTTTTGGGGTAACATGATGGGTTCTCTCCCTGGATTTGCATTTCAGTAGATTTTTCTCCCAAACTAATTAATCCTTCCATAAAATATATAAAATAACCACCTTTAAAGGCCATTTTTCCCCGCAAAGCGGGGGTTGGCCTTTTTCGGGAACCGTGGTTGTTGTTGTTTTTTGGTCCCCTTTTTGAAGCAATGTTTTACGGCCAGATGCCCTTCCTGCCGCCAACCCTTTTTGCCGCCTTTAACGACAAGCAGGGAATTACCAGTGAACTGGTACTCAATTAACCGACCTCGGAAGGATGACAGGCTGAGTCAACCCCCCTGGCGTTAATTCAGCAATCGACCGGGATTCGAACCCAGGATCCTAGGATCCTAAGCCGGCACCCTAGCTGCTAGCCCAACACCAGGGTTCAACCTTCCATATCAGTGGTTAATCCACCGATTCTGATGACAGGCAGGTGCTGTGAACTATATTTATATTTGGAACCATCTGTTTGTCTTTCAAGAAGGGTAGGTGAGTTAGTGCTCGTACTATGACCAAATCGCAAATTTCTGCCACATTCAGTCAAACATCAGCCTTGGTAAGCTGCTGTGGGAATGACATGGCCCATAAACTTTCCCTGACCGACCTCATAAGAAGTTGGGATTAATTAATTGGGTGCAGTTAAATATGTAGTAGTAATAGCAGTAGTAGTAGCATCTGAACAACAATAAGTACAAATATAACAACAAAGCACAATTTAAGCATTCTGGAACAAAGGATCATTTCTTGCTCAACAAAGCCACCCTCAAGTCCTGTAAACAAATAAAAAAGAAGAAGCAGCAAACTGTCAATGGTGTTGATTGACTGCAATACGGCATTTGATAGCATTCCTCACTCGTGGATCATATTCTGCATGGAATAGTTAAAAATCGACTCAAACGTAATTGGATTTGTAAAAGACAATACGATCCTGGAGCAGCACCTTGAAACTGCATCACTGTCGAGGGAATAATTGAAATCCTAGTTGTTAAAATACAACAATGATTCTTCCAAGGAGAGAGTCTTTACATCTACTGTGTTATGCCCTGCTATGGACCCCTAGAGAAAAATGATCAACGACCAAGGATGTTCCTATAATCAAACCTCAAACAAAATTAAATGCAGAGAGCGTGAAGAAAGTCACACACCTGCTCCACATGAATGACATGAACATTTTCATGCACATGATGAAAAAGACAACGTAATTAAATTGATTGAAACAATTTACTCAGATGAGATCGAAATATCATTAGAATTTCATAAATGAGCCAAATGTGTGTTTGTAGAAGGCCAAGTAAAAAAAATAAATAATCAAAATTGACTTGAGGACAACAATAGGTCCAACAAAAGCTCAAAAATGCAATGTCGTACCAATCCCCGAGTCGAAGATGGCTGCCAAATCTGCCCCAAATAAATGCACACGGCAAGTGGTAATGAATAACTGAACATAAGACGGTTAATCCTGAACACATACCTTACACCAAGAAAGAAAATCAAAGCAATAAAGCAGCTCGCAATTCCATTTTCGCGAAACAGCTGTGGTCTAGTAAGATCAACAGTAGTACATATACTCGTATGTTGGTCCTGATACAGTTTCAATTTCGGTTCTGCTTCACTCACTTTGTTCGCTTGTTCTCACTCCGTGTCATTCTGTTCATTTAAACCGGGCTTCAAATCCTAAAGTAATCCAAAAACAATATTTATATATAACGTATTATGGGTGAAACCCTAAATTAACTGCATAGCAAAGGTGAAAAGGTCAGATATCAAAGGACAAAGGTCTGTCCCTTTCAAGCAATCTATTTTTCCAGGTTATTGCGAGTTTTCCCCCTCTCCCTCACCTATTTTCGTTTGTTTGTTCCTTTTCTGTTTCATCCCCACTTTCCCCTTCTTCTGTGTTTCAGCTTGGGTGCAGTCCTCCCTCTCCCCTTGATTTCACCCTCAGTCTCACCTCCACTCTGCTGTTGGTGTTTGCCCTTTTCAATTTTGAGCCATTCCATTCTACACGAGCTCTTCCACAGCCACGTGTACAAAAAAGAGGTTCTAAAAATGTATATATTAAAAGTTTTAAAAGGTCCAAAAAAATTAAGTAAATCAAAAATCCTTGCTTCCCATGTTGGTCCTGATGCAGTTTAAAGATGATCTTTTTCAAAGGTCATTAGAGACAAAGTATTTTTTAAAAAAAATCAGACTTCCACAAGTGATAATCAAATATATAAAAAATCATCTCTTCACTCAGGAATGTCAAATAATCCACAAAAATTCAAGAAATCAGGTAATCTAAAAAATTCGGTTTTGCTCAAAAGGTAAAATAAACTAAGAATCCAGAAATTCCTCAAAATCAAATAATCCAATAAAAAAAGAAAAAACTAACGCTAAAAGCCAACTCTCTCCACTCTCAAACTACCCCCACCTTATTGATATCCATCCGCATATAATCTTTGCTATTCTTTTTTCCCCCATCCACATCACATGACCAGCCCACTTCAGCAGGCTTTTTACCAATCTCCATGGTAAGCTCACTTAGACACCAATCTCCTCCCTCAGTTCATATTGTCCTTCTAGCCACCCTCTTCACTCCTGCAATCCTCATGACCAAATTGTTCTCGCAGACATGCAACCTCTATTGTTGTCTCTCTGTCAATGCCACAGTCTCCAAATAGTAAAGGTAGGCCGGCGTTACATAAGACACCTGAACTTTCCCTTTCAATTTCCTTGATATTGTCACGTCAGATGCTCGCAAATGTGATGCGTTTCCGTGCCGTGATATTTGATTTCGTGAATAACCGAAAGGTTTCTAACTAAACTGCGTTCAACTGAATTAATCTCCACTGTATTCTTGACTTGCAGTTCCCAAGGTTATTCCCAATTATACTGTATTTTATTGCGGCACACACGAGAGGCAGAAGGATGGGAGAACGTTTCTTACCTTTACAAGGGTTTATTTGTAAGGAGTATGGGGAGAAAGGTGGATGGGATGTGGAACAGACAAACCAAGAAAGTCAACAGACAAGCAGAGAGAAGGGGACACACAGCTTATGTACAATTAAATGAAATAACTAATCCTATCCCCACTTGGTGCCACAGGAAACAGACTCTTACGAGGTACAAAGGGAAAGCAGGTGAGGACTTCAATAGGCATGAAGCTGAGAATGTGCAGGCCCATGGTGTAGGGTAGGCTGGTGGCATGGCAGCGAGCAGAGAAAGGTGCAGGCAGGATGGATGGAGGATGGTGCAAAGCGACACTATGCCAGGCCCGATTTGTTTATATGTCCAGGAACAAGAGAGCATGATGTCAATCACTTGAACATCTGACTACAACTGCTGCTAGAACTGTCCAGGTACTTTTCCTCAGAGGCCCCACCCTTCCGCATGCTGGATCCTCTGGCCCGCCCTCAGTACACTGTAGGCAGTCATTGGTCACCACTTCTGGTGGGCAGTGCTAAATGCTCTGGCCTCCCACCTCTCCAATCAACAGCTGACTATACTGTCATGGACTGTAGATGATGGACTCACAGTGAACTCCTCTGACATCCTAGGACCAACCAAAACATTACGTTGTACATCATTTCCACCAACCTAACTCTGCTTCTGGCACCCCCATCCATCGCAGTGTCCCATTCACCATCTCTCTTAGGACAGTGTCATAGGCTTTCTCAAAGTCCACAAATCCCAATGCTATTTCACATTGCACCACCATCCTCTTTCCACTAGCATGAACATCCCGAACCTGGTGTTGGCTTAACAGTTAAGGTGGCTGGCTTAAGATTTATGGTCTTGAGTTTGAGCACCTGTCATGCTGTTGAAATAACACCAGGTGGGTTGACTCAGCCTGGTATCCTTTCCATATCGGTAAAATGAGTGTGAGCTCACTGGTAAGAGGGGGCATTGCATCAGCGGCACAGCCACACCTCCAAAAAGTGATGCAGCCAAATAGCCACAGGATGCATACGAAACAACATGAACAACCCATCCATCTCCCCCCTACCATTTCTAAACCACTATTGCTCTTCATCAACTTCTATCTCCACAAGCTTCTTCATCCTCCCATCCAGAATGCTCTTCAGTACATTCATGACATGACGTAGGAGCATAATGCCTCTGTACTTCCTAGGATCTTGAACATCACCCTTCCTCCCTCTTCCATAATGGCACAATTATCTCTGTTCTCCAATCCTCTGGAATCGACCCCTTTCTCATACATACATACATAAACTCAACAGCCTCTTCATCCAACTGACTCTGACTTCGCCCACTGCAATTAGCATCTCTGTAAGCAATTCACCATTGCCTGAAACTCTTCCCTGCTTCACCCTCTTTAATGCTGTCCGTAACCTCTTCCTCCATGATATCCACTAATTTGACTTTCCCCTCAACATAACAAGGACGCTCCAGCTTGCTGTTGCTTTGTGCCTGGTTCTTCGCCAGGTTCCTAATACCTGACCAACATGCTCTCCTTTGACTCTGAGGATCAAATAAACCAAATAATTCAAATAACCCAAAAAATTAATGAATCCTAGAAAATCACAATTTGCAAGTACAGGATGAGTATGTTGCTTATACACTGCCTCGGTTTTTTTTCTGGGAACGATCGAGTAATATGTTTTGCAAAAATCGTAAGTTGAGGATGTAGTGATTTGTTGTCAACAACACAAATTTCCCCGGGACTCAAGCTAGTCAACTAAAATTTAGATATTAGCACAAGGAAAGCAAATGTGAACAAGTACCACTAACCCACTTTGCTCGAAATTACCAAGAGAAAGTAAAAATAGAAAATTGACATAAAAAAAAAAATCATGTTGGAATCATCAAATCCGTTAAATAAGTGAAATAAAAAATGTAACGCCTTCAAAATAAATTTCAGGCAATGAAAAAGCCAAATAAAAATTGAAGGCAAAAATAAAATGCAAAACATTACAACAGGTATATTTCACAAATTGGGAGAATCACAAGAGGCAGGATTAGAAAACAACTAGAGAGACTGGAAATAGATCAAAAAGCCTCACTGGAATGGCTAGGAGGAGAGCAGTTAAATTGGCATTGATAATGACTAATAATAAATGCCCAAGATCAAGAGCAAGAACAAATGGCTTTGATAATACTAGGGCATGCCCGTACTATATCTATATCTAAAATTATATCCCCCCCCTCTATTTACATGAAATGGTTTGGTCCATGAAATGTTTTGGTCCATTCGCAACGCCAAAGCGAACGGCGAACGCTTTACATGAAATGGTTTGGTGCATGAAATGTTTTGGTTCATTCGCAACGCCAAAGCGAACGGCGAACGGCTTGCGAGTACAGTGACAATCCCCCCGGGGTTTTTATTAGTTTTAAAACATAGTTTAACGCCAACATAGCGCCAACATAGTTTGCAAACGTGAAATAAATGAATACGCTCTCAAATGTGCCATCCGAGGCAGAGTGTGTCCGCCACGTTCGGCACACGCGATAGCTCGCTGCTCTCTGATTGGTTGAATCGTTTTTTGGACATAGCTCGGTAAGTAATTGTCCGATTAATATGAAACCTTGAAAAGGCACATCCTCGGGTCCCCAGCAATATACCTGGCAAGTTTAAAGTATATCGGACCCGTGGTTGTCGAGAAACAGCGGTCACAGACAAACAAACGTACAAACAAACACACAGAGATTACTGGAATTATAGATAGATGGCAGGACCAGGATGCAAACACTTAGTCAAACCATCTGTACACACAGAGGCATAAACAATATGTTTGAAGTGTTCCGTTGGCATCTGTAATGACTTCAATATCCCAGTCCCTGAAAAGTTGCAGAAGCATGTCCCAGAAAGAACGATCAATAATAATAACAGGGCACTCATACATGACCTCACCATTCCATCTAGTGTGAACAATGAAAACAAGGCAATGCAACCACATATATAGTCCTCACAAATAGACAAATAAAAGAATAAAATACAGCAATGGAAAGTATTTTCAAAAAAATGGAAAAGTGTACAAAAGGTCAAGTACCTGGACTTCAAAAATACAGGATGAGATGTTGGAAACTGATGAAAACTGACCACATAACAGTAATAGTTTGAGTGACTAGAATTATTTGAAAAAAAAAAACAGGCGATTTGCCAATACCAGAAAATATGACAGCAAAAGTGCTACAAATGGAAGCTATTCAGAGATCAGGGGTTCAATCCTCTTTGACGGTCCCAACTATTCCCACCTTGTTGGATCGATACCAATGGTGAGGGAATAAGGGTGGGATGAAGGGGTATGGGGAACCATCGTCTTTGGCAAACCGGCTCACAACACCTGACATTCGACAGCAGAAATAATTTGTAATTTGTTTCGGATGTCGTTGACAACACACAATACTCTTTGCAAAAACCTCCACCAAAAACCAAAGGGGATTTCACCTCCGCCAACAGCCCCCTTCTAACGGACATTGATGTCTCGCTCCACATCAGAAACACCGGGGTATCAGTTGATAACTGGGTCGAGATTCAATCCATGGTCACCGGCACATACCTCAAAGCTATCCTGCCAGCCATCCGGAGTTCAATAAGAATCCTTAAATGAGCCTTTGTTCCACATTTCTGAACACATCTAAATAGATTCCAATCATTGTGAGCAGATTGCTTCCTCCTTCCCAAAGATTGCACTTTGACATAGGACCATTATTGAAGAGAGCAGTTGCTGTTGAAGCGGTATCCTTGGCAAGGAATATGCTGTATGGCTTGTTTTTGCCTTTCCAGCAAAAAATGCTTACTCTAACAGCAGAAATTTAGAATTTTGCCAGTGTACTGGCACACAATGGCCTGCTTTTCTTAAATAAAAAAAACTATTTTAAGATTGATTAGGCACATCTTTTTTTTTTTTTTTTTTTTTTTTTTGTATACAAGATCGAGGCTCGTGAAAGAGCTAACATTAATCACACAGAAAGACAAACCGACACATAAAACATATAACATCGGGAGCGGTAGACAAGATGGGGAGAGAGGGGGAAGGACACAAACACAACATTTGAGAGCAGGGACCGAGAGACATGGAGACATCGAGAGATCTGAGAGAGGGCGAGGGCTTTGGGGGGGGGGGGCATGGGAAGGGGGCGGTGGGAGAGGTATAAAACATATGGACACTGCCAGGACTTCCAGGAAAGAAGTTGGAATTTCAAACAAGGTGGATCTGGGGTGAATTAGCGGGGGTAGAAAAGATCAAGGTTTTGGATGGGAGAAGATAAGAGATGGTGGTGAACAGCTGTTTTAAAGACCTGGAGGGAGGAGTGGGATTGGAGGGACTGAGGGAGTTTGTTCCAGAAGCGGGAGAAAAGCGGAATGAAAGAGTGAAGGTGAGCAGAGAGCCGAGATTTCGGCAGTTTAACCATCAGAGGGTTGCTGGCAGATCTTGTGCGACCTGCAGGAATATTTGGGGGACAGAGCACAGAGAGAGCTGGGGGTGCAAGGCCGGAGAGGAGTCGGTAGAAGACAGAAAGACCACCTACCTGCCTGCGGTGAGTGAGTGAAAGGCCCTCAGAGATAGCTTCATCGCGGGAGATTCCAATAATTCTGAAAGCTTTGGTTTCAACAGCGTGAAGCCGAGCTAGGTGTGAGGCAGGAGCACCGGCCCATAGGGGAGAACAGTATTCCATTGGGCTGCGGATGAAAGCCTTGTATGTGGTGAGGAGCTCAGGTGTGCCGAGGAAGGACTTCGCACGACGGAGGATGCCCAGTCGGCGACTGGCTTTGGAGGCCAGCTTGGAAATGTGGTTTTCCCAAGAAAGATCATGGCAGATAGTGAGACCCAAAATCTTGAGCGACAGAACTTCTTGGAGAGGATTGTTGAGAAAGTAGATGGGAGGGTTGTCCAGTCGATCTTTTCGGAGAGACATAGTAAGAGTGTGAGATTTGTCAGGATTGAAAGACATGTTCCACTTGTTTGACCAGTCTGTGATTTTGTCCAGGTCTTCAGAGAGTGAGGAGGCAGCAGACTGCCGATCTGAGGGAAGAGGAATGGAGCGGCAGAGAGTGGAGTCATCAGCAAAGAGATAGAGAGGATTTTCGAGAGAGTCAGAGAGATCATTGATGAAGACCAGAAAAAGCACGGGGCCCAGAACACTGCCTTGGGGAACTCCAGCCTTAACAGGAAGAGGAGATGAGAGAAACCCATTCAGGGCCACACGTTGACGACGACTAGAGAGGAAGTCCGCCAGCCATGCGTGGAGATTTCCATGGATACCAAAGGAGGAGAGTTTGGTGAGCAGAGCGGGGTGCCAGACCGTGTCGAAGGCACGTGATATGTCGAGGGAGACAGCTCTAATTTCCTGTTTGGCATTGAGGACCTCCATCCATTGTTGAGACAGCAGAAGCAGCATGTCCAGAGTAGAGTGACCTGGTCTGAAACCAAATTGATGATCAGAGATCAAGCCATTGGAGAAGAGGAAAGATTTCATATCCGAAGCAATGATGGTTTCCATGACTTTGCTGATAATTGGGAGAAGGCTGATTGGTCTGTAGTTGCTAGGATCTGTTTTTGCACCTTTTTTGTGCAAAGCGGTGATGTTGGCTGATTTCCAAGCAGATGGCAGTTGACCTTGAGCAAAAGAGAGGGTGAAGAGAATCTAATCTAATTGTTTTTAAGAGTCAGTTGAAGTTGTTCTATTAGAGTTATTTTTCATGTTTGAGTCTTAGCTTTATTTAGATCTATTTTTGCTAAAATTCATTATCTAAATCCCTTGAGGAAGTTTACTTATAAAAACAAGACTGATACACTAACAACGGCATAGCCAGGCTTGATCTGCTGAGTGGAGGATCTGATTGCCCCCCCCCCCCTGTCATGTGATTGCCCCCATCCTCAGCTCTGAATGGTGGACCTTTCTGAGGGACCTACATACATACACCAGACGGACAGACAAATTATGTTCCAGATGGCATTTCCCTCCGGGCTACACCGTAAAAACAAAAAACTGCATTAAACATAATAACTACAACTGATAATACTACAATAATTAATTATTATTACTCTTTTTCTGGACACAAAAATCCAGGCGGGTGGAAGAGACAGAACATACAGTGGATCAGGATGTAACATAACAAAAGGAATAGCACAAAGAGAAGGGGGAAATGCCAACAGCATGCCCAGTGAGAAAATAGATGGAGCTGAATAAACAAGGGATAAATGATGAGGATAATAATGATGAGGGGTAGGGGAGAAAGTAGGAGATGGACAATATGGATGCAGAAGCAAAATATGGGGGGCAGAGGAGTGGGAGTGACCTGTGGTTTAAGGCATGTAGAAAATATCATGGTTTTTGATGGGGGATGATCTGAGATGGTGGTGAACAGCTATTTTGAAGACCTTGAGGGATGTAAGAGATTGAAGAGAGTGTGGAAGTTGATTCCACAGGCAGGAAAAGAAAAGAGGATGAAATGATTGGAGGTAAGCAGTAATTCTAGATTTTGGGAATTTTACTGGAAGTGGGTTGCTCACAGACTGCATGCACTATGCAGACCTGAGGAGGGAGCAGGGGGATTGAAGTGGCTAGGGGAGAAGTGGAGGATGGTGACTAAGCCTCAAGAGGTCACATGGTGCACATCCAGAAAGGAGGCGGAAAAAAAGGGAGAGAGACCCACCAACCTGTCAGCGATAGCGAAGTGATAGGCCCATTAACTCAGCTTAATCGCGAGAGAGATTCCAATGATCTTGAAGGAGGCTTTGGTTACCATGGCATCAAGCTGAGCAAGGTGTGAGGCAGGGGCACCAGTTCAGAGGGTAGAGCAGTAGTCCATCAGGCTAAGGATGAAAGTCTTGTTGGTGGATAGGAGTTCAGGTGTGATGGAGGATTCCCAGTCGGCATCTGACTTTGGAGGCCAACTTTGAAATGTGGCTTTCCTAAGAGAGATCATGGCTGAGAGTGAGACCCAAGAGTTTGAGTGATTGAACTTCTTTGAGAGGGTTGTTGAGAAAGTAGATGGGAGCGTTTGCAGTGCGGTTCTTTCGGAGAGAGAAAGTGAGAGTGTGAGATTTCTCCGGGTTAAAAGACATATTCCAATTGTTTGATCAGTTTCACTTTCTGTGATTGGTTCTTGTGTGTGGAACCCTCACAGGAATAGTTTATTTATATGTTATGTGTTGTGCTTATTTATACATTGTGTGCTTATGTAAACTTATGTCTCCATCTGGGATTCCGTTTATGTGCTGCCTCATCTTATTACTTGGCAAAAAAATATTTTTTGGACAAGTATGTTGATCACTCCGGTTTATGTGTTTGTTTGTTTGTTGGTTTGTGTGTTTGTCTGTCCGCTCACTTATACTTGCCTACAGGTCACAATTTTAAACCGATCTTCACGAAACGTCACCAAATGGTGGAGTTTGTGGTCCGATAAAATCCTATATGTTTGAAGTCAAAAGTCAAAAAGGCCAAAGGTCAACCACTTTTTTTCAAATTTCTGAAATCCTCAATTTTCATTTGATTGACTTGAAATTTGAACAGGATTTTCATATCAGCGAACTGAATTCAATCACCAACTATTTTTGAGATCAGGATAGGTCAAAAGGTCAACATAGGCCAAAGGTCAGTAACCATTTCAAATTTCTAAAATCCTCAATTTTCATCCCATTGACTTGAAATATTGATAGGATTTTCATATCAGTGAACTGAATTAAACCACCAACTATTTTTGAGATCAGCATAGGCCAAAAGGTCAACATAGGCCAAAGGTCAACAACCATTTCGAATTTCTAAAATCCTCAATTTTCATCCGATTGACTTGAAATTTCAATGGGATTTTCATATCAGCCAACTGAATTCAACCACCAACTATTTTAGAGATCAACGTGGGCCAAAAGGTCAACATAGGCCAAAGGTCATCGACTTTTTTTCGAATTTCTAAAATCCTCAATTTTCATCCGATTGACTTGAAATCTGAATAGGATTTGTATATCAGCGAACTGAAACCAACTACCAACTATTTTTGAGGTCAACATTGGCCAAAAGGTCAACATAGGCCAAATTTCTTAAATTGTCAATTTTCATCTGATTAACTTAAATTGCATATCAGGTCACATATTTGCATATCAGCATATCAGGTCACATAATTCAACCACAAATTATTTGTAAGGTCAAAAGGATGCTCTACCAAGTGCCATTCTACTTTGTTCTCTTTTGAAAAGTGTTGCTCTATGAGTGATTTTTCATTAAATTATTTATCTCTTAATGCCTGCATGCATGCCTGTCTGCCATCTTTCCCCCACAAATTGTTTGTTTTATCGAGTAACCCTGAAGGATTTTAAATGGGTTAATTACCTTAATACCAATGTGGTTTAGACCTGTTTTGGAATTCAAAGTACATTTTCCACTCGGATGCGGTTTGTAATTCAAATACCTGAAGTGTGGTCATTCGCTGAGTTAATTTCTGGTGCGTCCGGCCTCTAGTTGTGGTTAAAGCGGTTGATGTGGGAGCAGTCTTTGCAACACAATCATTACTACGTATGATTTTCTAATAGGCCATTGGCCATTGTGTTCTGGTACCATGCACAAATAAAAAATTTCCTCTGATCTACAAGGCAGAGGGGGTTGTGTAAAGGACGGGGTGAGAGAACTTCCTCAGCAGTATAGCCATGCCCCCAGAAATGATGCAACCAGAAGCCACATGTTCTTTATGCATGATGAATAAATCACTAATATTACGTGCCTTTGATATTGTTGTTTGTGGTTGACCAATTTTTGAAAAGACATCATACAACAGACAGTTACAGCAAGTTTGAATCAAATGTGATGCGTTGATTTGATTCATTCATTTTGGATGTGGCCTGTGGCACTGGCGCATCATTGTTAGTGGCACTGGCACCCTGACGACAATTATATGGCGACTGTGCCACTGATGTGATGCCCCCTATAGGTTAAGACAGGAATTTGTAATTTGGCCAAGGTGCTGGCCAAAGCTTGCCTACTCTTCATGTTGAACACAGTGGTAACTTTAACGTCCACCAACTAATGCCAGCCAGCAGACGGAGCACCAAAACACATTGTTGCCTCTCTCTGCCTGCAAGACACCAGAATGTTCGCTGCAATTCGAACCTAGAATCGAGAGGTCAGAGGAGAGAGTTGTTGATTAGCGCAGAGGAGAGTTGTTGATTTATTCATCATCAATTAATTTCCATGACATTCATGTAATCTGAAAGGTGATCAATAAGTCCGTGGCCTGACATTAAAAATCTATATCCAAAATATTTTCTTTTAACAGCAATTTTAATAAAACGATTACACTGTCATTTTGCAACAATTATATATTTTCCACTGAACAATCACACACATTTTATTACCTCCACTCACATTCAGTGATTATTATTTTCACGTCTGCTTGTCTGTAAACAGCATCTCAAAAAGTTGTGGATGGACTCGGACAATATTTGGTGGACAGTTTGGGTGTGTGACAATAACCAAATGATGAGATTTTGGTGAAGAGCCGGTTTCGGACACGAATTTCAGAGGAATTCTTCACGATTAAGTGATAGTGATAAGTGATACATAACACGATATCTCAAAAAGTTGTGGATGGATGCGGACAAAGCTTGGTGGACCGGTTGTGTGTGTGGCAAGGAAGAATTGATTCAATTTTTGTGAATATTCAAATCCAGATCATATAATTTATTAAAGTGATTCTTCACCATTGAGTGAGAGGGCTAAAACCAATATACAGTCACGTGAAAAAGTAAGTACACCCCATGTAAAGTTTTGACTTTTTCAACACATTTCAACATACAGCTATTTGATCTTCATTTCAACAATATTGATAGATAAAGGTGATATAACATAACAAATATCATGAAACATTTACATTTTGTAGTGCATTGTATAATTTAAATAAACATAAATGCAAATTTCGCATGTGGAAAAAGTAAGTGCACCCTTGGCTCTAATAGGTGGTATTTCCCCCTTTGGCAGAAACAACCTCAAGTAGGCGTTTCTTATAACTGTCTACCAGTCTCTGACATCGACTGGGAGAAATTTTTGCCCACTCCTCCATGCAGAATTCTTTCAGTTGTGCGAAGTTTGAGGGGTTTCTTGCATGCACAGCTCGTTTCAAATCCCCCCCATAACGTCTCGATGGGATTTAGATCCGGGCTTTGACTTGGCCATTCCAGAACCCTCCATTTTTTTCTTTTCAGCCATTCCTTGGTGGATGTACTGGTATGTTTAGGGTCATTGTCATGTTGCAAGGTCCAGCTTCGGTTGAGCTTCAACTCTCCAACAGATGGCCTCACATTATCCTCAAGCACCCTCTCGTACAATGAAGAATTCATAGTGGATTCTATGATGGTGAGCTGCCCAGGCCCTGATGCAGGAAAGCTGCCCCAAACCATAATATTTCCACCACCATGCTTTCCAGTTGGTATCAGGTTCTTGTGGTCAAATGCAGTCTTTGGTTTTCGCCAAACATGTCTTCTGGTACTGTGGCCAAATAGCTCTACCTTTGACTCATCTGTACAGAGCACATTGTTGCAGAAGTGCTGGTCTTTGCCTAGGTGTTCATTGGCAAACTTTAGTCTTGCCCTGATGTTCTTTCCGGACAGCAAAGGTTTCCTCCTGGCACACCTCCCATGCAGATCAAATTTGTGCAGCCGCTTTCTAATGGTAGACTCGTGCACTTTCACATCAACATTGGCAAGAGCTACCTGTAGGTCCCGTGATGACATTCTGGGGTCCTTAGAGACTTCTTTCAGCATCTTGTGGTCTGCTCTCAGTCTGAACTTGCTGGGGCAGCCTGGCCTGAACAAGTTGGCAGTTGTTTGGAATCTTCTCCACTTGTAGATGATCTTCCGGACAGTCGAATGATTGATTTCATATTGTTTGGAGATCTTTTTAAATCCCTTCCCAGACTCGTAGGCATCTATAACCTCTTTCTGAAGGCCTCAGAGAGCTCTTTTGATCTCGGCATGGTGACGCCACACACTTCAACAACAAAGGGCAAACCAAACTAAATGTCTGAGGTTTAAATAAGACAGGTTCCTCCAAGATCCTCTCTAATGATGTTCTAATCATTTGCACCTGAGCTGGTGCAACTGATTCTAATTTTAGGTATTTGAAGTGGTGATAAATGTAGGGGTGTACTTACTTTTTCCACATGCAAAATTTGCATTTATGTTTATTTAAATTATACAATGGACTACAAAATATAAATGTTTCATGATATTTGTTATATTATATCACCTTTATGTATCAATATTGTTGAAATGAAGATCAAATAGCTGTATGTTGAAATGTGTTGAAAAAGTCAAAACTTTACATGGGGTGTACTTACTTTTTCACGTGACTGTATGGTGTGATATCCCAAAAAGTTGTGGATCGATTCGGAGAAAACTTGTTGGATGTGTTGGGTGTGTGACAAGGACACCTTAATTCACTTTTAGTGAAGATCCGAATGCGCATACGTATCAGAATTTGTTTTAATTTTCCAAGTGATTCTTTGATCACCATTGAGAAGTGGGCCAAAAACGATATATCGCATGATATCTCAAAACGTTGTGGATGGATGATGACAAAACATGTTGGATGAGTTGGTTAGATGACAAGAACAAGCCAATTCGATTTTGGTTCCGGGTCGAATCCAGATCAGGCCTATCAGTGGCATACAAAATGTAAACTGTTCCACCTGGCAGAGGTATGCTCTCTCCCGAGTGTCGTTCTAGTTTTAGTTATACATTTCCATTGGACTCACCCATTACTCTTGCTATGCTCACATTCATATCTCCGGAGCAGTCGAGAATGCATGAATTCAATAATACTACCATAAATATACTTATCCATTTATGCTGTCAAAAGTCACATCAAACATGAATTGCTGTCAAAAGTCACATCAAACATGAATTGCAAGCTCACTCTGTTAGATAATCCTTTCCCACCTGCAGTTTGGCCAATTTCCCCACAGATCACATGACATGCATTTCATGGCTTGAGTAACTGAAAGACTGGAAACTGTGGACACTCTCTCCAAAGACAATAACGCCGAAGGGATAGTGCACAAGATCACCATTTTAAGCTTCAGTATCAGACACGTTTCCACCTTCGGGTTTCATCAGGAAGACAAAATCCACTTGACATGCAGGAAACACATTTTATTGGAGATCATATTGGTTTTCTAGGTAGTAGGTTGTAGACAGCAACCGCCCAGGGTGGTACGACCGTACTGACTTAGGAGCGTTAAAGTGGTGCCTGGAACCATATTACACTCTCCCTGTCAGGGTTGCTGGTCTGTCACTCACTCATTCTCACTCATTCTGCTGGTCATTCTGTCTCACTCAAACGATAGCTACCGGGCTAGCTTTAATCTTTCTCGCAAACAAACATACACTTTTCTTCTCTTTTATTTAGTTAAGGCCTGGCCTTGATGAGGGCTAAACAGTCTGTGCCTGGAGCCTCCAACATAAAAAAAAAAATTAAAATATATACCATGGAAGAGGGGTATTGGAAAACAAATTGAAGCTGGAAGTTTCCTTTTGCGTAACCCAAATACAGTGCTAGTGGAAACATTCAATTAACCACCAAGAAAGGACAATTCTTCATTCTAAATGCATATGGATAATTGCTGTCATGATCATGCTTTTATGTTTAAACAGTTTTTAATTAATTCTTATTTTCTTTTTTTTAAACGTGGCATTGCACATCAATTATTATCACTTCAAATGTTATTGATATTTTTACAAAACCCATCTGAAGCAACAGTCCATCACTTCAGCCATGACTGTCAGTGGGGGAAATGAGGCGAAGACACAGGTGAGGCACTTTTATCTATTCCATGATGAGAACAGATCCCTAACAGAGAAACATCTTAACACAAATGACATGTGCAGTTGTGTGCAAGTGTTTTGGTTGAGTCTTTTCATGGTTAACACTGCTTTGTTACATCCTCCAACAAAAGTGGACGGAGGTCATGTATTCACCTTGCTGGTCTGTCTGTGTGCACGATATCTCAAAAAGTTGTGGATGCATTTGGACGAAACGTGGTGGACAGGTTGGTTGTGTGACAAGGACGAGTTTATTAGATTTTGGTGAAGATCCAGATCTTAATCCGGATACTATCATTTTAAAGTGATTCTTGACCATTCAAAGATAAGGCCAAAAACGATATATACGATATCAAAAATTATACGCACGATAACTCTAAAAGTTGTGAACACATTTGGGTGAAACTTGGTGGATGAGTTGGGTAGGTGACAGGTACGAATTGATTCAATTTGGGTGAAGATCCGAATGCGCATCTGTATCAGAATGTTTTTTTTTCATTTTTCAAGTGATTCTTTGATCATCATTGAGAAGTGGGCCAAAAACGATATATCGCATGATATCTCAAAACGATTTGGATGGATGATGACAAAACTTGTTGGATGAGTTGGTTAGGTGACAAGAACAAGCCAATTAGATTTTGGTTCAAGTCCGAATCCAGATCTTGCCTTTCAGTGGGATACAGAACGCGGAGGTATGCTCTCTACAGTGTCGTTCTAGTTTTAGTTCTACATTTCCACTCACCCATTACTCCTGCTATGCTCACATTCATATATACGGAGCAGTAGAGAATGTATTAATTCAATAATACTACCATAGATCCAGATCTGGTCTTTTTGTGGGATACAGAACGTAAATTGTTTAGCCTTGTGGAGGTACGCTCTCTACCGAGGTCATTCTAGTTACCTACGCCACCAAAAATGGACGGATGTTATGTTTGGTCTGTCTGTCAGGTTGTCTTTTTATGAGCAGGGATATTTCAAAAAGTCATGGTCAGTTT
This sequence comes from Myxine glutinosa, assembly GCF_964187855.1. Taxonomy (NCBI): domain Eukaryota; kingdom Metazoa; phylum Chordata; class Myxini; order Myxiniformes; family Myxinidae; genus Myxine; species Myxine glutinosa. The sequence goes on from NC_136268.1 coordinate 82,920,102, forward strand.
CGGACGAAATTTGTTGGACAGGTTGAGTGTTTGATAAGGACGAATTGAATAGATTTTGGTGAAGATGCAGATCTGTATCTGGATACTATAATTAATTTTTCGTGATTCGTCACCATTGAGAGATAGGACCAAAACCAATATATAACACGATATCTCAAAAGGTTATTGATGGATTCAGACGAAATTTGGATTGAATAGATTTTGGTGAAGTTCTGGACCCGAGAATTTTTTTCCAAGTGATTCTTCATCATTGATAGGGCAAAAATCTGTAAATATCATGATATTTCAGAAAGGTGCGAACGAGTTATGACAAAACGATGTGGATGAATAGGTTAGGTGAGAAGAACAAGCCAATTCGATTTTGGTTCAGGTCCAATCCAGATCCTGCCCATCAGTGGGATACAAAACATACTGTTTAGCCTGGCGCAGCAGAAAGCAGCAGCCATGGAGGGTGTGTTCTACCGAATACCGTTTTCGTTTAACATGTCATTTTGGATGTTACAAGAGAAACCTGAAAGTATAAATTTACGATACCTGTAGGACTTCAAAAGGGCAGCAACATCATGAATCTTCTCAAATCAACCGAGGTCACAACGTCACGGAATGAATGCATTTCCATCTAGGCATTTTAATGGTTGCTTTTTTTGGATGTGATGAGGCCTTGGGTTGAATTATTTTAATGACTTTGACTTACCCTAGTTACACCAAGCATCCACTTACAGTTTTCCCATTCTTCCATTCCTGCTGCGACTTCTCCCTACAGGGAGAGACAGTCTGTCTGTCTCCCTACAGGGAGAGACAATCACAGGTGACAGTCTGAGAGCATATTTATATTGGCAATTTTGTGCTGCGCTCAAGGTTTACAGTCATTATGAGTGAATGCATATTGGATCACTATTCAATTAGTAATTCCGCCCACTTGTTCATCATTACGAAAAACACTGCCCAGGGTACTGATGACATTGCCCTACTCTTTTGAAAAATATAGTGTGGGATCTTGACCATCCATCAGCTAATAATATCAGACAGCACACAGAGTTTAATACCCATCTGATGGACAGGCGTACTTTATGATGCTCCGTTCATCTGAGGGACAGGTATACTCTGTCCTGCCTGAGGAGCACCATCCCAACAGTTTATTGTCAGATTGGGATTAAACCCAGACTAGACAGCTCAAAGGCAAGTGCACTACATCTGCACTGCTACCACAACGACAAAGGTCTCAAGCTGTCGTTTGAAGTTTGAAAAAAATATCATGCGTGAATGGTTTTAAGTTGCCCTCTAAAAATTGCAGAAACAAGAAAGATTTTATGCATGAAAGTCATGAACGGAAATGCAGAGGTCATTGCTACTGAAGGCATTGAGATGAACCAGAACGGTGTCATAACGTCTGACCTCGTGCGTCAGATGGAGTCACTGTGCAATCTTTGCCTTAGCATTAGGTCGGAAGTTTGAGTCGTATGAAAAGTGAGAACTGATGAAGAATTTTAGTTTGGGGCGTCAAATGTTTTGTTTGTTCACAAGTTGAGGTGGAGGCTAGCGCATCCTTTATGATGCATTTTCCAGAGATCATAGCTAATGTCAGAGCTGAATGAGGGACGGTGATATTGATACAGCGATGAAGCATAGGGAGTTAGCGCACAGTGGAGGATGTAGAAATTGGGGGAAAGAACGAACACAATGGCTGAATAAGTGAGGATGTACAGACAAGACAAGGAAACTGAGTGAGCTTAGGCAAGCAAAATGTAAACAGATAGGAAAAGCTGACAAACAGGCACATGTGAAAAAGTGCAAATGGACACGACAGGAGAGTCCGTTAGAAGGGAAATGAATGGAAAGTGAAATATGGAATAACATAATATGGTGATGGCATTTTAAATGAGTGGAGAGCAGTTAGTCTGAATTTGGGGAGGGTAATAAGGTTTGCGTTGCTGCGAGAGTGCAGCCTGATCAGGCTCATGAGGAACAAATATATGAGAGGGCGAGTGGAGTGAGACCAGTAATGGGACATTGAAGAACTACTATGCCACCAACCTTTCGGCGGTGGAAGCAGAGCAAGCCATGCACTTCAACCTTTTGTTGAGCAACTCCAATTAGTCGAAGGGCCTTGGAATCCACTGGTTCTAGGGGTACCATAAGAGATCTGGCACCAACCCAAAGAGGATATCCAACCTCTATGACACTTTCGATTAAGGATTTGTCACTGTTAGAAGAAGAAAGCAGCCATGGAATTATTCAGTTCTGCGGAGTATTCTAAGAGACAGGTTAGAATTAGATATATGATCAGTCCAGGAGAGGTCAAAGTAGATTGTTAGTCAAGGAGCCCCAAAGACTGCATCGCTGCCAGAGGTTGATTGCAGAAGCAAAATGGAGTGGTTACCATAGGTCTTTTTGTTGAGACAGAGTAAGTGTGTGCGACCTAGAGGTATTGAATAACGAATTATATGTGATTGAGCAGCTTTGTATATTTTTACAAATCAAAAGACAAGGATATCCCTGCAGCCCCATGTCACCTGACCCAGGATACTGGCGGCGTGCGATTACCACAATTCCACAAAGGGAGGGAGGGAGAGCATGAGGGTAAGGGTTGACGCACCATGAGGGTAAGGGTAAGGGTTGATGCAATATAAAAACGGCTGAACCGATCGCAACGATATTTTGGGTGGGTATTCCTGGGACCCCCTGGAGTAAAATAGGCTATATTGTTTTTCCATTTTTCCCCCCAATTTTCCAATTTCCAATTTTTCCAAGTTTTCCAATTTTCAAAACTTCCAAAATTTGGGCTGAGCAGCCAGAGACTCCCATCTTTAATTAATGTCAACAGAACCCCATGGCAGGCCCCCCTTTCCAAAAGAAGGGGGGGTTATTTTAGTCAACCACTTATATTACAAGTCGTGAATGTTTCAGGTGGGGATATGCATGGCTGAGGCAAATTAACATCAAAATTCAATTTATTTCCCCCATCGGCCCACTTCCAGGTAGACGGGAGTTACCACTACCCACCAAATAAATTAATTAAGTTATCCTCCCCAAATATCGTGGGTAAAAGACCTTTTGAGTAAGGTAATCAGATATATTTAATTATTTCCTTCAACTAACTGCCTTACTTTAGGTTACCTTGTGAGATAACCACCGGGCTGTAAGTTATCAATGGGGGTTCAAATTACTTACGAGCCTCCCATCTATGATTAATGTCCACAGAACCCCACGACATGCCCCCATTTCTATAAGAAGGGGGGGTTATTTTAGTCAGCAACGCATATCTCAAGCAATGCGCGCTTCAGGCGTGAGTGTGCATGGTTGAGGTAAATTAACATCAAAATTCAATTTATTCCCCTCATCGGCCCACTTCCAGGTAGTCGGGAGTTACCACTACCCAACAAATAAATTACTTAAGTTATCCTCCCCAAATATCGTGGGTAAAATACCTTTTGAGTAAGGTAATCCGATATATTTAATTATTTCCTACAACTCGCCGATTTACTTTAGGTTAACCTGTGAGGTAACCACAGGGCTGTAAGTTATCAATGGGTGATCAAATTACTTAAGAGACTCCCATCTAAAATTAATGCCCACAGAACCCCTCGACAGGCCCCCCCTTTCTTAAAAAAAAAAGGGGGGGGGCTAATTTGAGTCAACCACTAATATCACAAGCAGTATGGGCCTCAGGTGTGCAATGCATGGCTCAGGTAAATTAAAATCTAAATTAAATTTATTCCCCCCATCGGGCATGGTGCGGGGCGGCAGGTCTTCGCTCCTGGCCTTTTTGGGCAGGGGGGTCTTGGTCACATGGCCGTGTTTCCGTGGGTGTGCGGCTGCGGGTGTTGCGGGTTGTTGCGCCGGTCCGGCTGCTGTGTGGTGCGTCGCTCCTCCCCCGTGCCTCTCGGCACGGCCATGGTCGGTGTCTCTTGTGCGGTTGTCACTGGGTTCCACGCCCTTCTCCCCACTCTCACCCTGAAACTCCTTGGACGCGGGGCTTGAATTCCGGTTGTCTGGCCTGCCCTCGCTTCAGCGGCTGGTGGGGGCTCGGAGTGGTCGTTGCGGGCACGGCGCAGGGTGGCGGGCCTTGGCTCCTGGCTTTCTGGGCGGTGGGGTCTTGATCGGGTGGCCTGTGTTTCCATGGGTGTGTGACGGCGGGTGCCGGGGGCTGTTGTGCCGGTCCGGCTGGGGCGCGGTGTGCCTCTCTTTCCCCCGCGGCTCTCGTTGCAATTATGGTCGAAGTCTAACGTGCGGTTGCCGCTAGGTATGAGGGCTCAGTGCGTCGTCGCCCGGCAGTTGACCAAGCGCCAGTAAGTTGGGCGTGCCCCAGAAAGGTATGTGGTTAGGTAGGACCATGCCTGAGATGCGCTATAGAATCAGTTGACCCTCGGTGCCCTCGGTGCAGGGCTGACGGACAATTGCAGGCTGGTCCACGTCACTTCCCCCTCTCACTCTTCCCCTGTGATGCCAATAGCAAGGGACCATGGGGTTCAGGGAGGAAGATCCTTCAGGCCACTAGGGGCTGCGCTGCAGATGTGTAAGGAGGGCCAGGTCAGCCTTAGCCAACTCCCAAACAAAGATCCATACGGGGGGACTTGAGACACCCACCAGGACACGACCGTATCGGGGAGTCGTCGGAGGGACTGGTGGCTAGGCTGTTGGCCCAGACGAGCAGCTCTCTTCCTCCCCCCCCCCCCTTCGTCAGGGACTTCGGGTTAACGGGGGGAGGCTTTCCTCTGAGGCCACTCAGGGCCTTGCCGCAGCAGCGAGAAGGGGCCGGTCCAGTCTTAAGCTGGCTCCAAAATGAAATCAGTACGGGGCGGACTTGATCCACCCGCTGTGTCCTGGCTATACTGAGGAGTCGAGGAAGGGATGGGTAGCTAGTCTGGCCGGCCAGACGAGCGGCTAACAGCCTCCCCCCTCCTCTCAAGTAACTCGGTCTAATGTCGTCTCACCCTCCCACTCTTCCCCTGTATCCCGGGACCTCTATGACGCAGGGAACGAGGTTAACCACAATCGCTGGGACGAGCTTAGGGAGCACTGAGCCCTGGAAGAGGCGACTAATGGCAGTAATCACACGCCACCAGGAGCCTGGGTCAGGGACATGGGGTGGAAGGGGTCATCGTCTCGGTGAAAGGTGGCCCTTGAGACTCGATCGCTTGTATCGGGGGTCCGCTGGGGTGGGTGCGGTGGCCAGGTGCTCGGTCGGTCTGGTGTGGCGTCAGCGGGGGTCGTCGTCGTGCGCTCTGGGGCCCGGCGCCTCAGGATGGATGCTCATCCGTCGGGGGTGGGGGGGCCCGCGGGCTTGTGTTCGTGTCTTGCACACAGGTCCCGGTTCCCTCGCGGTCGTCCGGCGGGGGTGGTGACGGGGCAGGCATCGTCCGGTTCTGCTGTCCTGATTCTGGTGCGTCAACCCTTACCCTCATGCTCTCCCTCCCTCCCTTTGTGGAACGGTGGTAATCGCACGCCGCCAGTATCCTGGGTCAGGTGACATGGGGCGAAAGGGGTCATTGTCTCGGTGAGGAGGTGGCCCCTGAGATCGGACTGCCCGTTTCAGTGGTTGGCAGGGGTGGGGGCGATTGCCGCATGCTCGGTTGGATTGGTGTGGCGTCCGCAGGGGTCATCGCCGTGCGCTCTGGGGCCCGGCGGCTTGGACTGGGCGCTCGTCCGTCGGGACATGGGGCTACTCAAGGTACACCACCCCCAGGCCAAATTAATAAATAAACCCCAGGGCGGCATTGCCGTTCGCCTCCGGCGCCCGGCAATACCGCTGAAAACCGATATAGCATAGAGAACAGGGCGGCTAACGAAATAGGTCAAGTACAGGTAAAAATAAATATGAGCATAGATACACTCAAAATACACCACCCCCAGGCCAAATTAATAAAAATTAATAAACTAGTAAAATTAATTAATAAAAATTAATAAAATTAATAAAATTAATAAAATTAATAAAATTAATAAAATTTAATTAATCAAAATTTCCAAAACGGAAACGAAACAGTTCAATCTTGGTTTCATCAGACAACAGAATCTTGTTCTCACAGTCTGAGTCCTTTAGGTGCTTTTTTGCAAACTTCAAGCGGGCTTTCATGTGTCTTTCACTGAGGAGAGGCTTCCGGCTGGCCACTCTGCCAAAAAGCCCAGATCGGTGGAGTGTTGCAGTGATGGTTGTCCTTCTGGAAGTTTCTCCCATCTCCACACAGGATCTCTGAAGCTCAGCCAGAGTGACCATCGGGGTCTTGGTCACCTCTCTTACCAAGGCCCTTCTCCCCCGATTGCAGAGTTTGGCCGGGCGGCCAGCTCTCGGAAGAGTCCTGGTTGTTCCAAACTTCTTCCATTTAAGAAATATGGAGGCCACTGTGCTCTTGGGAACCTTCAATGCAGCAGAGATTTTTTGTAGGCTTCCCCAGATCTGTGCCTCGACACAATCCTGTCTCTGAGCTCTGCAGGCAGTTCCTTCGACCTCATGGCTTGGTTTTTTCTCTGATATGCATTGTCAGCTGTGGGACCTAATATAGACAGGTGTGTACCTTTCCAAATCATGTCCAATCAATTGAATTTACCACAGGTGGACTCCAATCAAGGTGTAGACACATCTCAAAGATGATCAAGAGAAATGGGAGGCACCTGAGCTAAATTTCAAGTGTCATAGCAAAGGGTCTGAATACTTATGTGAATGTGATATTTCAGTTTTTTCTTTTTAATAAAATTATCTTTGTCATTATGGGGTATTGAGTGTAGATTGATGAGGGGAAAAAATGAATTTAAACGATTTCAGCATAAGGCTGCAACATAACAAAATGTGAAAAAAGTGAAGGGGTCTGAATACTTCCTGAATGCACTGTACATACATCTCGTTTTTTTCATTTGTGTTCCTCACAATTCTATCTCTTACTTTCACACACACACACACACACACACACACACACACACACACACACACACACACACACACACACACACACACACACACACACACACACACACACACACACACACAGGAAAAGTTGAAGCTCAGCATTCATATTTGTAAAACATAGCACACTTTATTAATGCCTGATGGTTTGACAACTTAGTTAGAGAAAAAGTTAGATCAATAGTTATCTTCCTCAGAGGTGTTAAGAGTCGTGTCGGGGTGAGACCGCATTAAATTCTGTTGGGGATGGTTCTGCATCATAATTGGTCCAAGTCCTCACTGACATTGCAATTTATTATGTGATGTTTTCTATGTGGGAAGCAAGTCTGAGGAAGGAAACATTTTCCAGTAGAAAGACCGGGAAAACTGGGCGAAGTGTAAAAATGCGTAACTAGCAAAAAAAAATTCGAGCCGAAATGATGCTTTAAGATGTCCTCTTTCAGATTCTTAAAGGTGCTCAGTAAAGGGTTCAGCATTTTTTTTTTTTTTTTTTGTGGACAAAATAAGATATCTACTTTTTGCATATTGCAAACCATTGTGCATCTTCTGTACATTTTTTTGTAATTATAGCTACCAAGTGCGTGTGTAGGCCTATTGACTACAATATATTTGCTTTCAATCAATTATATTGGCACTTCAGCCGAATACTTAAGTGCCTTTTTCAAGCTTTGGTATGTACCTGTGAATATTGCCATGAAAATATCGTAAAAAAATTTGACTAAATAGTGCATGTATGGCTTTTTAGTATATAATGTGTGGACTATTACTGACAGCACCTCCTAACATTCATTTTCTCTTCTTTCAGGACTAAAATGAGCAAATCTTCCAGATGAATACAGAGACAGCAGAGAATTGCTTATTCAACTGCAGCAAAACAGGTCTGCTTATTACTGGCAGACATGCAAGGATCATGAAAATCATTGAATCAAGCATTGAGCGGAAATACACTTTGCACTTAGATTTGCGAGAACGTTTAGAAAAAAAATCTAAAATTGTCCATCAAATTCCATAATTTTCAATTCAAGAGAGTTGATTGGCATTCTTCATAGTAGTGGATACAGCTCATGTGATGACGTTCTTAGGTTCGGAGCATCTGCTGCTAAGGTTATTGCCGAGGACAGAGATGCTTACAATGATCTGTTGAACACCAGAGGTCTAATCAGTGCATGATTTGCCAATTTTTACCTTCAAGTATTCACTTCCAATGGAAACAGAAACTCACTGCAGTGGAAATCAACACTCAAGTGGTATTCATGTTATAAATGCTTCTACACATCCAGCTGTCTGTATATTTACATTTTCATACTCCTCTATAATGGATTTTAGATGAAAATAATACTCCTGGCATTTGATTTTTAAACTTTTTTTTTTTGTATACAAGATCGAGGCTCGTGTTCAGAGCAAGCGCATTAAACACACATTCACACATAAAACACAAAAAACATAAACGGACACATAAAACATAATAGAGGGGGAGACAAGATGGGGAGAGAGAGGGAAGCACACAAGCAGAACAGTAGAGAACAGGGACATCGGGAGATCTGTGGAAGGGAGAGGGCTGGGGGGTTGGGGGTGGGGGGGGGGGGGGAAGGGAGGGAAGGGGTACACGGTATAAAACAAATTGACAATACAAGGAATTTCAGGAATGAAGTTGGAGATTGATAGAGGTGGATTTGTGGTGTAATAACGGGGCTATAAAAGATCAAGGTCTTGGATGGGGGCTAAGTTATCGCGTTTCATAAGAGATGGTGGTGAACAGCTGATTGAAGAGAGTGTGAGAGTTTGTTCCAGAGGCGGGAGAAAAGAGGAATGAAAGAGTGAAGGTGAACTTTGATTTATAGTAACATCGATTCAGTACCTTGGTAAAGTGGATATTTGGTGGATTTGTAATCAGTTGTTTATGTAGAGGTGTTGAAACATAATATTTCCGGCTTAATTTCAGCATTGATGATATGCTATGAATGCCATTCACAAAAAGTTATGGGAGTAATAAATTTTAATTTGACGATTGTCAACAGATTCTGAAGATTGCCTCCCTTCTGCCAAGATCCCACGTCTCTCCAAACAGGAGATCAACTCACTGGAACTGAAGGATTTGCCACAGAGTTTCATCCTTCAATGGACAGAAGCAGCCAAACCAGCACTTGGGATTCATGAAGGTATTCTGCACCATCTTGCCAGGCGACTGGAGAACACTATCAAAGCTGCTCAATAGTTTGAAGCTGTATGGCTGGTAGCTGTATTTGAACACACACAGGATGATGACTCAAGCCAGAATGGTGTTGTTTCATGTCTGGCACTTCAACAGAGAATGGTGTTAAGGAACGGAAGGCAACATAATATCTGTTTGGTCCACACTAATATATCGTCCACTATCTCATCTGGACACTGTTTAACCACACTCATCTACATCAAAAAAGGTTCATGCAACAACATGATGCAGAATATATTCATGCGAGTGCTGATATGCACTAATATGTAACACAACTGTATGTAGTAGTATATAGTAGTATGTAGTACCATACATCAGCAAAATAATGGTGATGTACAAAGTGATGCTGCATGCTAAGTGGTCCTTTGCTGAAAGAAGGAAGTATCCCATAATCTGTCCAAGAGGCATGCATATTTTGATGTCCTTTGTTGGATGCATTGGCACTCTGTGTAGCAGTGTCGGTGACTAAACCGACACCCCTCACTGGTTATGCTGGTGGGCACGGTGACCGTGACTCCCTGCCAGGAGTAAAAACAAAACATGCCAAAGGACAGATGCACTCCCATCAGGAGCCAACGGCCATACAGTAAGGAGATGGTGTCTCCTAAAAAACACCCAACCAGATTGCACTGCTTTGTGGAAACCCAGGTGGGTGAGAGGGGTAGTGCAACCCTTGAAGTAAGGCAGATGAGCTAGTATCAGCCAACGGCAATCATCAAAAGGTAGATGACCTAATATTATAAAGCCAATGGCAAGCACAAAAGTACACCCATGGGGATGAGGGTGGGTGGGTACACAGTGACGCTGAAGCTGTGGAAGGCATGTTCCTCATCCGGTGGATGACACTGCTGTCCAATTCTTACTCAACCACTTTCATACCATTTTCCTGGTTTAAGTGGGCACTGATATTTGTTGTGAGTGCTTATTCATTAAAAAATAAAAATAAAAATTGGCCTGGAGGAGAATCTCAGTGCTGCATTCAAAGGGGTTCTTCCCATGTTGACTGGAAAGACGTGACCAAAAGTGCTCTGTGGTTTGAGGATGGTGGTGGAGGCACTGATGGAGCCTTTCTCATTCAGCCAGGGAGGACAACTGTAACAGTATCGGCCAACATATATAGAACAGAGAGACGGAGAAAACATCCCAACAAGAAAATCTCCATAGCTGCCAATGACCACTACATAAAAGACAGAGAAAGAAACGTGCTGCACACTGGGAATGGCAGATACAATACTGTGCTGCTCATTACTCAAACCACAAGATGCCCCTCAGCACTTGGCCTTGTCTGCCTCTCTCAATCCTTATTCCCTCTTGTATGCTCAAATGCCAATGTGAAATGCAATGTTTTCTCTTTCTCGCATCATTCTGTTTTTTTTCTCCTTCTGACCTTTTTTCCTGCAACTGGCGTGGTATTTTTTGATACACGTTTCACCTAAAGGACTGTTACATAATCTGTTACCACAGTGCTATAACCATCAGGAAAATTAAGTAGAAAAATTGCATATCGCCATCTTACAGAAATTTATAAAACTTAAAAAGAAAAAGTTCTTAAATTTCAAGGCTAATCTACTGTCAATGATGGAATGATGTTGGCACATTGAAGATGAACTACATATGAACTCTGCGATATTAACTCCATTGCATCAATATGTTACCTCTCAGAAAAATGTGTTTTGTCTCAGAAAATCAGTTTGCATTGAGTTGCGCAAGCAATTTTGAGTGCCAATGTTGTTTTAATTGTTGGAAAGACATACCCATATACTGCGATGCTGGAGCGGAGGGTTGAGGTGCCATTGTCCTCATCATGCCAATACCCAAAAAGTCTAACAACATTGCTGAACTAACAAAGTGTAAACTTTTTCGAAAATGCATAGCATCCTTTGACTGCCAATAATTTTGTCCTTGCAATTATTTAGGAGCCTTTAGGAGGCAGACCTTGAAATTTCCTCAAACGGATTTGTTGATTGCACTTTGTCTTGTATTTCGTCCATTGAAGCTATCTTAAATAGGCAGTCACTGCCACAGGTGGCGTCATTGAAGCTTGAATCAATTAAAATCAGAGATTGTTTTCGTCATATGTTTTGTCGCCGGAGGCATTATGTTTTCAGGTTGTCCATCCGTCCGTCCGTGATAGGTTTTCGTTACCGCGATAACTTGAGAACGGCTAAAGGGATCTTAGTCAAACTTGGCACAGATATGTATAATGAGGTAAAGATGAACTGATTCGATTATGGGGTCACGAGGTGAAAGGGCAAAGGTCAGAGGTCCTGTTAGGTAAAATACTGTTACCACGATAACTTGTGAACCAGTGATGGGATTCTGAACAGATTTGGTGAACTTATGCAGAATGATGTAAAGATGAACTCATTATATTTTGGGGTCAAAAGGTCAAAGGTCAAAGTCTCTAATAGGTCTATAACTTGAGAACGGCTGAAGGTATCTTAGTCAAACCTGGCACAGATATGTATAATGAGGTAAAGATGAACTGATTCGATTTTGGGGTCACGAGGTCAAAAGACAAAGGTCAGAGGTCATGTTAGGTAAAAAATACTGTTACTGCGATAACTTGTGAACCAGTGATGGGATTCTGACCAAATGTGGTTAACATATGCAGAATGATGTAAAGATGAACTGATTAGATTTTGGGGTCAAAAGGTCAAATATCAAAAGTCTCTAATAGGTCTATAACTTGAGAACAGCTGAAGTGATTTAATTAAAACTTAGTACAGGCATACAGTCACATGAAAAAGTAAGTACACCCCATGTAAAGTTTTGACTTTTTCAACATATTTCAACATACAGCTATTTGATCTTCATTACAACAATATTGATAGATAAAGGTGATATAATATAACAAATATCATGAAACATTTACATTTTGTAGTCCATTGTATAATTTAAATAAACATAAATGCAAATTTCGCATGTGGAAAAAGTAAGTACACCAAATGTTTGAGATTTAAATAAGACAGGTTCCTCCAAGATCCTCTCTAACGATGTTCTAATCATTTGCACCTGAGCTGGTGCACCTGATTCTAATTTTAGGTATTTTAAGTAGTGATAAATTCAGGGGTGTACTTACTTTTTCCACATGTGAAATTTGCATTTATGTTTATTTAAATTATACAATGGACAAGAAAATGTAAATGTTTCATGCTATTTGTTATATTATATCACCTTTATCTATCAATATTGTTGAAATGAAGATCAAATAGCTGTATGTTGAAATATGTTGAAAAAGTCAAAACTTTACGTGGGGTGTACTTACTTTTTCACGTGACTGTAGGACTATAAAATAAATAAAAACACCTTTAGAGGCCATTTGCGGGGGTTGGCCTTTTTCGGGCACCGTGGTTGTTGTTGTTGTTTTTGTTGGTATTACAGTATAATGATATAAAGATGAAGTGATTAGATTTTGGGGTCAAAAGGTCAAAGGTCAAAGTCTCTAATAGGTCTATAACTTGAGAACGGTTGAAGTGATCCAATTCAAACTTGGTACAGGTATGTATAATGTTGTAAAGATTAAGTGATTAGATTTTAGGGTCAAAGGTCATATCTGTAATAGGTCTATAACTTGAGAATGGCTAAAGGGATCTAATTCAAACTTGGTACAGATATGTATAATGATGTAAAGATTAACTGGTTAGATTTTGGGGGTCCCGAGGTCAAATGCCAAAGGTCAGAGGTCATGTCAGGTGAAAATGTGAGAACTTGTGAACAGCTGAAGCGATTTAAATTGAAACTTGGTACAGGTATGTATAATGATGTAAACATGAACTGATTAAATTTTGGGGTCAATAGGTCAAAGGTCAGAGGCCATGCCAGGTAAAAATGTGCAAACTTGGGCACAGCTGAATGGATTTAAATCAAACTTGATACAAATATTATAATGATGCAATAATGTGGGCGGAGGCATATCAGTCGACGTCGTGACGTCAAAGGGTGCCGTTCTTGTTTATATATAGTTTGGGTAGTGTTGTCTGATGTAGCTTTCTACTTGTGCTTACATATCAAATGTACTCAAGTGTTGCCGAAGTTATTTTCCTTCATAGGATTTTCTGGGGAATTCTCAAAATTGTGTTTTCATGTGCACCTGCTTTATGCACTTTTTTATTTATTTTTTTGTATACAGGATCGAGGCTCGTGAAAGAGCTAACATTTGTTACACAAAAAAATCAAACAGACACACAAAACTTATCATAAGGGTAGCGGTAGACAAGATGGGGAGAGAAGGGGAAGCAGAAACACAACATGTGAGAGCAGGGACATCGGGAGATCTGTGGGAGGGAGAGGGCTTGGGGGGGTTGAGGCGTGGGAAGGGGGGGGGGGGGGGTCGGAGAAGCATAAAAAACAAGACATGCAAGGACTTCCAGGAAAGAAGTTGGTATTTCAAAAAAGTGGATCTGAGGTGAAATTAGCGGGGGTAGAAAAGATCAAGGTTTTGGATGGGGGAAGACAATAAATGGTGGTTTTGGATAAGAGATGGTGGTGAACAGCTGTTTTAAAGACCTGGAGGGAGGAGTGGGATTGAAGAGAGTGAGGGAGTTTGTTCCAGAGGTGGGAGAAAAGAGGAATGATGGAGTAAAGGTGAGCAGAGAGTCTTGATTTTGGTAGTTTAACCATAAGAGGGTTGCAGGCAGATCTTGTGCGACCTGTATGAATATTTGGGGGACAGAGACCAGAGAGAGCTGGGGGATCAAGACCAGAGAGGAGTCGGTAGAAGACAGAAAGACCACCAACCTGCCTGCGGTGAGTAAGTGAAAGGCCCTCGGAGTTAGCTTCATTGCGGGAGATTCCAATGATTCTGAAAGCTTCTGTTTCATCAGCGTGAAGCCGAGCTAGGTGTGAGGCAGGAGCCTCAGCCCAGAGGGGAGAGCAGTATTGCATTGAGCTGCGGATGAAAGCCGTGTATGTGGTGAGGAGCTCAGGTGTGCCAAGGAAGGACTTCGCACGACGGAGGATGCCCAGTCGGCGACTGGCTTTGGAGGCCAGATTGGAAATGTGGTTTTCCCAGGAAAGGGAAATATTTCGACTTCAGATTCTGCAAATAAAGTGGAAAATATCCATTCATGGTGAACGTGACGTGGCCACATAGGTGAAATTTCTGTGAGATCAGACTTCACTTCACAGCTGGAGAGACTTCTAAGATGTGGGGAATGGGGGAAGGGAGGGAGGAATCCCCAATGGGATGGCAGAGAAACTGCTCATGAGCAAACGGTCATGTTAGTGTTCACGACATGTTGACCGTGATCAGATGACGCCCGATGAACATGCTCTTGCAGATGGAAAGTATTTTTGCTTGGAACAACTGGGGGAAACCTGCAATTCAACGCACATTGCAGCCATCATCAAACGGTCCATGGCCGCCAGCCACATGATTCCTAGAACGCTTTTTTTTTTTTGTATACTGAATCGAGGCTCGTGAAAGAGCTAACATTTATTTCACAAACAAATCAACCAGACAAACAAAATATATAAAAAGAGGGAGCGGAAGACAAGATGGGGAGAGAAGGGGAAGCACACAAACATAACATTTGAGAGCAGGGAGATGTGTGGGAGGGAGAGGGCTTGGGAGGAGGAGGCGTGGGAAGGGGGTGGGGGGGGGGTGGGAGAAGTATAAAACACAAGGACACCAAGGACTTCCAGGACAGAAGTTGGTATTTCAAAAAAGTGGAGGGGAGTGGAGTGGAGTTTTTATTTCAATTTGAAACTTGATGTTTATTTCGATATTTTTTCTACCATAAATCAATAAAGGGAAGGATACGGTGTTATTAATTTTTTAAAATATATATATTTTTGCCCTCAAATAAATTCTGCCCTTCCTGCTCTTCTTCCACTCCAATGTCCCTGCCCATTTAACATATCATGAGTGACACAAGCGTTACTTTTTATTGTCATTGTCATTGTATCCAATGCTCTCAAGCTTTGTACTTATTGCTAAGTTTTCGTTAACTACAAACTTATTTAAAGTGCATGTGATACGAATCAAATCCAAATGTCCATAATATTTCCACAACATCGGTGCTGATGAAGCAGTCACTTGGCAGAGAATGCATCGGTTAGTTTTCCTTTCAAGCCTTTCCCAGAGGTAGTCAGAGCAGGAATTTGGAATTTGATCAGTCAGAGCAGGAAAAATACACAAGTGAATATTTAATATTCACCAGTGAACACGAGCTAAAGGTACACCCAGCTTAACATGCCTCCAAAGATCAGTGCACCAATTGATGCAATGCCATGGCTGCAAGGATCAGTGCACCTCACCAGAGTGACATTTTATAATCAGGTAGGCAATCAAACCCAGACATGAGAGATTAAAGGTGAGCATTACACAGTCTCTGAGCTATCCTGTCAGCCCACATGATATGAATACCATTTGTTACAACAAATAATAATATCAAATATATAACTGCTAAAGAGATTTTGTGGTCTAGAGACTCATTAATGACACTAACAAAGAGTAATCATTCATCAAAGGTCGGATTTTGCATGATTCATGGGACAGGCAGAGCAGGATGGTTGGGGAGTTGCTGCCATTTATCAAAGGATGAAATACAGATCGTTAATTAATTATTTAAGAGATTGCAAGCTTGTTGATTTCAAATGCTCGTTGATCAATAATTATAATAGTTTAATCCAGCCCATGTGGATATTTGTTAACGTCACAGCAAAGCAAAGATTGACTGAGTATCTGATGGTAATAAACTTGATTAACATATACAAAGTGAAGCTAAATATTTTTAAAAAATGCTTTCCCTTCATAACATTCCCAAAAAGAGTCCCTATGTATAGTTCCAAAAGGAGTTGAAATGAAAAAGCTGAAATTATTAGTTTCAAAATTTGTTGCAAAAAAATGTTTAGTTTCAAAGTTATGAAATCAAATTAACAATTTCATTCAAATTTTTATTTTTTTAATTCAAAATTCTATTAAAAATTCAATTATTGTTCAAAATTAAAACTTGAATACAATTTTTTTTAAATTCTATTCAAAATTTAAAATTATAGAAAATTAAATGAAATTATTAGTTTAAAAAAAATAAACGGATGAAATAGAGTTCATAAATTATTTAAGAGATTGCAAGCATGTTGATTTCCAATGTTCATTGATCAATAATTATAATAGTTTAATCCAAAATCCCGTTAACCCAGTTTAATCCTCAATGGAATACTGTTCTCCCCTATGGGCCGGTGCTCCTGCCTCACACCTAGCTCGGCTTCACGCTGTTGAAACCAAAGCTTTCAGAATTATTGGAATCTCCCGCGATGAAGCTATCTCTGAGGGCCTTTCACTCACTCACCGCAGGCAGGTAGGTGGTCTTTCTGTCTTCTACCGACTCCTCTCCGGCCTTGCACCCCCAGCTCTCTCTGTGCTCTGTCCCCCAAATATTCCTACAGGTCGCACAAGATCTGCCAGCAACCCTCTGATGGTTAAACTGCCGAAATCTCGGCTCTCCGCTCACCTTCACTCTTTCATTCCTCTTTTCTCCCGCCTCTGGAACAAACTCCCTCACTCCCTTCAATCCCACTCCTCCCTCCAGGTCTTTAAAACAGCTGTTCACCACCATCTCTTATCTTCCCCCATCCAAAACCTTGATCTTTTCTACCCCCGCTAATTCACCCCAGATCCACCTTGTTTGAAATTCCAACTTCTTTCCTGGAAGTCCTGGCAGTGTCCATATGTTTTATACCTCTCCCACCGCCCCCTTCCCTTGCCCCCCCCCACCCCCAAAGCCCTCGCCCTCTCTCAGATCTCTCGATGTCTCCATGTCTCTCGGTCCCTGCTCTCAAATGTTGTGTTTGTGTCCTGCCCCATCTCTCCCCATCTTGTCTACCGCTCCCGATGTTATATGTTTTATGTGTCGGTTTGTCTTTCTGTGTGATTAATGTTCGCTCTTTCACGAGCCTCGATCTTGTATACAAAAAAAAAAAAAAAAATCCAGCCAATCCCAAATCCAATATGTCATTTATTTAGTGTGCTGGCGATTACTTGCTTACTTATTGCGATAGATACTGTGGGATCTTTATTGTCCACCAACAGCCATTGCTGGCAGATCTTGATCGTCATCTGCGAACCTGGTGTTGGCTTAATGGTTAAGTTGGCTGGCTTGAGATATTAGGGTCTTGAGTTTGAGCCCCTATCAGCCGTTGAATTAACACCAGGTGGGTTGACTCAGCCTGTCATCCCTCTGAGGTCGGCAAAATGAGCACCAGTGGACTGGTAATAGAGAGCTGGTAATGAGCGGCACAGCTGCACCCCCAGAAAATGCGGCAACCAGCAGCCGGAGGCTGCACATACAGCAACAACATCTTCATCTGAAGGACAGCACAAATACTGATGCATATCCATGCATATGAAACACCAGGGAAACATATTATAGTTGTGTCGGGATTCAAACCAAGGCTAGACGAGAACGCCACTCAGTAGAGCGCATACTCCCGCCGTGGGTCAAGTTGGAATAGTACAATTTCACAAAAGTTTGAGGGAGTAGTTCAGTGACAACACAAGACAAGACAACACAAGACAGACACTGCACAGATATATATATAGAAGATAATGTTAAAAAAACAAGGCAATTTCACTTACATTTTCGGATTCAGCGTTCAATTCTATATGAGTGAGTGTATTTTGAGGCATGTGTGACTTCAAATAAAATTGTAAGCCAGGAAAACGTTCGTTTCATTCCTTAGGGATACAACATGTAAAACTGGCCCAAACGTCAAAACAAAACTCGCTCATTTTAAGTCGTACAAGCTAATTCGACCACTCATTCTTCTGGGAAGAATCCCGTGCACGTGCTGGTCATAATTATAAGTCACCTAAGTCTTTATAGGTTCATCAAATACTGACACCGCGATTGACATTCGCTGAGCTAAATATTGATATCTCTTCTAAGGTTAAAAAAAAAAACAACAAAAAAACGTTTTAAAGCATTATACGTATCAAACGATACATTTTATGAAACGGGGAAACCGAATACACTCTTTGGTGGTTTTAAAATGACAGAATATGTCTTTATTAGAAAAAAAAAAAGAACATTGAAGACGACGCTGCTAACAAAATACACCGCTCTAACGCATAACCACGAGTTTAAACTACATCTACAACAAATATGAAAACTATTTTCACATCACAATGTTAAATATAGAATATATAGAAGATAATGTTAAAAAAAAATGAGCCCTATCTTCCAATGGTAAAAAAATCCTTCAAAAAATTCCTGGATCGGCAATAATATCCTGAGCTTCACCAAAAACTAATCAATTCTTCCTTATCCCAAGGGCAATCATCCCACCAACTTTCATCCAAATCCGTTCAGAACTTTTCCAGATATCTTGTTCACAAACACACGAACACACACACGCACGGACACCATCGAATGCATTACTCCCTCGCAGGAGTAATAATTCAAAAGCAAATGTGCATACCTGTAAGCTGTCCTGCCAGCCCTGAGAAGCTCTAAAATATAGGAATAATGATTTTAAAAAAAATAAGTATATTCATAGCAAAGGCTGAAGTAGATTAATGGAGGAGCTGATGGGTTAGAAACAAATCTACTGATAAGCTCTAGGGGTAGTCGCGACTTTGCAGTGCAAAGGTGGTGTGCAAGTAGCTACAATGTTGGAGTCCAAGCAAGATTGAGTGATATCGACCAATTATTCAAGGAAGCGCACTCACCTGTGCACTACCTGATAACTCACAGTTTGTGCAAGTCACAGCTGGCTCAACGAAACAGGAAGGACGATGAACAAAATTAACAGGTTGACACCTTTCATCGTCATCATTTTATTTCACACATTTAACTATTTTCCGCTCATCGCATCGAATAAAAATGTGTCGCCCGAAGGTTACCCGGAAGCAGAATTTAAACAATGAGCAAAGCATCCTGCCCCACCTCTCCCCATGGAGGCATCTTGCCATACCTTACTTGAAATTACAGGCATGTCAACGATCTTTTGACTCAGTCGCCACCACTTATGCTACATCCTTGCTTTTTCATTCCTTAACAAAAGTCAAATATATAATATTATTACCTCCGCCACCAAAGGTGTTTGGAGGTTATGTTTTCACCCCAGTCCATCTGTCTGTTTGTTTGTGAACAAGATATCTCAAAAATTTGTGGACGGATTCGGACGAAATTTGGCAGATACGTAGCGTATGTGACGAGGACGAAATGATTAGATTTTGGTGAAGATCTGGAATCGGATCCGGCAGGTAGAATCTTTAAAGTGATTCTTCACCATTGGGAGATAGGGCCAAAAACGATACATAGCAGGATATCTGAAAAAGTTGTGGACTGATTTGGTCGAAACTTGGTGGACCAGTTGGGTTGGGTGTCTGACAAGGACGATTCGATTCAATTTTGGTGAATATCTGAATATGGATTCGGATATGAGAATTATTTAATTTTTAAGTGATTATTCACCATTGAGATATAGGGCCAAAAACTATACATAGCAGGATATCTCAAAAAGTTGTGGATGGATGATTTTGATAAATGTGATTCTGTATTGTGATTTTCTGGTCTACTCTGAGTTACAAAACGTAAACTGTTCACCTGGCGGAGGTATGCTCCCTACTGAGTGCCGTTCAAATTTTAATAATGTGTTACGACAGGTATTTTTTGTCCAGATTATGATTATTACTAAAGACATTAAATTCCTCTTGAGAAAATGACTCGCTGAGTATGGTGTGAAAAGCAGCGCCATTGTTGTGACGTTCCTGGGAAGTGATGGTAGTGACGGCGACGGCACGTCCCCCAAGCTCAGTGGCTGTGTTAAGTGTTTGTCTCGTTAGTGTGTGTGTATGTGTGTGTATGTGTGTGTGTGTGTGTGTGTGTGTGTGTGTGTGTGTGTGTGTGTGTGTGTGTGTGTGTTGTTTGTTTCAGCTCTATTATTATCAGCCTTAGCCCATGTGTAGAAAAACAAGACCAAAAATCTAACAGCGGCGTAGCCGGGCTTGTAAAATATAATAAACCACAAACACACATGATTAGCTTTTTAAACAGTCGCTAATGCTGTTTACAACATTAAACAAAGAAATTTGGAGGAATCCCGACATCCACGAGGGAAGATTTACTTACAGAACGGAGGGAAGATCTACTGTAATCTATATAGCGCACAAGGGTTGAGGGTGCTCATTTACCAAGCAGCTAGCTAGTGCTTACCAAGCCAGCCATTCCTTAACGGTTTTGAATGGAGTCCTTGCTCGAATGCTTAAACCACTTGGCGATCTCTCCACAAGAAACTTGGTAAATGAACACACACCCAATGTTCTTGAGACCCGACCATAGATCGACTGTAATCTATGTACCCCAAAGAGGAATGACCTTACCTGCAGCTCTCAAAGTGAGCGGGTGTTTATGCCGTAATGACATCATATACGTAATGACGTAGCATGACGGCCGGACACAAAACTTCCGCTACTTTAATAAATATAAGATATATATTTAACCCACAGTAACGTTGCAGTCACTACAAAGGGATTAGTGTTACGATTAGATTTATTATAATAATAACATTACATTATTATTACAAAAATTTTATTATTAAATAAAAAAAACCATGGTGAATTCCTTACTTCCGGTTTTACACCGCTTCAATCCATCAACTTTCCATTCACGACATTGGGATTAAAGTGTTATGGTTATATTTACTATAATATTATTATTATTATTATTATTATTACGAAAACGATACTACTGAAACGATACCACTCTATTAATAAACCTGGGCTGGGTTTAATTTGTCCGAAGCGGAAGGTGATTCATAACGCCAAAGGCCTATACATACTGTATTGTTGGAGGAGACGTAACGCCATGCTTTCGATATTTGATGATCATTTTAACAATCGGTTTGTTTGTGTTTCACACTGAATGAAAAACGTAAACGTAGAGCATGGCGATTGTGATATATGACAGGTTCGACGATCCGTTCGGCCTGAACGGCATATAAATCAAAATGGCAGTGTGTGGAGAGTCAGCCGCAGCACCGCCGTAATGACATCAGACGTAATCGCATCACCCTGTCATGACCGGATTCTCAGCTCTGATTGGTGTACGTTTGAGGGTACATACATACATACATACATACATACATACATACATACAGATGGACAAACACTGTTCTGGACGGCTCTGCCCGATGGGCTCCGCCATAGAAAAAGCATGGATGAAAACTTGCAGCTTCATACAATCAATTCCTCATACCTTGAGGGCAGAACTGACCCTGCATTCCCCTCTTTCTCACTTGCTCCCAAGAGAGACCTGAACAGCAAGCCGTGGCAACTAAGAAAGAAAAAGAAATCAATTTTTGTGTTGAGGAGAAAACTGGTCAACTTATGGCAATATTGTCGAAGTTTCCAGGTAATAACACTGGTGTGTCGAGGCAGAGGAGCAGAGGTGGGAACTTACCCTGATCACATTTGAATGGATAATAATAATAATAATAATTCATTTATTTTGTATAGCGCTTTTCCAGAAGCCCAAAGGCGCTTTGACAGAGTGGAAAACATAATGCATAACAATACATGAAAACAACAATTGCAAAAAGACAAGAATCAAGAAAACAAACAGCAGCGATATACGGCATATATATAAGACAAGAATCAAAAAGACAAGACAAGAATCAATAGGGAAATATTTAAAGCAAAAGGAGGGAGAAGGAGAAGAGATAGTCAGGGGTTAAATGCTGTGGGTTGAATGTTGAATGCAGCGTTGAACAGGTGGGTCTTTAGTGATGTTTTGAATGTGGTGAGTGAGGAGGAGTCTCTGATGGTGTGAGGTAGTGAGTTCCAGAGGGTGGGAGCAGCGATGGAGAAGGCCCTGTCCCCCCAGGATCTGAATTTGGTCCGGATGGAGGGGGTCAGGAGGTTGGTACCAGCAGAGCGGAGGTTGCGGGTGGGAGTGTGTCTGGAGAGGAGGTCAGCCAGGTAGGATGGGGCCAGGTTATGGAGGGCTTTGTATGTCAAGAGGAGGATTTTGTACTGGATTCTCTGGGGGATGGGGAGCCAGTGAAGCTTGTAAAGGACGGGGGTGATGTGGTCACGGGTCCGGGAATGAGTGAGTAGACGGGCAGCGGAGTTCTGAATGTATTGGAGTTTATTGGTGATTTTTGAGGGTGAACCATAGAGGAGGCTATTGCAGTAGTCCAGACGGGAGGTGATGAAGGCGTGGATGAGGGTTTCTGCAGCCGTGGAGGAGAGGGATGAGCGGAGACGGGCAATGTTTTTCAGGTGAAAGAAGGCTGACTTTGTGATCTGTTTAGTGTATTTGTCGAAGGAAAGGGTTTGGTCAAAGATGACGCCAAGATTCCGGATGTGAGGGGAGGTGGATACTGGGATACCGTCGATGTTGAGGGCAAAGTTATGGGTGGATTTTGTGAGCGTTTTTGGGCCAATGATGATTATTTCAGATTTATCACAGTTAAGCTTGAGGAAGTTGATTTGAAGCCAGGATTTTATTTCAGTGATGCAGTTTGTCAGGATAGAGTGGGTGTCGGTGGAGACGGACTTGGTGGAGATGAAAAGCTGGATGTCATCAGCGAAGCAGTGGAATTGGAGACCATGACGGCGGATTAAGTGACCGAGCGGGGACAGGTAAAGGATGAAGAGGAGGGGGCCAAGAACTGAACCTTGGGGGACACCTTGGGGGAGGGGAGCAGTGGGGGATTTGCAGTTATTGATGGAGATGAACTGGCATCTGTCAGAGAGGTATGATTTAATCCAAGAGAGGGCAGTGCCGGTGACGTTAAAGGTGGATTCAAGTCGGGTGAGGAGGATAGTGTGATCGATGGTGTCAAAGGCAGCGCTGAGGTCGAGGAGGACGAGAATGTTGAGGTTGCCAGCGTCAGAGGAGAGGAGAAGGTCGTTGGTGATTTTGAGGAGAGCAGTTTCAGTACTGTGGTTGGAGCGGAATCCGGATTGGAATGTTTCATACAAGTTATTGGCAGAGAGATGATGTTTGAGTTGAGTGGCTACAGCGCGTTCCAAAACTTTTGACAGAAAGGGTAGGTTGGAGATGGGTCTGAAGTTGTTTAGGGTGTCAGGGTTTAGACCAGGTTTTTTTAGAATGGGGGTAACAGCAGCAATTTTGAGGGAAGGTGGGACGATGCCTGTAGACAGGGAGGAGTTTATTGTTGCAATGATAAGTGGAGAGAGAGCAGGGAGGGAGGCTTTGACAAAGCTGGAGGGGATGGGGTCAAGAGTGCAGGTGGCAGTTTTCATTCCTATGAGGAGTTCAGAGAGGTCAGTAGGAGAGATTGGGGAGAACCGAGACAGGGGATGGCAGGACAAGGGGGGGCAGGTGGTTGGAGGGGGAGCGGGTGCGGCGGTGGTCAAGCTGTTGTAGATGTTGTCAATTTTGCGTTGGAAGAAAGAGAGGAAGGAGATGCAGTTGTCTACTGTGAATGACTGGGTGGTGGTGTTCAGGGGGCGGAGGAGTTTGTTTATTGTCGAGAAGAGTGCTTTTGGGTTTCCGGAGCCAGAGTGGATAATTTGAGAGTAGTAGGCAGAGCGGGCGCGGGAGAGGGCATCTTTGTAGTGTTGTATGTGGTCCTTGTAGGCTTGGGAGTGAACTGTGAGACCCGTTTTATTGCGGAGTCTTTCAAGTTGGCGAGCACGAGTTTTCATCAGGTGGAGTTCAGGGGTAAACCAGGGAGCAGAATGGGTGAAAGAAACTGTTTTGGTTTTTACAGGCGCAAGCTGGTCAAGGCAGGAGGAGAGAGTGTGGTTGTAGTAGTCAGTGAGGTCGGAAGGGGTGTGGAGGTCAATGAAGGGAGAAGTGGACATTTTTTCAGAGAGGGTGGATGAGAATGAGGTAGGTGAAAGAGCGTTTAGCTTACGGAAGTTGATTGTGCGATAATGCCTTGGTGTTGGGGCGGGGATGTTGATGGTCAGAGTGATGGCTAAGTGGTCAGAGAGGGTGAGGTCGGAGCCATAGAGATGGTGCAAATTTAATCCAGTGGAGCAGACAAGGTCCAAAATGTGACCACGGATATGGGTAGGAAAGTCGACATGTTGAGTGAGGTTAAAGCAGGTGAGTAAATCAGTGAAGTCAGTGGTTATTGTGGAGTCAGTGGAGTCCATGTGGATATTGAAATCACCAAGGAGGAGGATTGAGGGGGAGAGGGAACATAGCTGGGTCAGAAAGTAGGAGAAGTCAGACAGGAATGATGGGTGTGGTTTGGGAGGGCGGTAGACGACAGCCATGACTGACTGCGTGTGACCAGAGAGTTTTAAAGCCAGGTGTTCAAATGATGGAGCAGATGAGATGGAGATGAGGTTGGTCTTGATGTCTTGACGGTGGATAACGGCAATTCCACCACCTCGGCCCTCCGAGCGTGGTTTATTGACGTAGGAATATCCACTGGGTGTGGTGAGGTTGAGTGTGTAGTAGTCCAGAGGTTGTTGCCAGGTTTCGGTGAGACAGAGAAAGTCCAGTTTGTTATCCAGGATGTATTCGTTCAGGATGAGGCATTTATTGTTGAGGGACCGGGTGTTGAACAGGGTGAGCTTGATGTTGTTTTGAACAGCAGGGATGAATTCAGGTGATTTAGCCAGGGTTCGTAGGCAAGAGGTGCGATCGTGTGGGTTGCTGTGACCAGGTGCGCTGGGACGAAGAGTGAGAGTGCGCTGAGCCGACCAGAGGACGGGGATGGAGTGACCTGATTGCGAATAAACAAACTTGCGACCGGAGCCACGGTGAATGTACCTGGGTCGTCGGAGGAGTCCATTTGATTTGATGGCAGAGATGCATGATGGGGTGGAGCGGGTATTGAGCAGAAGAAGCCTTGCGGCGGAGTACTTCAGAGCCATGCCAGGCAGGAGCGAAGGGACGAGTACGAGGCCAAGGTCGAGGAGGCAAAGCGGCAAACGCAGCGGCAAACGCAGCGGCAAACGCAGCGGCAAACGACTGCAGCCGCTAATCAAGACCACAGCGGCAAACAAGGCCACAAGGCCACCGGCAAACAAGGCCACGGCCACAAACAACGGGAGCGGGCCTTTCGAATTCCGTATTCCGTACCATCAAAAGCAGATTCCGTTATCCAGCCGGAGAACACGCGGCACGTGCGGGTGTGAAAAGGCAGGACAGGTGTGAGATGTCAGGTCAGAAAGGTAGAAGCGGACCCTGTACATCGACCAATTGTTGTGACTCCCTTTGCTCCTCATTTTCCTGAACCTCACTTGCCTGCTGTAGTGCCTCATGCAATTTCGTGTGTAACTCCCCAATATAATCCTCCTTACACTCCAGTGTTGTAGGTGACGGGTCGCGCCTCCCGGCACGGCCGTCCCACGGGTGCAACGCCGGCTGGTTCGACACAGATCTCGGGTTACGCGCCTCTATCGCGATACCAAATTACACCTGTGCCTTGCCAGTTGGGGAGACACCCGTCGCTACAGGTTGGGTTTGTCAGAGACCGAGCGAAGTCTGCCGCAACCTGTGGGTGACTTCCACAATAGCTTTCTGTATTATAGTCTGCCTGCCAAGGGCCAAAAAAAACACTTGATGCCTTTTTTTTAATGGCCGGCATCCATGCTCAAAATGTTCCTTGGGGTGTGGCAATCATCACCCGGGTGACTGGAGAGGAGGGGTTCGGGGGGGGGAGGGGAGGGTCTAATCCAATTGTCCTTCGTTTAGATGTCCTCTTGGATCGTGTTGAAGACTTGATGCATCGAACTAACATCCTGTGGATGTAAAACCAAATGCAGCCCAGCGAGATGCAGGTGTTATCGTGCAAGCCAGATTTGCATGTACGAATGTGCGTGTGATGCAGGTGGATGCGCAAATCCAATGACTTTAGAGGCTGCTGCAGATTGACAGTTTATTGAGCTGTGGAATACCTTCATACCACTCGGTATGCACTGGTACTGTGAAAATACGCAAGTGCTATTTTGAAAATACAAAATCATGGTTTTGAAAAGTAGAAATAAATATTTTCTAAAAACCTTCCAAAATATTTTTGTATATTTTTTCTCGATATTAAATAAAATTAGTGAAATGGAGCCGTTTGAAAAAAAAAAATTCAAGTAATCAAGAGTTTTTAGTGAAACATCTTATATTTGACCTTTAACCATTGGGTGTGACCTTTGATTCTTGACCTATGATCCAAATTTGTTTTTTGTTTATTTAAAATAAACAATACCTTTTTTATAGACATCTATCTAGGATATGGTATATTTTGAAGCCTATTTATGCAGTTTAATCTGCACCAATAAGGGACCACTTCGAAAATCGCCCCCTGGATGACCTCTGACCCAATAAATGGCCTTAAACACAAAAATCCAGCATATAATCCCCTCAGGTAATGACTTTCACACCCCAAGGAACATGCTAAGCATGGATGCCGGCCATTAACAAAAAATGCCATCAAAACTTTTTCTAGGCCTATTTTTGGCCCTTGGCAGGCAGACAAATAGGTTTGCACTATAGAAGCTCAGGATACAACATATTTGAATAATTATAGAAACATGGTGACTATGCATACACTGTACACGGTTTATAAATAAAGAATAACAGCAAGTCGACAGTCAATTTGTTATCAGTATAATTCATTACACAGGCATTGCAAACATAAACGGTGTTACTGTACTTATATTTGTTGTGAGCTCTGTTCTAGGCGCAATTTATAGCATACAGCACTAAGTTGTGGGCTATCTGGTCCCAAGTTTGACCTTTGACTCGGAGGAAATAAAAGCAGCCACTCTTATATAAAGTGCCAGAAAAGGATGTTATATCATGGGACATGCGTCACCTTATAATTGCGCTATTTTAGCATGTACACATGTACATGATGGTACTGTCATGTCATGGCAGCTGTCACATGTACATTTACGTTTTGGACATTAAAGACACCATGGTGTCTTTCAAAAAGAATAGGCCATTGTGTGCCAGCACACTGACCAAATTCCTTTCATATGAAATTGTAGTACAACAGGTGTTAGCACTCGGATATAAGACTGGCAGTGGTTCCCAAACTGGGGGGCACACCCTCTTGTGGGGCCACGAGGTGGGTACAGAGTGGGCATGAAGCCATGTGGAAAAAAACGTTTTTAATGTCGAATTCGGGCTAAATATTCAAAAACTGATAAATGAAGCTAGGTATTTCTACGAACACCAACGTTCTCCACCTTTCAATACCCCCACGACCTTCAAACATCGCGCCAGCTCCGTGTGTGCTGCCATCTGTGAGTAACACTGCAACTAATGGATGTGTCAACAAAAACAACCAAACAGTAGAAGCTTGGTTTTCTTTTACCTTGGTGGCAGGAAGAGGATGTTGGAATCATTGTTGGTATAGCCGTGGTGGCATCATCGTCTCCCATGCAATTCGTTTTACTGGATTAACGTTTTCTCCAAGTAAAGCCAGTGGGACCAACTCACAGAACTTCCCATCTGAACTTAAATCCGGAAGTAGCTGTGCGCTCATAGTTGTCAATCATCTCTGTAGTAGTGTGGTATCAACAGTCGGCAGTGGTCATGGTGGCATAGTGTCCGACTGTGCTTTACTGCATCCAAAATAAAATGTATTTCATGAAAAAATGGGAGGGCATGAGGATTTGGTGAAAACCAAAGGGGGGGGCGTCATGCCAAAACGTCTTTAGGAACCACTTACTTCGAGGATGTGCACATGCTTTTTGTTTGGAGCCATATAGTCTGCGTGTGATTCTGCGGGAGCCCACAAGATGGTGATTTGCAGATATGGTGTTGCTTGGAGGAGTACGTACACCATTCATCGGATAGGATGTTTAGCAGAGTCCCTTCTGCCAGCATTTGCTGATGGTGGATGTTAAATATCCCACCATGTCTTCCGTAAAGCAGGCCGCTTTAGTAAGGTCGATATATGGAAAATACCCCCTCAACCCCCAAAAAATTGCTACAAAAGGTTTCTCAACTGATTCTGGTAGGGTTTAGTGTACTTTATAACATACTAAAAGTTTACCAAAGTAGGACCCCCGGAAAAGTGTTTTTTTCAAGATGGCGTCCAAGATGGCCGCCGAAACCTCTTAATGATCATAACTATGTAACTATCAACTCAAATTTGATGATCTTGGTGTCTATCCCTAGGTTTTTGGGGGCAAGGAACACATTAAGACCATTAAAAATGAAAGTGGGCCATTATCTAACAGGTTGAGGGGGCATTTTCCATATATTGACCTGAAGAATGTGTCGAATTGGATCTAACTGAATAACTAATTCTCATCTTTCTCTTTTTCAGACATGATTCAACAATGAGTGCAAGCACAGCCAGTCAAGCTTTTTGTCCAATCTGCAAGGAGGAGATCGAGGATTCCAGTGATAACTAGGTTGCAATTCAGTGGAAGGAGGCGAAGGGAATAAATGAAGCCAGTGTAAAGCGGAAGGACGATCTTGTAGTTGAAGCCAGTACTAAAGTGCATAAAAGCTGTCGTCAACAGTACATAAATGATAAAAACATTAAAAGCCATGTTGCAAAGAAAAGTAGTGGTTCTGTGCCACCAAAGAGAACCACAAGACAATCAAGTGGAGGTTTTGACAGTGAAAAGGATTGCGTATTCTGTGGATGTACAATTGATTTGGACAAGGGACACTTTAGCTGGGTACGGACTGACAAATTTGTGGAGACAATTGTGGAGGTCTGTGAATCCCGTTCAGATGATTGGGGACATACTGTAAAGGGTCGGATTGAATACTATTTACGAGATTTACATGCAGCAGACGGACTTTATCATCATTCGTGTAGTGGAAATTTCCGGTCCTTCAAGTCTGTGCCTTTAGAGTTCCAGAAAGCCCCCGAAGCCAAGCGCAGAAAGTGTGGTCGTCCTAAAGATGAAGATAAGTATGAAGCATTTCAGAAAATGTGTGCTTACCTAGAACTGAACAGTGAGGAACAACTAACTGTTACATCTTTGAGCCTCATAATGAAAGGGTATCTTTGTAATCCTGATTCGGAACCGTATGACAATTACAGTTTGAAAAAGCGTCTTAAAGAACGCTTTAAGGACTCAATTTTTTTTGGTGAAAGAGAAGGCGTGGACGATATTGTTACGATGAGAGAACAAACGTCGCAGATTCTGAGATCATACTACAAGCAAACGTGTCAGGAAGGCGATGAAGAGTCCCAAAAACGCGCTATTATTGAATGCTGCTAGGTTAATCAGAAGTGATATAAAATCTCAGATTTCTACCGTGACGAATCAGTATCCAAGTAGTGATGATTTGAAACTTGATTCAGCCCTATCGTTCATTCCGACTAGTCTGCGGACAGCACTGGAAACATTGTTCGTTGGGAAAGACACAAGACGCAAGGTTGCGGCAGTTGGTCATGCCATAATTCAGGCAGTTCGCCCACGAGCTGTCATTGCACCGCTACAAATGGGACTTGCTGTGCAAATCCATCATCTGTATCGTTCGAAGTTCATTGTGGATACTCTTCATGAAATGGGATTCTGTTGCTCATACACAGAAGTGATCAGATTTGAAATAAATGCAGCGGATTGTGTGGAACCTGATGTCCTAGGTGGTGATGTAGATTTGCTGGAGATGTCTGTCCTCTTTGCCGCTGATAATGTTGATCATAACGTTATCACTATTGACGGCAAAGGGACATTTCATGGAATGGGTGTAATTGCCTGTGTCACCCCTGGAAAACGGACGAACCATCTCATTCCGCGAAGACAGATCTCAGAACTGAAAACTGAAAACAAGACAAAAATTCCTATCTTGGAGTACAGGTTTGCAAGGCATGCTTGTCATGAGGTAGTCTTCGAGGACCTGCTGAGATTTCTTGACTGTGACAAGAGGATCGATATTCTGTGGGAAGTCTCCCTCGGCTTCAAAGAGGTAACACCGAATTGGCAGGGGATGATGCATATCTTGCATCACGGGAGCCAGCACCCTGGGCAGTCGTCAGTCAAATTCTTGCCTATGATCAATATGTACTCTGGAGACAAATCGTGCATTGTGTCTACATTAGACTTTGTTTGCAACCTTGCCATGAAGCACAACCTTCCCACCATTGTAACTTTTGACCAGCCCTTGTATTGGAAGGCTACCGAAATCATCATTGATGCGCCACAAAGTAGTCACCTGAAAGGCATTGTTCTGATGTTGGGGTGTTTCCATACACTTATGAACTTGCTGGGGGCCATAGGAACTCTCATGGAAGGGACCGGTCTCAAAAACATACTTGAGACTGTCTATGGAGAAAATGCAGTTGTGCACATGATAACAGGGAAAGCTGTCCAGAGGGCTTTGCGGGGCCATCTTCTTGTTGACAAGTGCCTACATAGCCAGCTTATAACGGAAATGGCCAAAGACGATCCCGAGATTCAGACACTGCTGGATCAAGCCGAGGAATTGTACTCCTCCCTTCTTAGCGGAGAGACGATGCTAGGAGATGCTGCTTGTTCTGAGGTTTTGATCCAACTCGAGACAGTAACGGAGAAGAAGAAATCTGAACTTGCTCAGACCTCAAAGACCAGCAAGTTGTGGCTGAATTATCAGCATATGGTTGGCATGGCAAGAATGTTGATCAAGGCGGATCGTACTGGGTCTTGGTTGATGCATTTGCAGGCAGTGTCCAATTGCCTAACTGTCTTTGCTGCAGCTGGGCACTTCAATTACCTGCGATCTGCTCATTACTACCTGCAGCAAATGAGCAACCTGGAGGAAAAGCACCCAGACGTTTATCGAAAGTTCCGTGATGGTTTTCACGTTGTTCGTAGGAGCAATCAGTGCTGGGCAGGGCTTAGTAGTGATCTTGTCATCGAACAAACGTTGATGAGGTCTCTGAAGAGCACTGGTGGTCTAACTCGCGGCAGTGGGATGACCGAGGACATGCGAAACCTTTGGACCTTATCTGCACCTGTAACATCCGAGTACAACATTGCGATGCAGGATTTCACAAACCTAACCTATACTACAAGTCCGCAACACAAAGACTCAACTGAGGCGCGCATCAAAAGAGATGCATCTGATCTCGAGAAAATTCGGATAAAGCTTGCAGCCTGCTCACCCTTCACATCTGATCCTACTCTGAGAAACATTGTCAACGGGATAGTGGCTGGGCCAGATGTGAATGTACATGACTTTGAATCGGTTGGAAACAAGATCATTGAAGATATAATCGGAAAGTCGGCATTTACTTACAAATTCAAGCGGAAAGACAGAGCCAAAACCCTTGGGAATATCTCTGCTGTGAAGATTGCTCCTGATCGTACCATTGATCCTGCCCTTCTGTTCCAGCGTTTCCTTCTGGTGTCAAGGTCAGGAGATCTTTCCCTTGAAGAGGTTTTGACGTATGAACTAAGCCCCTACCCTCCAGCCCTCTTTGAGACCAGGAACATTCTTCGAAAAGCAGACAAACCTCAGCTTGCTCAGGCAATTCGAGACCATGCTGCGGACTTATCAAGTGAGGCTGTGATGAACTCTATTCCCAAAACAGATTGTTACGTGCTTGATGGTGGCTCTTTGCTCCATCGTTTACCGTGGAACAAAGGCGACTCATATAATGCAATAGCTGAGTCTTATGCAGACTTCACTGTGAGACATTACGGACAAGCGACAGTGGTGTTCGATGGCTATGGTGAAGGTCCCTCCATAAAAGACAACACACATCAGAGACGAGGAAAAAACCTGCACCCTATTGTTAGTTTCACTGCAGAAACAGAGTTTGCAGGCAAAAAGGACGACTTTTTGTCTCGTGACAAAAACAAGGCAGACATGATTGCTCTCATCAGCACAGCACTAACTAAAAGGGGATGCCATGTCATTCAGTCACCAGGGGATGCAGACGTTGATATCGTTAAGGCAACTGTTGAACGATCCCGTCATTGCACCACAACGTTGGTCGGTGAGGATACAGATTTGCTGATCTTGCTCCTTCATTACTCCAGAACAGACAATGAGATCATCTACTTCCGTTCTGATGCAAACAAGCAGTCAAAAGAACACAGAGTGTATAACATTAACCTGTTGAAAGAAACTTTAGGAGACGATGTGTGCAATGAGTTGCTCTTTGTACATGCCTACTCAGGATGTGATTCTACTTCAAGGATTTTCCGCATCGGAAAAAAGTCAGCCTTCCGGAAATTAGTGAAATCTGATCCTGTCATGAAGTCCTGTGCTAGTGCATTCATCCTTCAAAACAAATCTCAAGAGGACATATCAGATCTTGGCAAAGACCTGATGGTTGATCTCTTTGGTGGCAAGTCTAATGATACGCTATCATCACTGCGCCATATCATTTTCACCAAAAAAGTGGCAACTGCTCAAGCATTTGTCACTTCTGAACGGCTCCCCCCAACATCACCTGCAACAATATTCCATAGCCAACGTGTGTACTTTCAAATTATGGTATGGATGGGGATGGCAAATGAAATGAACCCAACTGAATGGGGATGGAAACAGGAAAATGATCAGTTAATTCCAATTATGACCCAAAACAATGCTGCGCCTGACGAACTCTTGAACATTATCCATTGCAACTGTTTGGGGGGATGCAAATCCTCTCGATGCAGCTGCAGACGCTATGGACTCCGCTGCACTGCTGCATGTGGCCCTTGCCAAACTGAAAACTGTGACAATCCAAACAACACTCAAGAGGTCGATACTGAGGAGGAGGATGACACTCAAAACTGAACGCTCTGAAACTTATTCTATGGACAACGGTGTTTGTGCATTAGGTGACAGCTGAAGGTCATGAGTTCAATTTCATAATGATTCAACAGCTCAGTAATATCCAAAGTTGTCTTAATGTGTTCCTTGCCCCCAAAAACCTGGGGATAGACATCAAGATCATTAAATTTGAGTCAATAGTTATGGACTTGCGGTCATTTGGAGGTGTTGGCGGCCATTATCGACGCCATATTGGATTTTTGTGTTACATATAATGGCCCACTTTCATTTTTAATGGTCTTAATGTGTTCCTTGCCCCCAAAACCTAGGGATAGACACCAAGATCATCAAATTTGAGTTGATAGTTACATAGTTATGATCATTAAGAGGTTTCGGCGGCCATCTTGGACGCCATCTTGAAAAAAACACTTTTCCGGGGGTCCGACTTTGGTAAACTTTTAGTATGTTATAACGTACGCTAAACCCTACCAGAATCAGTTGAGAAACCTTTTGTAGCAATTTTTGGGGGGTTAAACTGTATTTTGACCTGACTACTTTGTGCCGGTATCTTCTACATATAAAGAGAGCCATTGGTCTGTGTCACCATTTTTCCCAGAGATGGCTGAACGGATATTTGTGAAACTTTTAGAGGTTCATCAGTGAGTGCCTGGGGTTGTGTTTTAGGCCAAAAAAAAATTTGGGAATAAAAAAAAAGTTAGTTTAAAAAAAAAAAATCATCGCTCTATAGTGCCTAAGCCTTTTTATTAATGACAGTTATATACAAGTACACATTCGCATAAATAAATACAAAACAATCACCAGGCATTTGAACACAATTAATTCCGAAGCAGTCAAAGTTGTGGGTAAGGCTTCTTCTTCTTCCTGAACGTCATCATACTTAACTCAGAAACGTGATGAACGTTTCAGAACATGCATTCAGCACATGCAGCACATGCATTCAGCACACTCAGGCCCATTCAGCAGCATATATTCAACGAAAAGGTAAAATGATGATTTCACATTTGTGATGGATTCTGATTTTGATGTAATTGCTTTTCCATTATACGAGTGTTTGCCCTCATTTGAAATATGTTAATGTTTCTTTTTCGCTTGAGCAATGCCGGATACTCCAGCGATGAACGCTTTTATACTTTACTCGGGGTACAAATACAAATACAACTTTGTCTGGGGAGTAACATAGGCTATGTGGCCGCGGCCTCATTCGGGAGTGTGGGGGACCGGGAGAGGGGCGTAAATTCTCTTTGTAAATGTGTACCGTGTAACGTCACGTGGTGATGGTGGCAGAGGGTATTACAATTTCTTTTATTTTACCTGTGCAACACTGAGGTTATGAAGCACTCTTTGTATGGGAAAATTTTTCCTCCTTCCCTTCCCCCCCTCCCTCAAAACAGAGGGGCCTATCAAAGACCCCCCCCCCCCAACCCAAAGATGTATATGTAGTATATCTTTCCCCTTCCTCTCCCCTCACCTCCCTGTCCCCTCCTCCTCCCCTACTCCTTCCACTCCCCCACTCCCTTCCTCACCCTTCCCTTTCCTGCTTTCTCCTCCCCCCCCCCCCCCCCTCCTCCCCCCGCAACGCCGGTGCTCCTGCTAGTCCTAAATAAATTCCAAACTCCTGCCTTGGCCACTAGGAGAAAGGCCATTGAAAACTATTTAGTACAATCCTTGCCAGGAGAGTGCTTTGGCAGCACTTAACCTGCTTCCGGGCATGGTACCGAAGATAACTAATAGATAGCCAGAACAAGAGAGCATGATCACTAGGATGTGGAACAGGCATGATGGACCGAATGGCCTTCAGCCATGCCTTAATTATCTTGTAAAAAATATATAAATAAAAGGATGTTGTCTGCGCATTTCGTCTCTCCTCTTTCACAGCTTCACACATCATCACCAATGCTGGATGGCATTATGGCATTGTGGTGGGTGGTCTCTCCAGGGCCAATCTGTCACAGGGATGTTTTGTTAGCCCGTCCTCTGCACGGTGGGAGACGGGGTTTTGCAATCACTTCTGTGTATCTGTCTTTGTGTGTGTCTGTGTGTCTGTCTGGGCCGTAACCTTTTTACGATTCGAGCTTTTGTCATCAAATTTTCAACTAAGCTTCATTACGAGAATATGGAGGAGACAAATTAATAATAGGCCGAAGGTAAAAATGTCAAGGGTCAGCATCACGTAAAATCGTCACTTTTCATCCAATTGAACTGAAATTTGAAGCATATTTGGTAACTCAATTGGTTCACCAATCAAAGCTAGAAGCCGATTTTTTTTCTTCTAGATCATAACATCGAAGCAAAGGTCAAGGTTGCATAAAATCATCAATTTTCATTTTGTATTTTTTTTTTAGTTGTTTTTTTTATCATGTTTAGTAAACGGAAGAAGAAGAAGAAGACGAAGATGATGTCTGAATACAAAGCGGATGCGGACGGATTTTGCATTTTAAGATGCTTTCTAGTTTGTATTTGTATTATTTCCCTTTGAAATATCATTTAAACAGATTATTTGTTAACAAGAGATGTTTGTTTTACTTGAAAATGAACTGTCACCCATTAATTACTGTATTCTCTGTACTACTCCTGTGATATATTTGTCCACCTGTACTCTTGTAGGTATTACACTATCATTGTATCATATTGGTTGGATGACAGCACATCATTTAGAATCTGTTTTATATTTGATCTCATCTCTGCTTTGATTGGATGAATTTAATTTGACAAAGTACAAATAATTTACTTTTTACTTGATAAATCCTTTTTAGTCTACGAAATGGGTCGCACATATATTTACCTTACCTATCTTACCTGAAAATTTTAAATTCCTATTACATCTGATGTTTATGTTCACTATCTAATCTCACCACGTATCTCGTAATATTTATCTTCCTTCTACAAACCTCCATATCTTTAATCCCAAACCCACTGTTTTCACTGATTGTGGCATTTTGGAATACTAGGGCATGCCCGTACTATATATATGCCCGTACTATATATATATCTAAAATTATATCCCCCCCCCCCCTCTATTTACATGAAATGGTTTGGTCCATTCGCAACGCCAAAGCGAACGGCGAACGGCTTGCGAGTACAGTGACAATCCCCCCCCCTCTATTTACATGAAATGGTTTGGTCCATTCGCAACGACCACAGAACCCCCCCCTCTATTTACATGAAATGGTTTGGTCCATTCGCAACGCCAAAGCGAACGGCGAACGGCTAAATCGCCATAGCTCGGTAACTACTTGTCCGATTAATATGAAACCTTGAAAAGGCACATCCTCGGGTCCCCAGCAATATACCTGGCAAGTTTAAAGTATATCGGACCCGTGGTTGTCGAGAAACAGCGGTCACAAACAAACATACACACACACAGAGATTAGTGGAATTATAGATAGATTGTTTCAATTATTTCAATTATTATTTAATTATTTAATTATTTTAATTATTTATTATTTATTATTTATTCAACAATTATTTCAATTATTTAATTTCAATTGTAATTATTGCCTCACCCAACCTAGTTCCCCCAGCTCTCTCTGTGTTCTGTCCCCCTAATATTCCTACAGGTCGCACAAGATCTGCCAACAACCCTCTTATGGTTAAACTGCCAAAATCTAGGCTCTATTCACCTTCACTCTTTCAATCCTCTTTTGTTCGCCTCTGGAACAAACTCCATCACTCTCTTCAATCCCACTCCTCCCTCCAGGTCTTTAAAACAGCTGTTCACCACCATCTCTTATCCAAAACCTTGATCTTTTCTCCCCCCGTTAATTCACCCCAGATCCTTTTTTTGAAATACCAACTTTTTTCTTGCAAGTCCTAGCAGTGTCCATGTGTTTGTTTTTTTTTAACCTCTCCCACCCCCCACCCTCTTCCCATGCCTCCTCCTCCAAAGCCCTCTCCCTCCCACAGATCTCCCGATGTCCCTGCTCTCTATCTTGTCTCCCGCTCCCTTTACCATATGTTTTATGTGTCAGTTTGTCTTTTTGTGATCAATATTCGCTCAAATCGGGCCTCGATCTTGTATACCAAAAAAACATTTAAAAAATGGAATACTAGTTATTTCCACCCATATGGTACAATAGTCTTTCTTTTTTACTTCTTGCTTACATTCTCGCAGTATGTTGTGCTCAGCAACCCTCATTCCTTATGGTATTTATAGCAAATGCTCAGCATTGGTGATTTTTAGGTTTGCCGGAAAAGGAAGCATCATGCCCCCGCTAACCTTTCCAGTTACCCATAAATTATTCCCTTGGAAATCACGGTCTACAATAACTGTCTTATAAAAAGCATGCCTGATCGCAAGACAAATCCAATCTATTGACTTAAAAAAGTGAGTTTGCAGAATCCATGTCATTTGGCCATTCTACTATTTCCAAAGCCTTAATGAATGCATGATCACTGACTACTGTGAACCCTCTTGCCCTTTGTAAGTTCTTGCTTACATTACTATTGACATGCTGTGCTAAACAGAAACATGGCTTCACCCAAAGACACTGAGCAGCACTGACCTTGCTTCTCCTGAATGCAGCTTTATTCCTGGCCTGGGAATTCACAATGTGGCCTGGATAATTAAATGTACATCTTTAGTCTCACAAAACAGTGATCTGGTCTACTCATCGTATGAATATCAGTTTGATTTTTGCTGCACCTCTTAAAATGAAATTGGTCGTTATACACAAGACACCATTCAAACGCTTTTCACAAGTTTTTGATGGGTTTACTCAATTTGTGACACTTCTCATAATTATCTGAGAGGACATTATAATGTGTCCTTGGTTAAGCATACACGATAATGATTCTACAAGTATTCAAACTTAATGAATTCCAACTTTCAGTTTTTTTTGTCATTCAACATATTAATTCTCTAACTCATTGTGGTGGCCACACACAATTGACCTGGTTGTATATATATATATATATATATATATATATATATATATATATATATATATATATATATATATATATATATATATATATATATATATATATATATATACAGTCACGTGAAAAAGTAAGTACACCCCATGTAAAGTTTTGACTTTTTCAACCTATTTCAACATACAGCTATTTGATCTTCATTTCAACAATATTGATAGATAAAGGTGATATAACATAACAAATATCATGAAACATTTACATTTTGCAGTCGATTGTATAATTTAAATAAACATAAATGCAAATTTTTCATGTGGAAAAAGTAAGTACACCCCTACATTTATCACTACTTCAAATACCTAAAATTAGAATCAGGTGCACCAGCTCAGGTGCAAATGATTAGAACATCGTTAGAGAGGATCTTGGAGGAACCTGTCTTATTTAAACCTCAGACATTTAGTTTGGTTTGCTCTTTGTTGTTGAAGTGTGCGGCGTCACCATGCCTAGCTCAAAAGAGCTCTCTGAGGTCTTCAGAAAGAAGGTTATAGATGCCTACGAGTCTGGGAAGGCATTTATAAAGATCTCCAAACAATTTGAAATCAATCATTCGACTGTCCGGAAGATCATCTACAAGTGGAGAAAATGCCAAACAACTGCCAACTTGTTCAGGCCAGGCCGCCCCAGCAAGTTCAGCCCGAGAGCAGACCGCAAGATGCTGAAAGAAGTCTCGAAGAACCCCAGAATGTCATCACGGGACCTAAAGGTAGCTCTTGCCACTGTTGATGTGAAAGTGCACGAGTCTACCATTAGAAAGAAGACGCGGACGTTGATCTACATGGGAGGTGTGCCAGGAGGAAACCTTTGCTGTCCAGAAATAACATTAGGGTAAGACTAAAGTTTGCCAATGAACACCGAGGGCGAGGCAAAGGCCATTGTACAATGTGTAAATGTTGGGCGAGGAAAAGGGCGAGGCAAAGGCAAAAGACCTGGGTGAGGCAAAGCCCATTCTACAATGTGTAAATGTTGGGTGAGGAAAAGGGCGAGGCAAAGACCATTCTGCAACAATGTCTACAATGTGTAAATGGACTACAAAATGTAAATGTTTCATGATATTTGTTATATTATATCACCTTTATCTATCAATATTGTTGAAATGAAGATCAAATAGCTGTATGTTGAAATATGTTGAAAAGCTCAAAACTTTACATGGGGTGTACTTACTTTTTCATGTGACTGTATGTGTATATATGTGTTTGTGTGTATGAATATAAATATACTACAACGACTACTACTGCTACTACTCTTTATTGGACCCAATTATATATATATATATATATATATATATATATATATATATATATAATCTGGAGATTAAATCAGACGCGGACGTAGCTTCAGGACGTCGATCTTTAATTTTCGACAAGCTTTCGACCAACAAAGGTCTTCTTCGTAGTCGTCCCCAAGTTCAACGGAAGCTTGGGGACGACTAAGAAGAACACCTTTGTTGGTCGAAAGCTTGTCGAAAATTAAAGCTCGACGTTCTGAAGCTACGTCCGCGTCTGATTTAATCTCCCGATTATTTATTTAATGCAAATGAGACGCCCTGCTCGTACTGTGGAGTTTCTACTATTTCTCACAGTTATATATATATATATATATATATATATATATATATATATATATATATATATATATATAATTATATATATTTAAACATTACCTTCTTATCATCTTCAGAGATTTCAACAGTACAATATTTCCTCCACATCAACCACAGTACTGTGCATTATTTTAGTCTCAAACTCTCATGAAATCCCAAGTTGTATTGCAATATCACATCTCTGGATATATTACATTTTAAACAAACCCATGCATCTAAAGCCATGCAGCTAAAGCCATGCATCTAAAGTCATGCACCTAAAGCAATGCACCTAAAGCCATGCGTTTAAAATCATGCATCTAAAGCCATGCATCTAAAGACATGCATCTAAAGCCATACATCTAAAGTCATGCGCCTAAAGCCATGCGTTTAAAACCATGCATCTAAAGTCATGCATCTAAAGTCATGCATCTAAAGTCATGCATTTAAAGCCATGCGTTTAAAACCATGCTTCTAAAGCCATACTTCTAAAGCCATACATCTCAAGCCATGCATCTAAAGTCATGCATATAAAACCATGCATCTAAAGTCATGCATCTAAATCCATTCATTTAAAACCATGCACCTTAAGCTATGTATCTAAAGTCATGCATCTAAAGCTATGCATTTAAAACCATGCATCTAAAGCCATGCGTTTAAAACCATACTTCTAAAACCATGCATCTAAAGTCATGCATCTAAATCCATTCATCTAAAACCATGCATCTAAAGCCATGTATCTAAAGCTATTAAATTTAAACCATGCATCTAAAGCCAAGCGTTTAAAACCATGCATCTAAAACCAAGCGTTTAAAACCATGCATCTAAAGTCATGCATCTAAAGTCATGCATCTAAAGCCTTGCGTTGAAAGCCATGTGGCTAAACCTGAAATTTGTAAGTGGTTTTGGGTAACTTGCGATAACTTGTCTACTCTTCATCAAAAGGCACCATGAGATATTTAATGTCAACCTGCAACTAAATGTTTGCAGATCAGACACCGGTTAATGTCTCTCCGAGGGTGACACACTTATGATGCAACGCTCTGCCCTGCCAATTGATAAATACTGTGAAAAATAAAATAATGAATATACAATTACAGTATATTGAAGTCAAAGCTCATGGAAGAACTGAAAAACAAAAGACAACTTTTGGTGAGCAAACTGCCAGCAGGGCAGAGGAATGCAAGCAGACAAGGCACAAGCTGGCAAAGACTGAAAACAATTGCTTTCTGGATCCAATTCCATCAAACATTGTCTCCACAGATTTCCCATTATTCTCTTCATCATTATGCAAATTATCAGTTAATCCATCGTTCAATCAATGGTCCCATCCTCACCATAAAATGCAGTTATTATCCCACTTTTGAATGTGGATCAACATCTAATATCTATGACTATCACAATACGGGACTTGCAAAATGACATGTAATTGGTTCTAATCTTACACAGTGCATTCACAGGCCCCAGATATGACCTGCTCATCAGTATTCCAAAGCACCTAAAAACCAGATAAGGGCATCTTCACTCAACTCTTTTGTTGTGCAAGGCACACCACAGCTTTATCTCAGGTACTTTTCCAAGTATTTTTGGCTTCTTTTAGAAGCTTTGTGAGTCCTTTTAGGAAACAAACCCCTGTCATGCACATGCGATAGAAGTTCACCGAAGATCGCTATTTGCAGGGGCTTCTGCGCATTCTCGCCAATCATTCTGGGGTGGTTTACATCATTTTGAAAGTTCCATATTATCGGCATGGCTCACTACTTATTCTAATGTCACAAATATTCCATCTTCTCGTGCGTAAGATTGGAAGATGTCTTGGCAATAGTCTTTCACAAATAGGCTGGCCTGCGATAATTTGGCAACTATTGGTGAAGGACATCACGGGATCCTTAATGCCCACTGACTAATGCTGACAGATGGGCACCGATCTTAACGTCCCTTCGAGGGACGGAACACTTTTTGAAGAAATGTTACAATATTTTCCTAACCCTAATCCAAAAATATTTTAAAATTTTGAAAACCACCCACCTTGTTTGGCTACAGCAGACTACAAAGAAATAGAGGCATTTTCAGCAATCCACTAAACTACTAATGTGTACAGATGGCTCAGGAATATAAACTCAGACTAGATACCTCTGCCAAATCCTGTCAAACAGTTATTGAAATGTCTCACTCCCATCTCATGTCTCCAAATTAGAGAATGTATCATTGCCAATTAATTATAGTCGTGTATGCATGAGTAATAATCTTCTCGAAAATTGTCAATCAGGCTTCAAACAAATTTTGAGCATTGAAACTCTTATTCAGTCACAAATCACATTTTCCATTATGCTGATCAAAACAATGTAACAACCCTTCTAAATATTGACTGTCGGACCCAATATTCGCAGGTTAGTGTATTCGCGGTTGATAAAATGCGACCTGCTTCTACATTCGCGGCCCTGTGTACATTTATATTGAAGTAAAAGCTCATGGAAGAACTGAAGAACAAAAGACAACTGAAACTGAAAACATATTAGCATGTTTTTTTCCGGAGCAAAAAAAAAATTCCAGCCCACTCACGGATTTACCTGGTACTTGATTGGTTATCCCTTTTCATTTATGGGTTTGGATCTCAGGTTAATGTTGTTAGCATTTTCTGTTTAAGGAAAAATCATGGTTCACAGAGACAATCGTAAATTCTCCGCACGGGAAGGAGAGGAGAGGAAGAAGATTATAGATGGGATATGATGTGGGGAATGGGATTGCTTGGTTTCTTACATAATTATTTTATCATTTCTTTTTTATTGGGAATTGCGAGTAATTATTTAATTATATATCTATTGTTTCGTTTTAAGTGTCATGATTCCTTTAGTCTGCACACGATTGATGATGTGTAACTCTCTCACGTGTAATATGGTGTAAATCTTACGCCGATCAGCAAGGCTGGTTCATGGTACACAAGTAAAACTGAACTTTTATTTTGAATCTAAAATAAAATGAAATTCCATCGCAAGGCTGTGATACCAGTATGTTTAAAATTATGCAATTTAAACTCAACATCTATCTTCACAAGATAATACAGAATACCGTATCATCGTTCACGTTTAAACTCCGAGTGGTTAAAGCAGCAACTATTTCTGGGATGAAGATGTGTTTTGTCGACCACAAAAGATCGATTCACAAACAATTCATTTTCAATAAGGCAACATAACACGCACAGCAAAAGAACAAGCTAACCTTTTGGAATTTTATTTGTAAGCATTTAATGAAGACTGTAATCATGTACATTCATATTCGTAAAATTTTAACATTCTCCCTTCTGTAAAAAACACTTCCAACCAGTCATGGACATTACTTCCAAAAGCATCTTCCACACGTCACATATAAAACATCTGTACATTTGTGTAAACAATCGCCCACCACACCATTCGACATTTGTTGTTTTTCGGGGGTGTATTCGCAGTTTGTTTCGACATTCGCGGCCCTGTGCTCTGCGTATTCACAGTTTTTGCGGGTGTATTCACGGTTTGTTTCGACATTCACAGCCCTGTGCTCCGCGTAGTCACAGTTTTTGCGGGTGTATTCATGGTTTGTTTCGACATTCATGGCCCTGTGCTCCGTATAGTCACAGTTTTTGCGGGTGTATTCGCGGTTTGCTTCGACATTTGCGGCTCTGTGCTCCACGTATTCACAGTTTTTGCGGATGTATTCACGGTTTGTTTAGACATTCACAGCCCTGTGCTTTGGGTAGTCGCAGTTTTTGTGGGTGTATTTGCGGTTTGCTTCGACATTCACGGCCCTGTGCTACATGTAGTCACAGTTTTTGCGGGTGTATTCACGGTTTTGTTTCGACATTCACAGCCCTGTGCTCCGCGTATTCACAGTTTTTGTGGGTGTATTCACAGTTTTTGCGGGTGTATTCACAGTTTATTTGGACATTCACGGCCCTGTGCTCTGCGTATTCACATTTTTTGCGGGTGTATTCGCGGTTTGCTTCGACATTTGCGGCCCTGTGCTTCGCATATTCACAGTTTTTGTGGGTGTATTTGCGGTTTGCTTCGACATTCACGGCCCTGTGCTACACGTAGTCACAGTTTTTGCGGGTGTATTCACAGTTTATTTCGACATACACGGCCTTGTGCTCCGCATAGTCACAGTTTTTGCAGGTGTATTCATGGTTTGCTTCGACATTTGTGGCCCTGTGCTCCTAGTAGTCAGTTTTTGCAGGTGTAATCGTGGTTTTCATAGGATTTTAAAATTTTCCCTTATAACAACGAACCGCCAGGACCTATTCCCCCTTTTTCCCATTGAAACTTTTTTGTGGGTTTATTCACGGTTTGCTTGGACATTTGCAGCCCTATGCTCCGCTTAGTCACAGTTTTTGCAGACATTGTCACAGATACAGCATTTTCCAGGAATGTATCCCCCGTGAATGTTCTGGCCGGACTGTATTTATTTGACTATATCAGACTACAAGGATGTGATCTTCTAGAGATGTTCTTGGGAGATTGGTATGAGGAGTATTATCTTCTCTCCTTACTTCTACCTCTTCGATCATTTGTATACTGATGATACCAACATCTACTTGTGTTTACCTGTCTCCATGACATTCAATCCTGTATAACAAAACTTTTTGAAATTGAGTACAGATGAAACAAACATCTATATTATAAAAAAAGGAGGGTCCATCCGTCCGTCTGTTCCGAAACTTTTCACGGATTCGCCATTTGCAGTTTCACCATTGACCATGTGTAGAAGCATTAATTAGTAAGCATTAAGTTTTTGCCCAAGTCCTTCACAAACTGGCTGTCATTGCCAGATGTTCAATTGAAGGTGGCATAGGAATGTTGAATTTATTGGTTCATCGTTTGCCATTCGGCGTTTTTTGCCCAAGTCATTCACGAACCGGTTGTCCATGCCTGATGTTTGACTGAAGGTGGCAC
Source organism: Myxine glutinosa (assembly GCF_964187855.1). Classification (NCBI taxonomy): domain Eukaryota; kingdom Metazoa; phylum Chordata; class Myxini; order Myxiniformes; family Myxinidae; genus Myxine; species Myxine glutinosa. The sequence continues at coordinate 82,964,257 of NC_136268.1, forward strand.
AGGAGTGTTGAATTTATTGGTTCATGGTTTTGCATTCGCCGTTTCCACATTGTCCGTTTCCTTTTGGCCTTCCACCCATGCGTAGCACAGGTACCTCGCTAATGATACATATTGTCCTTCATCACTTCTTTAAAAACTTCCATAAAGTATCAATGCAGCTAGGTGCATCTCATCTTGTTCTTGCATCACGTCAACTTTTCTGTTGTTCTAATGCATCCTTCACTCACTTTAATGATAATAGTTGCTTTAAATCAGTCTTGCAATTATGCACCACCATTTGGCTGCTAATAAAAACAGAGCTGCTCTAAGAGGATATTGTCACAAGCAAGCCCTTGTATGTCTGTATATCAGCCATTGTTCAGAAGGGAGCGATGAATTAGGACTCCCAAATGTCTATGAGACCTGGGTAGGCGTTACCGAAATTTCCATTTGAATTGCAAAAGCCTTTGAGCACAGGAGCATGAAACAATCCTGGCATGGAATATCCTTCCTCACAGCATTTCCCAGACCCCAATGTAGTTCTGGAACAGTGTGTTGGGCACAACAGGATATGTCTCGTTGAGAGTTTCAGGGTTATCTGGATTACCAGGTCTGTGAAAGATGAAGCACAAACTTCTGAAACAAAGAAAGCAGTGAGGAACTATGGCAATTGATTCGTTGCTGATTGCTCAAAATTAACCTTTTCAGGATGTATTCATGCCAAGAACAAAAGGCTATGTGTTTTGGGAACCCCGTCCTGCTGTCACCATCCTTCCTCCACCACTCAAACCGCACTCATCTCTCCCTGGTAAATATTCAATTCTCACGCACACATCCCACTTGCCTATTCCTCAGTATACTGTGCAGAGCAAAGAATGTGTTTATGCCCTCTGTGAGCCTGAGAAGTAGCCAATTAGCTTGTACAAAGGGACACATCTCAAACAAATTCCACTATTGTGATACAACTGTTCCAGCTGAGTCCTTAATGCCTATCAACCTCCTGCCAAAAACTCTTAACGCATGGTGCAGCCGGTGTGTGTGGCAGGCTGCCTGGCTTATAAAACATCAATTATGGACATAGAATTCACGCCACTGTAACATGAAAAGATTTATCACAATTCACTGCACTTGGTTCCAGAGCACGTAGTGTGGAATGATTCTCCGACTCAAAGCATCCCAATGTATTTTGAGGAGTTATTTAAGATATCGCAGTGAAAAACGAAAAAAGTTCTTAAGACAATGTATACTGAATGATTCGCAGGAAAACTACTACAATTTACCACTGCACAGTATTCATCAGTGAAAACAATAATGACTTCCTTAATTTCTCTTTTGTGCATGCTATTATCAACAGCTTCATAGGAAATGAAACCATCAGGAAATTACACAGAGCCAACCGTTTATCATGCGCCAACACATGATAAAGGGCCATCCATGTACTACTCTTACTTCCTTCATGACCCCAATTATTCTCACACTTTTGGACAGCTAGTTCGACATCCGTCCAAGGGATGGCTCACATTGATGCCTCGCCACGCATGTGAAGCATCGGGATGGCAATTTATAGCTGGGTCAGGAATCAAACCCAGGATAGACAGCTTAGAGGCGACTGTGTGTACCTCTGTGCAACCCTGTCAGCCCTAAGATCTATGATATATGATATATGTAAACCTGAAATTGGATCTTTGCAAACCAAGCAACAATGATAAAAACTAGAACAATGCGACTGTGTCGCCAATATGCCTCCGTATAGTCGCACAACTGATAGATGCCATTGTTCACTGTCCTAAAAATAAACAAGTTTGATTTAAATCCCTTCAGCTGTTCCCAAGTATCACATTTTCACCAGGAATGACAGGTTTAACATCGATCGGTGAAGCAGTTTCAGAGAAGGGATTTTTTTTTAAATATCGGCTTTCAAGCTAATATGGCTGCCATACCACATGACCTTAAAAATGTGCACTCTGCACATGTATGGTTAGGGGATCACGTTTGTGAAGTTTTGTGTTGTTTGGATAAGGTTCTTTTTATATCTAATATGGCTGCCAAACCATGTGACCTACGACATCAACATTTTCAAACTATATGCAACAATGGTGTTAGATGATATTTGTAAAATTTCGCATCGATAGGATGAGCTGTTTCAGAGATATAATTATTTAATATTTTCCTTCACTCCAATATCGCTGCCAAACCATGTGACCTATGATGTCATAAATGTAATATTTCAATACAAATGGGTCATAGATCATATGCATGCAATTTCAGATTTTTAGGATAAGGAATTTGATGAAAACATTTTTAGCTGGTATACCACTTCACCTATGATGTCATCATTATCATGATTTTGTTACCCATTGGGAGTACTTGACAATGTGCCAAGTTTCAAATTTTTCCATTCAGTGGTTTCCGAAAAATCGTTTTTAAATTATTTGCTTTTAATCCAAGATGGTTGCCATACCACGTGACCTATGACGTCAGAATTATCATAAAAACAATCTGCATGGGTGTCACTCCTACCCTGAAAGTTTCGTCTCAATCGAACATATGGTTGCTGAGAAAAACGAGGTTTAGCCCGGACGGACGGACATTCGGACGGACCGACAACCCGAAAACATAATGCCTCCGGCGACTTCGTTGGCGGAGGCATAAAAATCAAGCAAAAAACAAAAATAAAATCAACAAAATAAATAAATTAAATAAAATAAAAAATGTATCAAAAAATATTTTAAAAAACAAGCAACAAAAAAGTCATACGTACATTACACATCACTTAGTGTTTAAAGTAGTTAGGATTTCTGTGATGCAAATTCCTTCTTCCAAAAAATTCCCCACAATGCCACAGCTGGAGTGGAATAAATATGCACGTGATGCTTGAAGAATTTATCTTTTTTTTTAGTGCTTGTAGGCATTTACCAATCTCTAAAATCATCAGATTGAAACTTTTTTGGGATTAAAGAAAAGGAAAAAATATTGCTGGAGGTATTCTCAAAGTAAATAACTCTGAACAAAAGTACTTTTACAAATCCTCACGTGTTCAGATTGCAGTCTATACAGGTGAGCTTGCGCACTTCCCTTAGGGGCCGAATTCAGTCGAGTCGCGCTATAATATCATTTGGTAAAGGTTCCTGTTCTAATAAGAAAATCATAAATTGAAAAGTTTTTTTTTTTTCCTAATCAATGATAATTGATTGATTGAAGGATAAATAAAACATTTGTCATGTGCGAAGACCCTGGTTCCATGAACTTTTTGAACTTTCCACGAACGTCTGTTGCCATTTGCATCGAAACATTTTCCTACGAGATTGAGGCTTATGGAGGACAAGGTGATGAAGGGTATGAAGTGCACACCTTAATGGAACATGGCAACATAATCCCAAAACTCTGCGCTAAATCATCATTCGTTCATTATACCCTTGACACGCGACGATCTTTCCTTTCCACTGCTTCGGAGCAAAAGTAATTTACCTTCGACATTGTACAATAGTCTACAGATATCCAGAGGTGTGTGTGTGTGTGTGTGTGTGTGTGTGTGTGTGTGTGTGTGTGTGTGTGTGTGTGTGTGTGTGTGTGTGTGTGTGTGTGTGTGTGGAGTAAACGTGGTTTGATTCGTCAGTAAAGCACGCGGCCAGATATTTTCGGCTGATACCTGAATGAACAAACGAGCGAATCATCTTACCTGCAGGCAAAGCGATCAGTACGTTCAAGGTACCCCACGGTGGAATGCGCTCCACTATGGAGCAGGTTCTCTTGAGAAGTCCATGGGCCAAGACGCTCCAGGCAAGAGTGAGAGGATATACCGACTCTCACCAGCGTATTGCGATCGTCGCTGCGCCCACCGGCAGAAAGAAGCGAGTCCCGTGCATCCCACGCGCATTCCGTACACTCTGCGCGTTCCGCACGTCCCGCGCACCTAACGCACAGCGCGTGCCCTCACGCCCCTATATAGCACACGCGCGGTGTTAGGGTCCAGCAAACGCAAATGACGACGCACTTTTTATGTACGAGGATCCTCCGCGTGTCCGGCGCCGCGTGTCCGGTGAAGACCAGTTGTGGTGCGAAAATGATTGATCCGTGGGTTCCATGGGGCCTTACACACAATTACATTCCTATCGCAATGGAATCACCTCTCCTATGCTGCATATATTTGCTGCTTTTGGAACAGGTGAGAAATTGATTATCAAGTGTCTGTGTGAAGTGTTGTATTATGTACGTGTATGTCTGGCCAGTACTTTTTAACTTTAATTTTTTTTATCACTGTATCAATTTTATACCTTGGATCATTGAAATTGCTTTTCCTCTGCGGACATGTTCGGATCCCGAGCTCTGTTTACCTTTACGCACACAAACATGGCGGAGATTTTTATTACTTCATCCCCTTTAACCTCCCACCTTCTCCCCCTCTTTCACCTGCTCCCCATCCACCTTGCCCCAGCTCCATCTCCTCCCATGCTCCTCCTCCACCTTCCTATACCCCCAAATGTAAGCTGCACACATACCACCTCTCTAATAGCATTCCAACTTTCTCTCCATTATCTCCAAACTCCCACATATGCCAACCATCCTTTCTCCCTTCCATGATGCTCAATGCTCCATGCCAGAGGGCAGAGGTTCGCAACCTTTTTTGCTGCAACCCTAAATTGGCCACCACCAGGCCCTCCCGACCCTCAGATTTATGATAAAATATAAAATATGCATACAAATGTATGTGTGAAGGAGCTGGGGCTCCCACGTCGATCGGAAGAATGGACGCGACAAAAAGCTGGAATTCATCCGAGTTGCTTTAATCAAACCAAACACTCAGGCACTCTGAAAAGCCCGTTTATCGGGCAGCAATATATATACATATTATCCCGGAGCGTTTGCCCAGGAAAGGCGAGAGGGGGCATGGCCCAGCGTCCTGGCTGCGGCCTGGCAAGTTGAGGGCGAGCCTGCCCGGGCATGCCCGGGCATGCCCGGGCGTCCCGACCGAGGCCTGGCAAGTTGAGCGCAGGCATGCCCGGGCGTCCCGACCGAGGCCTGGCAAGTTGAGCGCGGGCCTGCCCGGGCGTCCTGGACGAGCCCGGCATGGTGATCGCTCCGCGTCCTTGATAGGTGCAAGGCGATTGTGAAAACCCAGCGGTAGCCGCTACACACGTCCCCCCAGAATCGACTTGCACCGGCAGGGTCAATTTGAGGGGGGTCCTGATGACCCGGCCGAAGCGACCCCTGGCGGGTCGTGGGAGGGGGTCTGGTGTGGTGGTGGGCGGTCGAGTGGGGGGCACTGTGGACGGGGGGCTGCCTCGCCGCGGTGGAAGGGCCACCCGTGGTGGGTGGTCGACGTCCACGTGCGCCGGCTTGAGGTGGTCCACCGCAATCCGGTCCGACCTGCCGCCGATGTCGATGACGAACGACTTGTCGTCCCGTCGCAGCACCCGGAAGGGCCCGTCGTACGGCGGCCGGAGTGGCCCCCGATGTGCGTCGTGACGCACAAAAACATACTCCGCTGTGCGAAGTGCTGGGGGGACGTAGGACTGGGGGTCACCGTGGTGGGATGTTGGCACGGGGGCAAACCGTCGGGCGGCCTCCTGGAGGTCCGAGCGCTGGTGAGCTGCGGACCAGGGACTGGTAGCGTCGGGCATGAATTCGCCCGGGACGCGTAGCGCCTGGCCATAGACAAGCTCGGCGGTGGATGCCTGGAGGTCCTCCTTGGGGGCCGTGCGGAGGCCCAAAAGGACCCACGGCAGCCGGTCGGCCGAACCGCCGTCTTGAAGGCCGGCCATGAGCGCGGCCTTCATGGAGCGGTGGAATCGCTCGCACAACCCGTTTGCTTGGGGGTGGTAGGCTGTAGTATGGTGTGCGGCCGCCAATTGCGTCGGCAGTTCGGTCGTCGACCGTGCCGGGTGCTCGGGCGCCATGGGTGTTGCGTCGGACGGCGGTGGGTCCCATGTCGTCGCTGCGATGCGCTGTCCTGCGGCGGAGATCTTGTCAGCTTCTCTGGCAAGGGCCCGGGGATCTGTGATCGTCGTGCTTGCCAGGGCGAGGCGTACCGGGTTAGGCAGCTGACGGAGGAACAGCTCCCGGAACAGGAATGCCGGAGAGTGCTCGCCGAGCAGTGAAAGCATGTAGTCCATTCGCTCGGAAGGGCGCGTGTCGCCGAGCTCGGGCAGGTCGAGCAGGTGCCGTGCGCGTTCCGCCGATGGGAGGGCGAAAGCGTCGAGGAGAAGCTTCTTAATCGCGCCGTATTTGTCAGCGGCTGGCGGGCTCTCGAGGAGGCTCAGGGCGTGGGCCGCGGTGGCCGAACTGAGCGCTGCTACCACATGGTGGAAGCAGGTGTCGTCGGCCGTGATGCCTCGCAGGGCGAACAGGGAATCCGCCTGTGCGAACCAAACCGCCGCGTGAGCCTCCCAGAAGGTAGGCAGTTTAAGGGCGACTGCCGTGTCCATGTCGGTAGGTCACCAATGAAGGAGCTGGGGCTTCCCGTCGATCGGAAGAATGGACGCGACAAAAAGCTGGAATTCATCCGAGTTGCTTTAATCAAACCAAACACTCAGGCACTCTGAAAAGCCCGTTTATCGGGCAGCAATATATATACATATTATCCCGGAGCGTTTGCCCAGGAAAGGCGAGAGGGGGCGTAGCCCAGCGTCCCGACCGAGGCCTGGCAAGTTGAGCGCGGGCCTGCCCGGGCGTCCTGGACGAGCCCGGCATGGTGATCGCTCCGCGTCCTTGATAGGTGCAAGGCGATTGTGAAAACCCAGCGGTAGCCGCTACATGTGTGTGTCTAAATGTATATATATATATATATATATATATATATATATATATATATATATATATATATATATATATATACACTGCGTGACCAAAAGTATGTGGACACCCCTTCTAATTAGTGGATTCAGCTATTTCAGCCACACCCATTGCTGACAGGTGTATAAGATCAAGCACACAGTCATGCAATCTCAATAGACAAACATTGGCAGTAGCATGGGCCATACTGAAGAGCTCAGTGACTTTCAACATGGCACCGTCATAGGATGCCACCTTTCCAACAGGTCAGTTAGTCAAATTTCTGCCCTGCGTGAGCTGCCCCAGTCAACTGTAAGTGCTGTTATTGTGAAGTGGAAATGTCTTGGAGCAACATCAGCTCAGCCCTGAAGTGGTAGGCAACACAAGCTCTCAGAACGGGACCGCCGAGTGCTGAATCGCGTAAAAATTGTCTGCCCTCGGTTGCAACACTCACCATCGAGTTCAAACTACCTCTGGAAGAAACGTCAGCACAATAACTGTTCGTCGGGAGCTTCATGAAATGGTTTTCCATGGCCGAGCAGCTGAACACAAGCCTAAGATCACCATGTGCAATGCCAAGCGTCAGCTGGAATGGTGTAAAGCTCGCTGCCGTTGGACTCTGGAGCAGCGGTAACGCGTTCTCTGGAGTGATGAATCAAGCTTCACCATCTGGCAGTCCGACGGCCGAATCTGGGTTTGGGGGATGCCAGGAGAACGCCACCTGCCCGAATGCATAGTGCCAACTGTAAAGGTTGGTGGAGGGGGAATAATGGTCTGGGGCTGTTTTTCATGGTTCGGGCTAGGCCCCTTAGTTCCAGTGAAGGGTAATTTTAACGCTACAGCATACAATGACATTCTAGACGATTGTGTGCTTCCAATTTTGTGGCAATCATTTTGGCAAGGCCCTTTCCTGTTTAAAAATGACAATGCCCCCATGCACAAAGTGAGGTCCATATAGAAATGGTTTGTCGAGATCGGTGTGGAAGAACTTGACTGGCCTGCACAGAGCCCTGACTTCAACCCCATCGAACACCTTTGGGATGAATTGGAATGCCGACTGTGAGCCAGGCATAATCAACCAACATCACTGCCCCACCTCACTAATGCTCTTGTGGCTGAATGGAAGCAAATCCCCGCAGCAATGTTCCAACATCTAGTGGAAAGCCTTCCCAGAAGAGTGGAGGCTGTTATAGCAGCAAAGGGGTCCCCAACTCCATATTAATGCCCATGATGTTGTAATGAGATGTTCGATGTTTGGGTGTCCACATATGTTTGGTCATGCAGTGTATATTTTATATACTAGGGCATGCCCGTACGTGGGTGCCCGTTCCTTGCCAAAAAAAAAAAAAAAACGCTACCCGTACGCTCTACCCCGCCCGTACGCCCGTAAACAAAAAAAACAACGCTCTTCGCTTCCGCCCTTCGCTCTGACTGAATTGGGAGAAATAATGCGCATAAGAAATCGAGAAATTATAGAATTCTCCGGAAGAAATCGAATTACGAACCGTAATGGCGCACGCGCTGGGCTCGGCTCGCTCTCACAACCGCAACAACGCGTTCTGTGATTGGCTGCCGGAAGTGCAGTCTTCACTGTCCGGAAGGTCGCAAATCGCAGTTACGATGAATCGCAAATTAGTTTTAATTAGTTTTAAAACATAGTTTAACGGCAACATAGTTTTCCAACGTGAAATAAATGAATACGCTCTCAAATGTGCCGTCCGAGGCAGAGTCTGTTCGCCACGTTCGGCACACGTGATAGCTCGCTGCTCTCTGATTGGTTGAATCGTTTTTTGGACATAGCTCGGTAACTACTTCTCCGATTAATATGAAACCTTGAAAAGGCACATCCTCGGGTCCCCAGCAATATACCTGGCAAGTTTCAAGTATATCGGACCGGTAGTTGTCGAGAAACAGCGGTCACAGACAAACATACATACATACATACATACATACATACAAACATACAAACATACAAACATACAAACATACACACAGAGATTACTGGAATTATAGATAGATACGTATATATATATATATATATATTTTTTTTTTTTAAATATATATATATACATATATATATATATATATATATATATATATATATATATATATATATATATATATATATATATATATATATATATATATATATATATATATATATACATATACAGTCACGTGAAAAAGTAAGTACACCCCATGTAAAGTTTGGACATTTTCAACATATTTCAACATACAGCTATTTTATCTTCATTTCAACAATATTGATAGATAAAGGTGATATAATAAAACAAATATCATGAAACATTTACATTTTGTAGTCCATTGTATAATTTAAATAAACATCAATGCAAATTTCGCATGTGGAAAAAGTAAGTACACCCTTGGCTCCAATAGGTGGTATTGCCCCCTTTGGCAGAAACAACCTCAAGTAGGCGTTTCTTATAACTGTCTACCAGTCTCTGATATCGACTGGGAGAAATTTTTGCCCACTCCTCCATGCAGAATTCTTTAAGCTGTGCGATGTTTGAGGGGTTTCTTGCATGAACAGCTCGTTTCAAATCCCCCCACAACATCTCGATGGGATTGAGATCTGGGCTTTGATTTGGCCATTCCAGAACCCTCCATTTCTTTCTTTTCAGCCATTCCTTGGTGGATTTACTGGTATGTTTAGGGTCATTGCCATGTTGCAAGGTCCACCTTCGGTTGAGCTTCAACTTTCCGACATATGGCCTCACATCATCCTCAAGCACTGTCTGGTACAATGAAGAATTAATAGTGGATCTATGGTGGTGAGCTGCCCAGGCCCTGATGCAGCAAAGTTGCCCCAAACCATAATATTTCCACCACCATGCTTTACAGTTGGTATCAGGTTCTTGTGGTCAAATGCTGTCTTTGGTTTTCGCCAAACACGTCTTCTGGTTCTGTGGCCAAATATCTCTACCTTTGACTCATCTGTCCAGAGCACATTGTTCCAGAAGTGCTGGTCTTTGCCGAGGTGTTCATTGGCAAACTTTAGTCTTGCCCTGATGTTTTTTCTGGACAGCAAAGGTTTCCTCCTGGCACACCTCCCATGTAGATCAAATTTGTGCAGCCTCTTTCTAATAGTAGACTCGTGCACTTTGACATCAACAGTGGCAAGAGCTACCTGTAGGTCCCGTGATGACATTCTGGGGTTCTTAGAGACTTCTTTCAGCATCTTGCGGTCTGCTCTCTGGCTGAACTTGCTGGGGCGGCCTCGCCTGAACAAGTTGGCAGTTGTTTGGAATCTTCTCCACTTGTAGATGATCTTCGGGACAGTCGAATGATTGATTTCAAATTGTTTGGAGATCTTTTTAAATCCCTTCCCAGACTCGTAGGCATCTATAACCTTCTTTCTGAAGGCCTCAGAGCTCTTTTCATCTAGGCATGGTGACGCCGCACACTTCAACAACAAAGAGCAAACCAAACTAAATGTCTGAGGTTTAAATAAGACAGGTTCCTCCGAGATCCTCTCTAACGATGTTCTAATCATTTGCACCTGAGTTGGTGCACCTGATTCTAATTTTAAGTATTTGAAGTAGTGATAAATGTCAGGGTGTACTTACTTTTTCCACATGCGAAATTTGCATTTATGTTTATTTAAATTATACAATGGACTACAAAATGTAAATGTTTGATGATATTTGTTATATTATATCACCTTTATCTATCAATATTGTTGAAATGAAGATCAAATAGCTGTATGTTGAAACATGTTGAAAAAGTCAAAACTTTACATGGGGTGTACTTACTTTTTCACGTGACTGTATATATATGTATATATATATATATATATATATATATATATATATATATATATATATATATATATATATGTATATATATATATGTATATATATATATATGTATATATATATATATATATATGTATATATATATATATATATATATATATATATATATGTCATACTTAAGTTTGCAATTTAGTGTCTGTTTGTCTGTCTGACAATTTTGACTGCGATACATTCGGTCGTGACTTATCCAATCTCCACCAAACTTGTCATGAGGATTAAGGGTCATACAATGATGGTTGCAGTGAATTATTTTGTCCCCCTCCCCAAGGCGTTTTCTCCAACAAAGGGGGTTGCGTGTTGAGGTGTATATCCGTGTTAAGATAGCTTTATCGTGGCGTTTTTCCAAGGGCCGCTTCTAACAACAAAAGCATATTACCCTATAGAACCCCAGGGGTCATATATGACCCCGCCTAATTAGCTGCCACCAATTCATTAAGACGCTGATCAAATTTCTATATCCACGCCCTTTTAAGCCCAGTGTTCCATCCGTGACCCCGTCAGTACATGTGAGTCAGTATAGAGGGCGCCACTGAGGTTCACTCTCTGATCAAAGATTGCAGCTCCCATTGTTACATGCTGACCTCAGATCGGGACCACGGAAAAGGTGTCAGACACACACATAAAGGTAAGTTTACCGTAACTACTGATGGTAATTATTCAAATGAAAGGTCATCGAATGTAAATGAATATGCTATATACTTTTAGTAAGAAATATCCGCTGACTGCAGGGGTTCCCATGTCGATGGGTCACTGGTGACCCACTGGGCTACGGGTGTCATGTTGGTGGGCCACCAGTGACCCACTGGGTCTTGATGTTACCTCAAATTGTGGAAACTTATGTCTGATAGGCATACACCTGGCGAACGAAACGAAAGTACACCTGGCGCAAAACCGACTTTCAGCCTCCAGATCAAACTTTCCTAGGTCCAGAATTTCCTGAGCCTTACACCGACGACGATGGAACCATGTATACCCCTTTACAATATTTCCGTATATTCATTACTGAGGAAATGTTGCAACTGATTGTAGACAATACCAACCAGTACAGTTTGCAAAAAAATGGCGTCAGTGTTAAAACTAACATCAAGTAGATCGAGCAGGTTCTCGGCATGGTTCTGCGGATGGGCGTTGTTCAAATGCCTGGTGTACGGGTCTACTGGGAAGCGGCAACACGATTTGCTCCTGTGGCCGACATCATGTCACGAAACAGATTTCAGCTTATCCTACGTTCACTACATTTTGTTGACAACGAGGGAATCGATGCAGAAGCAAAAAACGACAAGTTGTGGAAAGTACGACCCATACTCGCAATGTTTCGTGAGCAGTGTCTGAAGATTGTTCCTGGCAAAGAGCAGTCTATCGATGAAATGATGGTGGCTTTCAAGGGCTCGTTCAGTGGGATAAAGCAATACATGAAGGGAAAACCGACAAAATGGGGATTCAAGATTTGGGCTAGATGCGGTGTGACCGCTCTATTGCACGACTTTGACGTATATCAGGGGAAAAACAATGCTGCGAGAGAAAAAAGTCCCATCGGAGTTGGAGGTGACGAATTTCCACATGCGAAATTTGCATTTATGTTTATTTAAATTATACAATGGACTACAAAATGTAAATGTTTCATGATATTTGTTATATTACATCACCTTTATCTATCCATATTGTTGAAATGAAGATGAAATAGCTGTATGTTGAAAAAGTCAAAACTTTACATGGGGTGTACTTACTTTTTCACGTGACTGTATATGCCGGACATTTGTCAGGACTGATCTTGTGTTCCTTTGTTGTGTAGAGAAACGTGGGCACATATCTCTTGATTATCTATATATATATAACACAGTTTGTGTGTGTGTGTGTGTGTGTGTGTGTGTGTAATGTTACCGATAGACTCCTAAACGGAGAGGCTCACGTACTTGATATTTGGCATAGACATGGCCATTGAGCCTGGGAAGAACATGGCCGACCTAAAAAAAAATATTTCATAATATTTTTTTTACCATATTTTTACCTCAGCGCATTTCAGCGAGGAATATACACGGAATCTGAGCCAGTGGCAGAGCAGTGCGCTGATTCGCTCAGAGCGATCAGGTGATGTTCCTTGCCACCATAAACTCACAGTTACGCGTTCCACGTAATTCAGAGCAAAAAGCGATTGCGTTTTTTCACATTTCAGCGAGGAACATTGCCATTCACACCACATAGGTTTTTTTTTCTTTCATCTTTAGATCCATATTTTTTTTCAGCAAGGAATATTATACACGGAATCTGAATCGGTGGCAGAGCAGCGCGCTGATTCGCTCAGAGCGATCACGTGATGTTCCTTGCCGCCATAAACTCACAGCAAGTAGCATAGATTTTAGCATGATTAGCATTTAGCATGATTTAGCATAGATAGTAGCATGTTTCACATAGATTTTTTTCCAGCGAGGAATATTATACACGGATTCTGAGCCGGTGGCAGAGCAGCGCGCTGATTTGCTCAGAGCGATCACGTGATATTCCATCCCCACCGCCAGACCATTGAACATAAAACACAGTTTGTGTGTGTGTGTAATGTAATGTTACCTCCCCTCCCCTCCCCCCTCCGTCCTCCCCTCTCCATCCTCCGCTTCCCCCCTTCCCCTCCCCCTCCCTTCCCCCTCCACCCTACCCCCTCCCTTCCCCCTCCACCCTACCCCTCCCCTTTCCCCCTCCCCTAGCCCCCTTCCCCTCCCACTCCCCTACCCCCACCTCCCCCTCCCCCTCCCTCCCCTCCCCTCCCCCTTCCTCCCCCTCCCCCTCCCCTCCCCCTTCCTCCCCCCCTCCCTCCCCTCCCCCCTCTGCCCTCCCCTCCCCCCTCCATTATCCCCTTCCCCTTCCCCCTCCCCCTACTTTCCCCCTCCACCCTACTCCCTCCCTTCCCCCTCCCTTCCCCCTACACCCTACCCCCACCCCTTTCCCCCTCCCCCTTACCCTCCCCCACCACCCTTACCCTCCCCCTTCCCCCTCCTCCCCCCTCCCCTTCCACCATGCTACCCCCTCCCCTTTCCCCCTTCCCTTCCCCCACCTTCCCCTCCCCCCTCCGACCCCCTCCCCCTTACTCCCCTCCCCCTCCCCTCCCTCCCCCTCCTCTCCCCTCCCCCCTCTTCCTTTCCCCTCTCCCTCCCCTCCCCCCTCCATTCTCCCCTTCCCCCTCCCTTCCCCTACCCCCTCCCTTCCCCCTACACCCTACCCCCTCCCTTCCCCCTACACCCTACCCCCTCCCCTTTCCCCCTCCCCTTCCCCCCTTACCCTCCCCCTTCCACCCTTACCCTCCCCCTTCCCCCACCTCCCCCTCCCCTCACCCTCCTCCCCCCTCCCCTCCCACCTGCCTCTCCCCTCCCCCCCTCTCCTCCCCTCCCCCGCCCGGCAATGCCGGGTACTTCTGCTAGTATTTCATAAAGTTACAGCTTCGGATGAAACACTGGTGGCTTAGTTATGCCATTAGCCAATTAACAAATCAATTATTTTACGATTATTATTTATTTATTTAAATACGCAATTCATCGATCAATTATTGTACATCTCTCCCTCCCAATACTGTCTCTATGTGCTGCACGGTGGCATTGCCGATACAGGTGATAGCTCACCGACTCTTCACGAAGGACAACATGGATCTTTAACATCCACCAATGAATGCTGGCATCGTTGGACGCCCATTTAACATCCATCCGATAGATGGCATCACACGTAGATGAATCGCCATGCCTGTGGAACACAGGGATGACAGTTTATAGCTGGGTCGGGATTCAAATTCAGGCTAGACAGCTTAAAGGGAAATATGTTGTTGAATGATGTCAGATCAAAATAAAATTGGTGCCTGGGAGTGTTTTAGGCAAAACAAACAAAAACAATTATGGAAAAAAATTAATCGCTCGAGAGTGCCTAAGCCTTTTCAAATTAATGACAGTTATAATATTGTTGCGGATATGGGATTTGGCCTCCATCCATATCCGCTTGTAAATATTCCCCTATTTCCCCAATACTCCCCAACTATCCCCAATCCCCCATTCCCTAGTCCCATTGTCTGTAAACAACACTCTGTAGAACCGCCCTTCCCCTTTTCCCCCCATTAAATGTCGTGCCCAGGTTCACCGCATCTCACGTAGACAACTATAGGACATCTTGCTAGTTATTCTTAGTCTATGTCAGTTAAGGACTCGTTTCCATTAATTCTGACTCTTCGTTGCACCAGAATGTGATTGTATGGCACCAGTAGTAAGTTTAGGACCTCCCAATACCTCCCCACAATCTCATCTCCGCATCCTCCCATCATCTCATGAAACAATAACACCAACAACAACAACAGCGGCGCGGGGAGTGCGCGTCCTCACTCCGGCTTGGTTAGCCGCCATTGACCATGTGCTCCGACGGGGTTACCACACAGGGGCTGACTGTCAGCTCCTCGTCAAGGGCGGAGCCCGGTAACCCCCCCCCCGCACCCAATAAGAAGCGGCGGACCGATTCCATCTGGGGCGGAGCTAACGAGCCGAGGGCGTGTCACTCCCCGCTGGATATACGCAGCCACTTACCGGAGGTGACGTGAGATGCGCCCCCAGCTTGGAGAGAGAAGTCGCCACCTCCAAGCGCTGGATACCTCCTGCCTCTTTGGACCGGACCGGGTCGATTCTGCCCCTGAGCCAAGGTGCACCTTGAGCCATCGACTGCCTGCCCTCCCCTGCCATCAATCCCTGTGTGAGTCAGTCTTGTCCCGTTTGTCTGTGGTCTGTCGGGAATAAGATAAGACCGTGTCTAAGTGCCCACCTTTCTGTGCTGTACCTCTTGTCCGTTTAATCTAATACATTCTGCAAACCCATATTATAACCTCCTCCGGAGGTCTTGAGAACTGTACCCCTGGTGTCGTGGCATTTAACCCAGCCGTTGTGTCCTTTCCTTCATTGATCTAGCGTAGCGCGATTCGGCCAACGTTCGAGTATAATCGGGTAACTTGTGCGAACACGGCGGCCATTCCGCTCGGCCCAGCATAACATCTCAATAAGTCGTGTCCGCAACAATATTATATACAAGTACACATTCGCATAAATAATGACAAAACAATCACCAGACATTTGGCAACGTCGGGTACTTCTGCTCGTAAGTTATAAACTGAAGTCAAAATGACAGTCTGTTATTCAGGCAAATGTGTATGTAGATAAAATGCGTGTCCACACGTATACTTCCTCTATTGGCATGGATGTTTGGCGTCCACATCAGAACGCATCCACATGATTGGCAATCAGCATCCACATGATTGGCATAACCTCCAAGAACCAGGAAGTGGAACAAGCTGCATTGTGAGTAATATAGATTCCAAAAATGGCACCACCCATGACAGTGAAGGGTGCCACTTAATGACACCAAGCTATAATAAACTATCAAACAGAAGGCCCATAGATTGAAGCTATTTTCTTGAGAAGTATGGGTGATTGATGTTACCTTCCCTGTATTCTGGTAACTGATGTTACAAAGTTCATAAGCTTGCTGAAAAATTACAAAAGAAATGTTTTTGAAAATATTGCTCAAATATGAATTGTTACAGGTGGGAGAAGAAAAATTATTGTCAGCTGATTTTAACTCTATTCCATTCTCCTGCTAGAGAATAAAACCAAGGGTATGGTAACTGATGTTACAAAATATATGCAGCCGTCACAAGGTTCAAATCCTACCCATAATACTGTTCACTACACGTTTTAAACTTTCATGGCAAAAAATTTCATATGATATGCTTAAATAAAAACACCAGATTTAGTGGGGACAAACCAAAGTTACTGGGCCAAGGAAGAGACATTAGACCTTTCTGTGGGCCTTATTGTATTGTGAATTTTGGGTAATCATTCAGCACGAACCACTGAGGAAATTGAGGGGCAGAGAATGAAACGTAATACATTTTGATACACTTCGATGTTCACTTTCCCAATTACACCCATTTATTCACCAATATTGATATTTTATTTTTGCTCATGTCCACCATAGTGTGGAATTGCCCCATCTATAGCATTAATGAATGAGGACTTCCATGGCAGGTAGTTCGCTGGGCAGTCGTCAAACTTGATGAGCCCTATGTTCAAACTCACGACGAACCAGGTACTTCACTAAGTCCATCATGCTTGATGGTTCATGTCATGATGCTTGAGAACTCATTGGTGCCATAACATTGGACAGAGGTGGACAGAGGTGGTGGCAGAAAGTGATGTAGACCATCTGCTTTCAGTCTCCATGACTGATGCGTGTCATCTACTTCTTTCATCTGAGGGATCTCTGCGGCAGAAGCTCAAGTCTGTCCCAGGTAGGGTGGCTTGTAGTTGCGAAGTGATGTGCCCATCAGTACCTGTCCGCTTGGTCCAAGAGTCTGGAACAGCACATCCGTGTGCGTGTGGACACGTAAATTACTGCTGACCCTCATCCCACCTGTGGTGTGCAACAGGAACATTGTTCACTTCATGAGGTAGTGGTAGCAGTTTGGCAGTGGTGTTGTAGCATTTGTGGCCATTTCAGGAAGTGACCACATACTTCTGGAGGAGGCTAAAGTGATCGCGAAAGTAGTCAATGGTGCGGCGTGTGGGATTATGTGAGGAAACTTAAATGTTGATCCCACTGTGGGGCTCCCCGTCCTCAAGTTCCGCAGCTGCCTCAAGGACCTTAGCCCCAGCCAGGGCTGCAGCAGCTTCCCTCTCATGATGTAGATTGTAGGACATCTAAGGTGGCTTCCAATATAGCCTTGTCCACCTTCACAGCTATTTCCTTTTGAGCGAAAGGGGATCGCGCATGCGCTCCTTATGCTTTGGCAGCCCCTGCGCTGCCTGTCGATTTGTCGGATCGCCCTGAATATCTTGATGAGCCAGAACAATGGGATCTGGTCTCCAAGGTCTGTTGAAGTTCAGCTTGAGCCTCACAGTCAACCATCATGATAATCTGGGTGTCTTTTCCAGGTGCGTGTTGGCGCTATGAATGCGGAGGCTGCAGGCAGGAGATGGACGCAGGCTGTTGTTGGCTTCTCCATGAGCCGTTTTTGATGTAGCAGCAAGCCTGGAATCCCTTGATCCGCCCCGGCTGTGCCTGCCAGGAAGCTGTCTTTTCACTATTCTGTCCTCACTGTGCGTGACTGCACAGGTAGACGTAGAGCAAAATACCGTTCCAAATTATTGCCAGAGACTGGGTGCATGTCTATCTTGATCGTTTAATGGAACAAGTGTGGAACTGCAAAGACAAAGTAGAAATATGCAGAACTTCATACAGAGCATAATGCATGTCTGACTAGATGGTATTCATAGAATACTTTTCCTGCGCAGTCAACTTGGTGTGAGCCAACTCTTCTGTTTTTGAACGATTCTTTTTTTAAATCCAATATGGCTGCCAGACCACGTGAGCAATGACATCATACATTTATATTCTCCAATCTAATTGTTGCATAGATCATGCTCAATAAATTTAAAACTGATCAGACTAAGCGTTGTCCCTGTCGAATTATGACGTCATAGTTATGGCACCAATGACGTCATCGTTAACAACATCCTATTCCCCATATTCCCCATATTCCATTAACTTCCGGGTCATTCGCCTAGCAGGCTGAGCTGAGTCGGTCGTCCTGTGTATTTGATTGATTCTGTTGGATTTAGCGTGTGCTGTCGTGTTGTGCTTGTGTGAATGATTGTGATGGATCCCTGTTTCGTTTCCTGGCTTATGGCGGCGTGTCTGCCCGTGAGATTTGCAGTACTTTGGTTTTTACTCGCCACCAAGTTGAAAATTTCGAACTGTAAGTACCCGCCATGTTTTTTCGTTGAGCCTCACGCAGCCCCGGTGTGCGCCTCTCAACAAGACAGTTCTTTTCCCCGTCTCGCCCCATCGCTCACCCCATCGCTTGTCCCATCGCTCGTCCCATCGCTCGTCCCATCGCTCATTCCACCGCTCGCCCCATCGCTCCTCCCACCGCTCGTCCCACCGCTCGTCCCATCGCCCGCCCTATCGCTCGTCCCATCGCTCGTCCCATCGCTCGTCCCATCGCTCGTCCCATCGCTCACCCCATCGCTTGTCCCATCGCTCGTCCCATCGCTCGTCCCATCGCTCATTCCACCGCTTGTCCCATCGCTCGTCCCATCGCTCGTCCCATCGCTCGTCCCATCGCTCGTCCCATCGCTCGTCCCATCGCTCGTCCCATCGCTCATTCCACCGCTCGCCCCATCGCTCCTCCCACCGCTCGTCCCATCGCTCATCCCACCACTCGTCCCACCGCTCGCCCCATCGCTCATTCCACCGCTCGCCCCATCGCTCCTCCCACCGCTCATTCCACCGCTCGCCCCATCGCTCCTCCCACCGCTCGTCCCATCGCTCATCCCACCACTCGTCCCACCGCTCGTCCCATCGCTCGTCCCATCGCTCGTCCCATCGCTCATTCCACCGCTCGCCCCATCGCTCCTCCCACCGCTCGTCCCACCGCTCATCCCACCACTCGTCCCACCGCTCGCCCCATCGCTCGTCCCACCGCTCGTCCCATCGCCTGGCCCATCGCCCAGCCCATCGCACGTCCTATCCCCTGCCCCATCGCTCGTCCCACCACTTGCCCCACCACTCGCCCCACCTCTGCACGCACCGCTGCATGTACCGAGCTCGACTATCCGCTCTAACTCCTCTATCCCGAGGCCTATTCGCTACACTCGGCAAAAACTTTTGTCTTTAAACAACACCACTCGATTGACTCCTGGACTCGTGTCAGGCCTCAGAGAACTTGAAATCGGCGTTGGTCTCCCGAGAAAACGCACAAAGCGAGGTGGGAGGAGAAAGCAGAGAAAAATACCGATTGTGATTTCTCTTCGCGATGAGCGACGGCCCGGCCCACATTTTAATAATTCATGTGAAAAGGTGTCCCCTGTCAACTTCAATAACCTCATCTATCCCTGAAGAACATACACAGCACCAAAACAACACCGTTCTGACCTGTATCTCGCCGTATTCAACGCTCAGGCTGTAAGTAGTCCTGACAAGTGAACCGAAATTACCTCTTTTATTCAAGATAACGATATCGACGTGTTTTTTCTGACGGAAACTTGGCTCCGACCCAGTGGCGACGAAGCGAGATGTGCTGATCTCACCCCACTTGGATACACCCTGCAGTCATTTCCTCGCTCCTCTAGGGGTGGGGGCGTGGCTGTTATTTACAGAGACAACTTCTCTCCCTTTGTCTCCTTCACCACGACTTTTTCGTTCGACCATTCATTCTACGAGCTAGCCCATGTCACCTTCACTCTGTCAGAAAACCTCGACTGTTGCCTCCGCACAGTGTTGGACTGTCATGCTCCAGCGACACGGCGCGCCGTTCCCAGACGCAGGAGTACTCCGTGGTTCAGCGCAGTCAGCGACGAAGTCAGGGCTGCCAAAAAGGAACGACGACGTGCCGAGAGACAGTGGCTGAAGACTGGCCTCACAGTCCATAAACAGTTGTATAACATAACTAAAAGACTCGTCATAAAAATCATTCTGAAAGCAAAAACGTCATATATTTCTGATCGGATTACTGGGAGCTCCTCCTGAAAGCAACTGTCCAGCATTACCAACCGCCTGTTTGCCACCAAAAATAAATCCGTTCTTCTCACTGCATTTCCTCAAAACAAACTACCCCAACGCTTCCTGCATTTCTTTCACTACTAGGGCATGCCCGTACTATATCTATATCTAAAATTATATCCCCCCCCCTCTATTTACATGAAATGGTTTGGTCCAAAGCGAACGGCTTGCGAGTGGTGACAATCCCCCCCCCTCTATTTACATGCAATGGTTTGGTCCAAAGCGAACGGCTTCCGGAGTTTGGTAAAGAAATCGCCATCGCGTGCACAAACGCGCAGGAAAGCGAATGAATCGCAAATTCGTTTTTATTAGTTGTAAAACATAGTTTAACGCCAACATAGTTTGCAAACGTGAAATAAATGAATACGCTCTCAAATGTGCCATCCGAGGCAGAGTGTGCCCGCCACGTTCGGCACACGCGATCGTTCGCTGCTCTCTGATTGGTTGAATCGTTTTTTGGACATAGCTCGGTAAGTAATTGTCCGATTAATATGAAACCTTGAAAAGGCACATCCTCGGGTCCCCAGCAATATACCTGGCAAGTTAAAAGTATATCGGACCCGTGGTTGTCGAGAAACAGTGGTCACAGACAAACGTACAGACAGAGATTACTGGAATTATAGATAGATAAAATTCAGTCAATAAGAAACAATCTTGACAAGCAGTCACTCCTTTCCTTCGATGATGCTGAACACTGCTTTCACGGGCGACCTCTTAGTTCGTTTACTCCTGTTACTGAGGAAATTGTCAAATGTACAATCCTCAAGTCAAACACAAAAACATGTGATCTTGACCCCCTTCCCACCGATTTGTTTATTGGGTGTTTGGACACCCTCCTCCCATTTATTACTGCAGTTATCAATGATTCTCTGACTATGGGTTAATTTCCGCTTCTCTTTAAACAAGCTCTTGTTAAACCACTTCTTAAAAAGCCCACCCTTGACCTTAACGACATGAAAAATTACCATCCTATCTCCAACCTGTCTTTCCTGTCAAAGATCACAGAAAGAATTGTGCTATCGCAGATGAATGACCATCTAGTTTCAAATAATCTTTTCAATTCTCACCAGTCAGCATATAGACCAGGCCATAGCACCGAGACCGCTCTCCTAAGAATAACCAATGA
Source organism: Myxine glutinosa (assembly GCF_964187855.1). Taxonomy (NCBI): domain Eukaryota; kingdom Metazoa; phylum Chordata; class Myxini; order Myxiniformes; family Myxinidae; genus Myxine; species Myxine glutinosa. The sequence continues at coordinate 82,985,545 of NC_136268.1, forward strand.
TCTTCTGACGTCTCTTGACTGTGGTAAGGTTTCCGTTCTTGCTCTTTTGGACTTGTCTGCCGCCTTTGACACGATTGACCATAGTGTCTTAATTCGTCGTCTTGAACTCACATTTGGTATAACTGGTACTCCCCTTTCTTGGCTGATGTCCGATCTTACTGATAGAGTGCAAACAGTTGTTGTCAATGGCCAGAAATCAGCCCCTTCTTCGCTTTCCTTTGGCGTTCCCCAGGGCTCCGTCCTGGGACCTATCCTCTTTCTTTTGTACACTAAGCCTCTATTTGATCTTGTTGCCAGACATTCAGTTGATCACCACGCCTTTGCAGACGACAATCAGCTGTACAAAGGAAGCATGATTCAACAAATCGTGCCCACTGTTGAAGTGTTAGAAGGCTGTATTGCCGACGTGAAGGCGTGGATGACCCAAAACAAACTTCAGCTGAACGATGCGAAAACAGAGAATGATTGTAAGATCGCACAGATGTCCTCTACAATGTTCACTTCCTACCACTATTCATGTTGGTGAAACCGATGTAAACTTTGTTTCGTCGGCCAAGAACCTTGGTGTGCTTTTCGACTGTAACATGACATTTTCCAAGCAAGTACTTCAAACTTGCAAATCAGCATACTTTCAGCTGCGAAAGATCGCATCCATTCGCCACTTTCTTACTCCTCAAGCTGCTCTAACTCTGGTATGTGCCCTTGTCCTCTCAAGGCTAGACTATTGTAATTCTTTGTATGCTGGCTGCCCTCAGTTTCTCTTGGATAAGTTACAAAAGGTTCAAAACTCTGCCGCTCGTCTTGTCTGTAAGGCGAAGAAGTCTGACCATGTTACTCCGCTCCTTGAATCTTTACACTGGCTGCCTGTCTCTGCTCGTGTGCAATACAAAATTTGCACACTATGTTATAAATCATTGTGTGGAACGGGACCTCACTATCTCTCCGATTTGCTCACTCTCTATGAACCTCGGCGACGGCTTCGTTCAAGCGACGACTCTATGACCTTAGAGCCGCCGCGCACCAGCACCAAGTCATTTGGCGAGTAATCCTTTTCCTTTGCTGCACCTCTGCTCTGGAATGACTCTGTTCGACATGTTGACTCTCTTCCTGCCTTTAAAACGTCCCTCAAAACCTATCTGTTTCACAAGTCTTTCAAAGTCTAAGTCCTGTTTTCCCTTTGGTTTGAGGTGGGACAGAGATCGAGAGTATGTCTGTGTGCATGTGCGGGGGAGGGCGGGGAGGAGGAGGGGGAGTACATATCTGTGGGTTTTGAATGGGGAGGGAGAGGAATAGGGCAAGAGTGAAGGTGTGTCTGTGTGTGTGTATGTTTGTGTATGTGTGTGCGGTGTGTGTGTGTGTGTTCGCATGATAATGTAAAGCGCAATGAGGGTCGTTTACTCTGCTTGATGGGGCTATATAAGACTCCTTTATTATTATTATTATTATTATTATTATTATTATTATTATTATTACTAGGGCATGCCCGTACTATATATAAGCTAGGACGTGCCCGTACGTGGGTGCCCGTTCCTTGCCAAAAAAAAAAAAAAAAAAACATTTGTGTAGGGGTGTGTGTGTGTAAACATCCTAGGGCGTGCCCGTACGTGGGTGCAAAAAAACATGCGTGCAAACAACAACAACAAAAAAAAACTTTGAAACCACGTGGCAGTAACGACCACAGAACCCCCCCCCCCCCTCTATTTACATGAATGGTTTGGTCCATTCGCAACGACCACAGAACCCCCCCCTCTATTTACATGAATGGTTTGGTCCATTCGCAACGACCACAGAACCCCCCCCTCTATTTACATGAAATGGTTTGGTCCAAAGCGAACGGCTTGCGGTGTTTGGTAAAGAAATCGCCATAGCTCGGTAACTACTTGTCCGATTAATTTCAAACCTTGAAAAGGCACATCCTCGGGTCCCCAGCAATATACCTGGCAAGTTTCAAGTATATCGGACCGGTAGTTGTCGAGAAACAGCGGTCACAGACAAACATACACACATACACACATACACACATACAAACACACATACACACATACACACAGAGATTAATGGAATTATAGATAGATTATTATATGGAGTTCTTTACAATGAGCCATGTTTCAATTTTTTCATGCAGCGGTTTTGGAGATATAGAGGTGCAAACGTTTTTCGTTTTTTTTCAAGATGGCGCCAAACATGTTCCACATGTTTGACCAGTTTTTTATTTTGTCCAGGTCTGCAGAGAGTGAAGAGGCTGCTTCCTGCCGATCTGAAGGTTGAGATATGGAGCGGCATAAAGTGGAGTAATCAGCAGAGAGTGGAGTAATCAGCAGAGAGATAGGATTTTCCAGAGAGTTGGATAAATCATTAATGAAGACCAAAAAAAGCACAGGACCCAGAACACACCCTTGCGGAACTCCAGCCTGAACAGGAAGGGGAGATGAGAGAATTCCATTCAGGGCTACACGTTGACTGTGACCGGAGAGGAAGTCCGCAAGCCAAGTGTGGACGTTACCATGGATACCATGAGAGGAGAGTTTAGTGAGCAGGGCGGAGTTCCAGACCGTATCAAAGGCATGAGATATGTCAAGGGAGACAGCTCTGATTTCCTGTTTGGCGTTGACGACCTCCATCCATTGTTGAGACAGCAGAAGTAGCATGTCCACAGTAGAATGACCTGATCTGAATCCAAATTGATATCTGAGATCAAGCCATTGGAGAAGAGGAAGGATTTAATATCGGAAGCAATGATGGATTCCATGACCTTGCTGATGATTTGGAGCAGGCTGATTTGTCTATAGTTGCAAGGATCTGTTTTTGCACATTTTTTTGTGTAAAACGGTAATTTCGGATGATTTCAAAGCATATGGCAGATTACCTTTATCAAAAGAGAGGGTCAAGAGAACAGAGAGAGGGTGTGAAAGAACAGCAGAGCAGGATTTTAGGACCCGTGGGCTGATGCCATCTGGTCCAGTTGCAGAATCAGAGTCGAGGTTTGTCAGAAACTTCTCCACCTTGTCAGGAGAGAAGGATACAGAGCCCAGGAGCAGCTGGGTACGACTGGGTAAGGCGGGTACAGGGAGCGGTGGGTATGAGGCAAACACAATATTTTGAGGCAAACACGGAGTTGAGGCATTCGGCTTTTTCACGTGCAGTGTCAGCTGTGTAGCAGTTTGAGGTAAGGGAGGGGATGGAGAGGGAATAAACACCAAAACAGATTTGACCAGATGCTTCCAGGATTTGGAGGAGGGAGACAGGTTTGAGAGTTCAGTCTTGAGAGTAGAGAGATATTGTTTCCTGGCTCTCCCGAGGGTTGACACACACTTGGTCCGAGCTTTGTGAAAGGAACTGAGATTGCCTTCAGTTGGATATGCCTTCCATGAGGCGAACGCAAGTTGTTTTTGGGCAACTGCCTCACCACAAGATTCGGCATACCATGGACGGGAGGAAGGGTTTGACAACTGAAGACGAGATGGGATAAATCTGTGCATGAGAGAGAGCAATTTACTTTGGAAGAATTCCCAGGATGAGTTGATGTCAGAGGCAGAAGAGATGGGAGACAATTCCAGATGATTGATAGCTGCTTGAAGACCATGCCAGTCGGCATGAATGAAATGCTAGAATCGTCGACGCTGAGGAGGCTCTCTGAGAATGGCCAGAGATGTCCACTTTAACAAGCAAATTATCTGATGAACACATTTGGAGCAGAAGAAGAGCAGCAAACATTTGCAGGGAAGTTTGTCATAATCAAGTCTAGAAGAGAAGATGCTCCGTTGACTGAGATCCGGGTCGGGAAATTGACAGATTGTGTCAGTCGCAATGAGTCACAGAAAATCCATTGCAGAGGTGCCATGACCGTGTTATAGGTGCCCACACCAGCCATTAGGCATGATGACAGTTGAAGTCGCCACAAATGAGGAAGAGAGAGTTGGGAGGAGTGGATAGAAGTTGGTTCATGTTGTCAGACAGCAAGACGTAAATGGAGTAATCACTGTTTGGTGGACGGTACAACACACATATGAACAAAATTTGGGAGTGGAGGGGAAGCCTTAGCCAGAGGTACTCCTGGGGGTGGGGTGGAGAGAGGGCAATGCATGCAGAGTGAGGAAGAGAGTTTTTGATAAAGATAGCAACTCCACCACAATGAGGCTCAGGTCTATCATCCCGGAGGAGGGAGTAACCAGGAAGAGATATTAAGGAATCTGAGACATCTTGAAGGAGGAAAGTTTCTGTTGGGCAGATTAAGTCTGGTTTGTCAGAGGCAACCTGTATGGAGAGATCAGTCTGGTTTGAGCGAAGGCCCCGGATATTTAAGGTCCATACTGTTAAGGAAGAGGGGGGGGGGGACATCGGATACCAAACAGGGGAGGGGAGGGGTAGGGAAAGATGAGGGAGGAGATGGGAAGGTGGGAGAGCTGTTGACAGTATGCCAGAGATTTCAGAAAAGCTGGAAGAAAGGGAAGGATGAGGAGGACAAAAGGTATGATGGTGATTGAATTTGGCACGGCGAGGTGATGTTTGAGGAAGGGCAGAGCAAAGTAGAAGGTTGGAGGATGTGGAAGTATGAGTTGGAAGTGAGAGGAAATGGGGAGGAGGCAGCTTTGAGAAGGATAGTTGAGAGGGGAGAAATGAAGAAACATGGCGAGGGGGGAGTTTAGGAGGGGAGGGTTGAGGGGGAAATTTGAAGGGGAGGGGTGAGAGTGGAGTTTAGGAGGGGAGGGCAAGGTGGGAGTTTAGGAGGGGTGGGATGAGGGGGAGTTTAGAAGGGGAGGGGTGAGTTTCGGATGTGAGGGGTGAGTTTCGGAGGGGAGTGGTGAGTTTGGAATTGAGAAAGTGTTGGACGATTCATTAAAAACGAACATTTATTACAAAATGGGTTCCTGTGATTTTCAAGTCATAGATCCGTATAAAAACGTTCGAGGAGGGGTCGAATGAAGGTGAGTTTTGAGAAAGTAGAAAGGAAGAGCTGTAAGAGATTCAATTTTTTGTGAAATGGAATGATTTAATGAGCACATTGTGGACAGCTTTTTATAGAGGAAGAAGAAGAGCGTGCTATAATGTACAACTGAGAACAGGACTGCATGGGAAAGTTTAAACATTTTAAAACAAAGCTGTGAAAACTATCTGGGAAATTTCCTGAAGAATCGAATCTTAACCAGCCATGTGAGCAGAGAACAAAGGAAGAGGGAGTTGTATAAGCAATTTGTTAGTATGGGAGGAGGAGCCTCCTTTTTAATTTCTTCATTTATATATATATATATATATATATATATATATATATATATACAGACTTGGCATTTAATATGGAATATTTTTTTTTTTCTTGACTTGGGTTTACTTTCTTATCTCAGTATATCAATCTGGTGAGTTTCTTTTACACTTTGGTGATTTATTTGTTAAAAGAACAATGTCACTGATTGTCTGTCGCAGCAAGAAGTCAACAACAGGATTATATCACAGGTGGCGTGGCAAAATGTACGGACAGGTGCATTTGATGATTGGCTTCACAGTCGGGTATACAAGGATTGTTGTGTTCTGTATTAGTGGAAAACAACTGCTACACATCTCCAAAAGTTATTGCCGCTTCCTCTGGAGATGGTCCGTCAACTCGACAATGCTGTTTGTCATGGAGTGGTGGCTTTATGAAATTACGGCATGAAACAGCGTGCTATTGCTCGGCAGTATGGCATCACTCAAGGTCAGGTGTCAAATATCCTGAAACGAAATGCTCAGAGGGGTGTCCCTACTCCAATACAGAGGCCAGGACGTCCCTGCAGAACCACAAGGAGGGATGATCGCCAGCTGCACCGGTTAGTCCGCAATGGCCGTACCAAGTCAGCTAATCGCCTTAGGGCTGGGTGGCAGCAACTGACAAATGTGCCTGTATCCAGAAGGCTAGTCAACCAACGACTGGTTCAAGCAGGCTATCGTGCCAGGCGTCCCCTGAGAAAGCCACGCCTGACCAGACAACACCGCCAGCGCCGATTGCAGTGGGCCAGAGAGCACCATCAGTGGCAGCCAGGACACTGGAATCACGTAATCTTCAGTGACGAGTCTAGATTTCTGGTCTATCGTCAAGATGGCCGCGTCCGAGTGCGCAGACAAGTGCATGAAGCCTACAACAAAGATTGTATAGTGCCAAGAGTCCAAGCTGGAGATGGTGGGGTGACCGTTTGGGCTGCTTTTCATGCAGGGGGCAAAACTGACCTGGTTGTTCTGAATGGAAACCTGAACCAGTTCAAGTACAGGGCCATTCTGGAAGAAACATTGCTTCCATTTGCTCGTGCAGCCTTTCGAGGAAACTTTGTCTTCCAAGATGACAATGCACGGCCTCATTGTGCTCGCATGATCCAACACTTTCTTGCTGACCGTGGTGTAGAGCATATGGAGTGGCCTGCCATGTCCCCGGATATGAATCCGATAGAGAACTTGTGGGCAGAATTAACGTGTCAAATCGACCACTTGGACCAGCAGCCGACCTCTGTGCATGAATTGCAGCAGGCTATTGTCACTGCATGGCAAGCGATTCCTGTCCAAACCTTGGCAAATCTCGTGAACAGCATGCCTCAACGTGTACGTGCTCTCCTGAATGCTCGTGGGGGTTACACGAAGTACTGAACTGTAATTTTACTGGCCGTAATCCCAGTCGTAATTGAACTTTTATTTTTGTTAAAAAATTTTTTTGCTAATGTGCAAAATAAAGAGATACTTCTGGAAAACGTACAGAAGTTTAACACAGTTCTGTCCATGAATTGAGTTCGATATCAGTTTACATCACTTTCAAGGATCAATTTATTTGTTTCGAAATGTCAAATGTGGTTTTTGTTTCTTTTAAAGGTCACATTAACAAAATCTCCAATTATTTCAACATAATTCCAATGAACTTTTGGTTCTAAGACATCTTGAAAAGTAAGTTCACCCCCACAAAAAAAATATTCCATATTAAATGCCAAGTCTGTGTATATATATATATATATATATATATATATATATATATATATATATATATATATATATATATATATATATATATATATATATATATACATATATATATATGTATACATACATATATATATATATATATTGTTACCGACGCGGTTTTAGATGTTATTTTACCGAGCGGTTTGGTATTACCGCGTCCGAACAGTTACTCCCCGATTAGAACCCGATTCCACCCGACGTTGACCAGATCGCCCCACAGATATTCAATCGGGAAACCTCTAAAGCGACCGAAAGAGAAGGAAAAGAGAAAAAGACAGAGTACGGAGGAAGAACAGATTTATTATACACACACAAGCAAAAAGGAAGAGCGACCAAAATTATTTACAAGCAATGGATGGAAAAAGCAGTCACACAGTGCATTGTTAGCTTATTCTATTCAATTTACTTAATCCCAGGACAACGAGTAGGACAGGACGTTCACACTTACACAGGGGATATTGCAGGCAGGTAGGGCTTGAGGTGGATTGCTTGAGAGGGAGGCAAGGTCGGAGGCAGCAGCTCTCAATTCCTCGTGGTTTTTGGCGGGAAAACCCTCCGTCGCGTATCCGCTGCGGTAGACGTCACGCGCTGGTTCGGCACACCTGCTCCTCTTCTTGTGGTGGAGCCGTCTCCCTCCTTTCAGCGTGTCTCTCCAAAGCTGGTTTCCTCTCCGAGTACCTCTCCTCTTTGGCTTGGAGCTTTTCGCATCTCACCGCTCTTCTTGGTGCCGCCTCTTCGCTCCTCTCCCAGGTCATCTCCCAAGTCATCTCCCAAGTCATCTCGTAAAGCAGTCCCTTACAGTCGCTTTTATCACCTCGGGCGGAATCAAGCCGCCGGCTCCGAGGGCACGCCTACCGGGTCGCTCACCGCGGTGCTGATTGGCTGTTAGGGCTGGCTCACTCCTCCCCTCTTATGACGAGGTGGAGACACGCCTTTCTTCCCCGAGATTAGCACATGGGCAATGGCGGCCTGCGGGATTGAAAACAACTCCCACCCTTTTGAAAGGAACTTTGGAGAGCGGAGATGTTTGGGGAAATTGCAAGGGCCTATGCTTATTTTGTTTGATACAATGCAAAGTCAATCTAGTGGGAAACACAGATTTAGCCTACATGGAATAAGGAAATACACTATTTAAAAGATATATCGTGACCTGCGTGTAAGTTTCATGGAATTAACTAGGAGGACGGCTGCGACCATTATTTACATTAACAGGGTGTTACCATACTTTTGTAACGTTCACATTGTAACGTTTTCACATTCGTTACACTTCCTCCAAAATTGTTACTGCACCATTGTTATTGTTACACTTCTCAAAAAACCGTTACACTTCTCAAAATCGTTACACTGCACCCTCCTTTCTTCAGGCCCGGGCTCGGGCCTACTAAACTTTAACTTAGTGTGACACGTAGGTGTAATTCCCTCTGCAATTAACCTGACCCTGAGTGTGACAATCTTAAAACACAAATAAGTATGTCCCCCTATTGCATTGCACCCTGTCTAACAGACTCAAGCCCACAGCTAACCGAATTACGGAATTATTCTCAAACTATACATTTACGGTGGGGAGCATTATTTACAATTACGTGATTTCTTATTTACAACGCAACCCAGGACCTGTGTTTTTTTTTTCTTAGGGAACAAGAAAAAGAAATTCCTGTTGGGAGGGAGGAGACAGCACGCATTGCATCGATGCACCAGTACCAATACCACCAAAGCACCAAAAGCACCACAAAGCACCAAAAGCACCACTCGGTGCGCAGTCACCATGGTTCTTAATAAACACAACAAAACAACTGGTGGTGGTCTTCTCTTTCTCTGCTGGGCCGATGTTCTTCCCGACGTCTTCTGGCTTCATGCGGCCTATTTGGACATAATAAAAAGCACAACTTGTGTTCGTTTTTATTTAGGGCCTCAGGGGCCAACTAAGGGTGGTCCACCTGTTTGGCATAGGTGCCACCTTACCGAGGTCCGCAAGCAAGATTCCCTGGCCACTATGGCCGGTCTCCAACAGAGGTGCCCTGCCCCAGAACCTGGGGTCCATCAAGTGGTACTTGGCCGCAGAACAGCGGTCCATAAAGTGGTACATCAACGCAATGCATGCTGGTTCTGGGAATCTCGGGCGCACAATGGCCACCTCACGCACGTTCCCCTCGGCACCCAATGGCGCACAGGTCATGTGGGAGACAAAAGAAAGACAATTGAGCGAGGGGTAAGGTCACAAGGGTACACGTCAATAAGGCAATGCAAGGCGAAATGCGTACGGAGGGCGAAGTGAGAAAGCTCGTCCCTACCGTACGTCACCCCCCTGTCACCTACCCTACCCTTGCCCTTACCCCATATGTACAAAATCTACACATTACCAATTCGTCACTACTGTCACGTCTTCCCCATATTTCCTCTATACCAAATTCGTCGCCACAATCCCTCTACTTCAAAATTTGCCATCACCAATTCATCATCAATCCTCATAAGGAGGGAGAGATGGAATTACGCACAATGTCACACCCACGTCATGATGCGTCTCACAATCCAAACATTTGCATCATAAAAAAATAATCAAAACATGGCATGGTGTGGAGTACCTGTCACCTCAGGTGAGTGGATGCAGATGGTGCGAGGAGATCCTTCATCCTAACTATCCTCTAAATGATTTTAACACACTTTACACTACCCGGGGTCTTTCCCTGCCAATCCATTGGCCAACTTACACTATGGGTTCTAACAACCAATTCCCATTGACCAAACTGTGGTGCTTCTCAATTTTGGGGTCTCACTCCCCCGATTCATCTCCCGGTGCCCTCGCACAATTTCTGGGCTGTGACGTGTAGCTCTCCCAACAGGTCTACCCACCTGCACACCTCCACCACTGTAGTTGCCACCCGAGCTTACCTAGCTCCTCACCCTAACCTATCTAACTGGGGCAGGCCCCTCCTGGCTCTGTCACCCCACTCGGTGCCCTCTGGCACTGGGCTACCTGGGTCCGTCCTCCGGATCCTCGGGCCCCATCCACAACAACTACTACCGGCTCCCAGAGCCCACCTGCGGCCTCACCTGGCCGACATCCTCACAGTGGTGGAGTGCCCAAACCAACTACACACACTAACAGGCTACACGCCCAGCCATTTCCACAACACTAATGCACCCATCCAAAGACCATTCTTTCACCCGCACCACAGATGCCAATATCCAACCACAATTTACCTGTACCCTCTACCTAACACTTACACTACCCGCCCCGGGTATCCATGATGGGGGTCCACTCTTCCCCCATTCACACCTTCGCACCATCCACTCCACTCCACAATTTCCACCATTCTCACTCCACGACCATCCATTCCAATACTCCAGATTTTCCACACTACCATTTATTCCACACAGCCACATACACCTGTTGTTGCACACCTGTGCCCTCACACCTGGTGCCACCTGCACCCTCCTTTCTTCCTGGACCATTTGGTCAACACAACACGCAATCACCACCACTCCCTCATACACTGCTCCACACACCTGTTCAGTTGCACACCTGTGCAATCACACCTGTTCAATCACACCTGTTCAATCCTCACACACACGGCATCATCTTAGCTAACTACTCCCCTCTGAAACTTGCGCTTCCCAGTCGTCCCTTTAAACTATTGCGCTCCCACGTCATTATCATTCACACTAATCTACCTGCGTCCCCACTACAGGTATCAGTCACTAACTAATCTTAACGTTACCTAATGTCATCTTCGCGAGATCCCTACAATTATCCAAGCCCTCCCTGGCTCGGTTGTCATAGCCACCCCATAAACTATTGCGCATTTGCCCCCACCTGTGAGGGATGGTGGATTTGCCATCCCACCACATCGGGGGTCTCTCACTATCAATTTTGTTCGTCCAGATTCCAACCAATTCAAGAATTTTCCATTTACTGCCAATGCTACTCACTTTTCTAAATTTCGTATTAACTCACTATCACTATCACCATCACCCGTCTACTTATTACATCCTCTCGGTGCGCCAATTCACGTCTACAGCCCGGCTTCGTACGGCCGAGCAATGAACGCGGGTCGTTTTGTGCCAGCGGCTGGATGCGTCCCGCATTCGGGGCAGGGACGGTGGCTTACCCGAGCCGAGATCCCACGCACCACCTCGGCGTGGAGCCATCCAATGTCCCGATCTCGACCTGCCGGCACATCTCAACAAAACGTGGTCGCCATGACGACCCTTCCTATCCAGCTGCCCGCTCCGCCTAGTGGAGCCCGGACACGGCCGTTCCAAGCGAGGCACAGCGTGGATCGCGTACGGCGGTTCTTTCGAAACCGCCGTGGTTCGGATCCCCGCTGGTCCTCGCGGCACGCGAAGCTGCCCGACGCGCACCGAGGGCCCGATTCGGCTATAAGTCGTTCTAACCTCTAACCTGGTTACCGTCGATGCTTCACCTGGATGCTTACAAGCATACGCTACCCCTTTCTTCCTCATACATCCAGCCGTCTCCCTGCTCTTGGTCGTACCTTCTCTAACACACCTCGGTACACTCATTCCGCTCACCGACTTGGTCACACACCTGACCACCGAACACCTTGGCACACATTCGTCGCTCGCACACCTCACCAACACACCTCTTCGCGCCCCCTCCTCGGTCACCTCCTCTGTGACAACCACAGGTGTGCTCTCACCCGCACACCCAACCACGTGCCTCACTACCAATTCCAGCGTGCATTCCCACTCATGCTCTACTATTCCAGGTGTGCATCCTTCCATTCCAGGTGTACATCCTTTCTCACCTGTCACAACCAACTCACGCTCCGTGTCACTCTCACTACTTCCACCTCCACTCTTGACAGCGCACTCACCCTTACTCTTGACAGCGCACTCTTTCCTCATGCACCTGTCCGTTACACACCTTTCTCGCGCACACTCTTTCGTTACTTCCTCTGTAACACTCACCACACCGCGCTTCCATGTGCTCCCTCGCACACGCGCTTCGACCAACTCACTCTTGACGGCACACTCACTCCTCGGCGTGCACTTTTTCCTCACACACCCCATGGTCGGACATTCTCGCACACCTCTTTTTTCGCACACCTGACCTGTCGCACACTTCACCAACGGCCTCTCACGAACACCCGGATCCAAACCAATCCCCAAGCCGACTGAAGCTTTCCTCACATCATATACATTGCCACTCACCTCCGTACATCGTCTCCGCACCTCCTCTGCCACCTGCAAACTTTTTATTTGGTTAGTGAGCTCCTCATCATGATTTGAACACAGACCTTGTACATATTCCATGACTTCCTCCTTTATCTCCCTCTTAGTTTCCCTCCGTCTCCTCTTAATTTCACTCACCCCCTCTTCCACCTCCTCTAATTTTTCCTTCACCTCCTTCATCTCCCGGTGCGCCCCCTCTATCTCTTCCTCTAACGCCACCTTAACCGTTTCGATGTGCATCCTCACCTCTCGGTCCTTCGTCTCCATCACTTCTGTCACCTCCTCCAACTTCTTCGTCAACCCCTCATGTACCATCTGACATTCCTTTTGTGTTGCTATTAATTCGTTTTTAATGTCCTTTTGTGTCGCTTTCAAACCCCCGATGATTGCAGTGTTCTTTTCCACTTGGTCCGCTAGTTCCCTTTGTCCGACTGTCAGCTGTTCTACTCCCTTTGTCAGATCTTCTATTCCCCCTTGTAACTTAGCCGTATTATTTCTCACCTCTTTCTCCATACGCTTCTCACCTCGCTTTACCTCCTCGCGTAGCCCCGAAACCTCCTCACTTACCCCTCGTCGTATTTCCTCCATCTCTTTTGTAGATGCCACCCTCATCTGTCCCAATTCATCCCTCTGAGCATCCAGTTTGGTTTCTACCCCGATTTTCACCTCCTCTATCTGCTCTCCCATTTGTTTGATTTCCCTGGCAGATTGTTCCCCTATTTCCCGCAATTTGTCCTCCATCCTATTTTCTAACCCCATTAACCCATTTTTCACCTCTTTTATCCCGTTGTCTAACCCCTCAAAATTATTGTCTAACTTCCCAAATTTCTTGTCTAACTCCTCAAAATTATTGTCTAACTTCCCAAATTTATTGTCTAACTCCTCACCGGTACCCCTCACTTCGTCCCTCATTACCCCCATTTGGCCCCCCATCTCTCCCATTTGGCCCCCCATTTCTCCCATACTGCTTTTCAAACCTCTAATTTGGTCTCCCATTTGCTCACTATTCTTTTCCATAAGGGCCTTCATTTGCATCATAAAAAGGTTCAAATCCACCAGCGGCGCTGCTGCGGTAGCGGGCGCGGCAAAATTTGGTGCGCTACACCCACGTGCGCGAGGACGCCATTTGGTGCGCCTGATACCCCCTCAACCGCCTCCTCATTGCTCTCCTCCTCCCTTTCATCCACATACATTTCCCCTAGGTCCTGGGTCGATTCCACCCTGTCTATCTCTCCGACCGACATCCGATCGCCTTGATTGTCCATGGCGCGATCTCAAAATTCGGGTTTTGCTTTAAAACAACACAAATTTCCAGCAGCTCCAAATTTTGAGCGCGTTAAGCGCACTTCGGGTCCGATTTCGGGTCCGATCTCACTCCTCGACACCAATTGTTACTCTAATAGTACAATTGGTGTTCCAAAATTTGGGCCTAACAAATTTAGTCCCAGGTCCGAATCCAACTCCTGACAACCAATTGTTACAGACGCGGTTTTTGGATGTTATATTGACCGAGCGGTGGTGTATTACCGCGTCCGAACAGTTACTCCCCGATTAGAACCCGATTCCACCCGACGTTGACCAGATCGCCCCACAGATATTCAATCGGGAAACCTCTAAAGCGACCGAAAGAGAAGGAAAAGAGAAAAAGACAGAGTACGGAGGAAGAACAGATTTATTATCCACACACAAGCAAAAAGGAAGAGCGACCAAAATTATTTACAAGCAATGGATGGAAAAAGCAGTCACACAGTGCATTGTTAGCTTATTCTATTCAATTTACTTAATCCCAGGACAACGAGTAGGACAGGACGTTCACACTTACACAGGGGATATTGCAGGCAGGTAGGGCTTGAGGTGGATTGCTTGAGAGGGAGGCAAGGTCGGAGGCAGCAGCTCTCAATTCCTCGCGGTTTTTGGCGGGAAAACCCTCCGTCGCGTATCCGCTGCGGTAGACGTCACGCGCTGGTTCGGCACACCTGCTCCTCTTCTTGTGGTGGAGCCGTCTCCCTCCTTTCAGCGCGTCTCTCCAAAGCTGGTTTCCTCTCCGAGTACCTCTCCTCTTTGGCTTGGAGCGTTTCGCATCTCACCGCTCTTCTTGGTGCCGCCTCTTCGCTCCTCTCCCAGGTCATCTCCCAAGTCATCTCCCAAGTCATCTCGTAAAGCAGTCCCTTACAGTCGCTTTTATCACCTCGGGCGGAATCAAGCCGCCGGCTCCGAGGGCACGCCTACCGGGTCGCTCACCGCGGTGCTGATTGGCTGTTAGGGCTGGCTCACTCCTCCCCTCTTATGACGAGGTGGAGACACGCCTTTCTTCCCCGAGATTAGCACATGGGCAATGGCGGCCTGCGGGATTGAAAACAACTCCCACCCTTTTGAAAGGAACTTTGGAGAGCGGAGATGTTTGGGGAAATTGCAAGGGCCTATGCTTATTTTGTTTGATACAATGCAAAGTCAATCTAGTGGGAAACACAGATTTAGCCTACATGGAATAAGGAAATACACTATTTAAAAGATATATCGTGACCTGCGTGTAAGTTTCATGGAATTAACTAGGAGGACGGCTGCGACCATTATTTACATTAACAGGGTGTTACCATACTTTTGTAACGTTCACATTGTAACGTTTTCACATTCGTTACACTTCCTCCAAAATTGTTACTGCACCATTGTTATTGTTACACTTCTCAAAAAACCGTTACACTTCTCAAAATCGTTACAATATATATATATATATATATATATATATATATATATATATATATATATATATATATATATATATATATATTGATACGGTTTTGAGAGTTGTACATGTGACATTATTAAAGGTTAAAGGTTTGCCCCCCATAGTTAGTCCACGAGCAACATGTAGGCCCACTTAGAGTATTAGTTATGTCATAGTATGTGTAAGAGTAGGCCATTTCCCTAGTAATATCTGCGTTGTGTGAAGAAATGAGCTTAGGTCCCTTTCATCTTTGCGCCACCCCCCAATTCCATCATGGGCATAATCGATCACGCGCCCCATTTGGCATCCCTCAAGTTTGTTACGCTTTGGCTACCCGCAATTTGTTACGCTTTGGCTGCCAGCAGCGTTCGCTGCCCTTAGTTCGCTCGAACTAGTCAAATGACACGAGGTAGGCCTGGAAAGAGGGAGGAGCGCGGGGTCGGGGTGTGGCAGAGTCGAGGAGCACGTCAGAGGCGGTGATGGTAAGGGCACCCAGCCAACCAGGGCTCGGAGGGCATGGCGTGATAGGGCGTGGAGAAGAACATCTGGTGAGTTCCAGAGGGTTCGACGGGCGTGGCAATAAAACCCTTTGCGCGAGGCCCCCACCTGAGTTATGAGAAGGGAGAGGCAGGCGCTCGAGTCGAGGACTGTATTGAAAGGACTGACCCAGAGTTGTGAGGAGGACTTGGAAGCGCATTGCTAGCGTTGATTGAACTGTTACACACGCAGCCACGCGAGTGATTAACCACCAAAGCCCAACCCTACCGTTCGCCCCGTAATTATCCCGTGCGCGCCAATGACACGCGGAGAGCTCGTGCCGTCTACTGTTTTCATCTACTTCGTGATGCGAGCTGTGGACCGGAGGAAGAGCTGCCCGGACGCCATCCCTGGACCATCGACCTGTTCGTCTGCAAACCCCGCGTGAGTGTGTCTGAGTGTAAACGGGCCCGTTTGTCCAGGGAATAAGTAAAGACTGTACTTAAGGACTGCACTGTGTCTTCTTCTGCTGAACCATTGTACATTGTGTAAATAAATTCTGTTCTTCCTTTCTTCCAACTTCGACCATTTCTGTGATTTCCATCATTGGGTAAGCGTGGCACGATTAAGAACCGCTTGGATCGGGTTTAGTCATTTATAACGGCTCGGGTCATGGGTTCGCTACCGCTCGCCGTATCCACCAACACCCGTGATTTGGGCGGGGCTTATTTCCTCATTTTTGGCCAGCGTTAGTACTTAGGTAATAGCGAATTTATAGTCCTAAAACCCTATTTAACGGTGTCCGGGAAGGACGTCATAGGTCCCGGGTCTCGTCGGCTAGTCAAAGACAAGGGGACTAATCCCCCCTTGGTAAGGGGAAAGGCCGACGCAGAGATCCGCAACAATATATATATTCGGGGTTCGGTTGCGAGAGGACGCTGGCGTTGCATATTCGCCGCTTCTCAGACTGGATGGATGTACAGGGTCTGCTTCTACCTTTCTGACCTGACATCTCACACCTGTCCTGCCTTTTCACACCCGCACGTGCCGCGTGTTCTCCGGCTGGAAAACGGAATCTGCTTTTGATGGTACGGAATACGGAATTCGAAAGGCCCGCTCCCGTTGATTGTGGCCGTGGCCTTGTTTGCCGGTGGCCTTGTGGCCTTGTTTGCCGCTGTGGTCTTGATTAGCGGCTGCAGTCGTTTGCCGCTGCGTTTGCCGCTGCGTTTGCCGCTTTGCCTCCTCGACCTTGGCCTCGTACTCGTCCCTTCGCTCCTGCCTGGCATGGCTCTGAAGTACTCCGCCGCAAGGCTTCTTCTGCTCAATACCCGCTCCACCCCATCATGCATCTCTGCCATCAAATCAAATGGACTCCTCCGACGACCCAGGTACATTCACCGTGGCTCCGGTCGCAAGTTTGTTTATTTGCAATCAGGTCACTCCATCCCCGTCCTCTGGTCGGCTCAGCGCACTCTCACTCTTCGTCCCAGCGCACCTGGTCACAGCAACCCACACGATCGCACCTCTTGCCTACGAACCCTGGCTAAATCACCTGAATTCATCCCTGCTGTTCAAAACAACATCAAGCTCACCCTGTTCAACACCCGGTCCCTCAACAATAAATGCCTCATCCTGAACGAATACATCCTGGATAACAAACTGGACTTTCTCTGTCTCACCGAAACCTGGCAACAACCTCTGGACTACTACACACTCAACCTCACCACACCCAATGGATATTCCTACGTCAATAAACCACGCTCGGAGGGCCGAGGTGGTGGAATTGCCGTTATCCACCGTCAAGACATCAAGACCAACCTCATCTCCATCTCATCTGCTCCATCATTTGAACACCTGGCTTTAAAACTCTCTGGTCACACGCAGTCAGTCATGGCTGTCGTCTACCGCCCTCCCAAACCACACCCATCATTCCTGTCTGACTTCTCCTACTTTCTGACCCAGCTATGTTCCCTCTCCCCCTCAATCCTCCTCCTTGGTGATTTCAATATCCACATGGACTCCACTGACTCCACAATAACCACTGACTTCACTGATTTACTCACCTGCTTTAACCTCACTCAACATGTCGACTTTCCTACCCATATCCGTGGTCACATTTTGGACCTTGTCTGCTCCACTGGATTAAATTTGCACCATCTCTATGGCTCCGACCTCACCCTCTCTGACCACTTAGCCATCACTCTGACCATCAACATCCCCGCCCCAACACCAAGGCATTATCGCACAATCAACTTCCGTAAGCTAAACGCTCTTTCACCTACCTCATTCTCATCCACCCTCTCTGAAAAAATGTCCACTTCTCCCTTCATTGACCTCCACACCCCTTCCGACCTCACTGACTACTACAACCACACTCTCTCCTCCTGCCTTGACCAGCTTGCGCCTGTAAAAACCAAAACAGTTTCTTTCACCCATTCTGCTCCCTGGTTTACCCCTGAACTCCACCTGATGAAAACTCGTGCTCGCCAACTTGAAAGGCTCCGCAATAAAACGGGTCTCACAGTTCACTCCCAAGCCTACAAGGACCACATACAACACTACAAAGATGCCCTCTCCCGCGCCCGCTCTGCCTACTACTCTCAAATTATCCACTCTGGCTCCGGAAACCCAAAAGCACTCTTCTCGACAATAAACAAACTCCTCCGCCCCCTGAACACCACCACCCAGTCATTCACAGTAGACAACTGCATCTCCTTCCTCTCTTTCTTCCAACGCAAAATTGACAACATCTACAACAGCTTGACCACCGCCGCACCCGCTCCCCCTCCAACCACCTGCCCCCCCTTGTCCTGCCATCCCCTGTCTCGGTTCTCCCCAATCTCTCCTACTGACCTCTCTGAACTCCTCATAGGAATGAAAACTGCCACCTGCACTCTTGACCCCATCCCCTCCAGCTTTGTCAAAGCCTCCCTCCCTGCTCTCTCTCCACTTATCATTGCAACAATAAACTCCTCCCTGTCTACAGGCATCGTCCCACCTTCCCTCAAAATTGCTGCTGTTACCCCCATTCTAAAAAAACCTGGTCTAAACCCTGACACCCTAAACAACTTCAGACCCATCTCCAACCTACCCTTTCTGTCAAAAGTTTTGGAACGCGCTGTAGCCACTCAACTCAAACATCATCTCTCTGCCAATAACTTGTATGAAACATTCCAATCCGGATTCCGCTCCAACCACAGTACTGAAACTGCTCTCCTCAAAATCACCAACGACCTTCTCCTCTCCTCTGACGCTGGCAACCTCAACATTCTCGTCCTCCTCGACCTCAGCGCTGCCTTTGACACCATCGATCACACTATCCTCCTCACCCGACTTGAATCCACCTTTAACGTCACCGGCACTGCCCTCTCTTGGATTAAATCATACCTCTCTGACAGATGCCAGTTCATCTCCATCAATAACTGCAAATCCCCCACTGCTCCCCTCCCCCAAGGTGTCCCCCAAGGTTCAGTTCTTGGCCCCCTCCTCTTCATCCTTTACCTGTCCCCGCTCGGTCACTTAATCCGCCGTCATGGTCTCCAATTCCACTGCTTCGCCGATGACATCCAGCTTTTCATCTCCACCAAGTCCGTCTCCACCGACACCCACTCTATCCTGACAAACTGCATCACTGAAATAAAATCCTGGCTTCAAATCAACTTCCTCAAGCTTAACTGTGATAAATCTGAAATAATCATCATTGGCCCAAAAACGCTCACAAAATCCACCCATAACTTTGCCCTCAACATCGACGGTATCCCAGTATCCACCTCCCCTCACATCCGGAATCTTGGCGTCATCTTTGACCAAACCCTTTCCTTCGACAAATACACTAAACAGATCACAAAGTCAGCCTTCTTTCACCTGAAAAACATTGCCCGTCTCCGCTCATCCCTCTCCTCCACGGCTGCAGAAACCCTCATCCACGCCTTCATCACCTCCCGTCTGGACTACTGCAATAGCCTCCTCTATGGTTCACCCTCAAAAATCACCAATAAACTCCAATACATTCAGAACTCCGCTGCCCGTCTACTCACTCATTCCCGGACCCGTGACCACATCACCCCCGTCCTTTACAAGCTTCACTGGCTCCCCATCCCCCAGAGAATCCAGTACAAAATCCTCCTCTTGACATACAAAGCCCTCCATAACCTGGCCCCATCCTACCTGGCTGACCTCCTCTCCAGACACACTCCCACCCGCAACCTCCGCTCTGCTGGTACCAACCTCCTGACCCCCTCCATCCGGACCAAATTCAGATCCTGGGGGGACAGGGCCTTCTCCATCGCTGCTCCCACCCTCTGGAACTCACTACCTCACACCATCAGAGACTCCTCCTCACTCACCACATTCAAAACATCACTAAAGACCCACCTGTTCAACGCTGCATTCAACATTCAACCCACAGCATTTAACCCCTGACTATCTCTTCTCCTTCTCCCTCCTTTTGCTTTAAATATTTCCCTATTGATTCTTGTCTTGTCTTTTTGATTCTTGTCTTATATATATGCCGTATATCGCTGCTGTTTGTTTTCTTGATTCTTGTCTTTTTGCAATTGTTGTTTTCATGTATTGTTATGCATTATGTTTTCCACTCTGTCAAAGCGCCTTTGGGCTTCTGGAAAAGCGCTATACAAAATAAATGAATTATTATTATTATTATTATATATATATATATATATATTGTTACGGATCTCAGTTTCGGCACTCCCCTTACCGAGGGGGGTTTCATCCCCTCGTCTTTTAAGCTGGCCGTCCGAGTCCTGGAACTATCTCGCCACTCCCGGTCAGCGCTGAATAGGGTAGTAGGCCAATTATTCCTATGACCTAAGTACCAGCACCTTCCGGTAAGCGAGGCAATGAGCCCCGCCCGAGCCGCGACTGTAATGGACACGCCGAGCGAAGCGAGCCACGACTCAGGCCGTTAACAAAAGACTAACCCGATTATAACACGTTTGGCCAAAATCGCGCCACCGGTACTCAATTGAAAGAAAAGACTAAAGCGATCGGGGAAGAATGAAACCAAAGGTAAGAAATAACAGGTATTTATTAACTCTATACAAAACCAAAACCAAAGAAGAAGAAACGAAAGTAATATATAGGACGAAGAAGAGGAAGATACACAGGGCAATTCTCAAACAGTCTTAATTATTCCCAGGACAATACAGACAGAACAAACTCACGTACACAAATGGGAATTGCAGGCAGGAATGGCTGGAAAGATGAGAGGGGCAGAGGGTCCACAGAGCTGGCGGGCAGGGAGGTCCGGGGATCGCGGCACGCCATTGGTGTCCCGCGTGCACGCCCTCGCTCAGGTTCAGCGGCGAAAACCCGGTCGTCAGTGCCTGTTATTACTTAACTCAACTGCAGCTCGTCTCTCGCAGCTTATCTGAATTCTCTCTGAATTCTACTGCAGCACGTCTCAGCTCAGCTGGTGTCTCTTGGTTCTTCCTCCTCGGTCATCTCCCTATGCAGTCCCTCCCCGTTGCTTTTATTGCTCTTGGCCGTATCAGGCCGCGGGCTGCGATGACACGCCTACCGGTTGGCTCACCTCGGCGCTGGTTGGTCGGTAAGGGCTAGCTGACTCCACCTCTGATGACGATGAGGTGCCACGCCCGTGATCTGGCGGCTCCTCCCCCCTTCTTCTCCGAGATGAGCACATGGCAATGGCGGCTTGCAGGATAGAAAATCACTCGCACCGCTTTCGAAGGGAACTTTGGAGAGCGGAGATGATTGGGGAGATTGAAAGGGGTCCTATCTTATTTGATTAATGCAACGTAGAGTCAACTATTGGAAACACAGCCTTACCTGAAACACATAATAACGAAATAACTACGAAAAGGGCCTATGGTTCGCTACGTGTTTCAATGTGGACTAACTAGGGGACGACCTTTGACCTTTACAAGAAATGGAGGTATTTACAAAAATAATAATTTACAAAGGGGTATATTTACAACAACTTACAAGTGCAGGGTTCTCAAAACCCCAACACAGCACCCTCATTCTTCCAGGCACGTCCCGGGCCGAAAAAACTTTAACTTAATGTGACACTCAGGTGTAATACCCCTCGACTATTAACCTTACCCTGAGTGCGACAATTTTAAACACAATTAAGTATGTCCCACTGCTACGTTGCATCCTGCCTAACAGATTCACACCCACAGAATAACCGAATTGCGGAATTATTCGCACACTAAACATTGACGGTGGGGAGCATTATTTACACGGCACTAATTTGTATTTACATGGCAAACCTAGGACCTGTCCTTTTTTTGGGGGGGTGTGGGGGGGGGGGGGAACAAAAAGAATCCTGCGGGAGGGAGGAAAAGCATGCACTGCACCGATACACCACCTTCACATGCCCGGGGATGCAGAATTGATATTGCAATGCATCCCCGAGCATGCAAGCACCCAAAAACACCATAGCAAGCACCATCAAGCACCATCCAGTGCACAGTCATACATTTCAATGTCAATAAAACAACTGTTGCACAGTTCTTCTTTCTTCTGCTCCCTCTGCTGGCCGATGTTTCTTCCTGATGTTGTCCTTCTTGTGGCTTGCTGCCTATTTGCACATAATAAAAAGGCACAAAACGCGTCCATTTTTATTTGGGGCCCACAGGGGCCAACTATGGGTTGGTTATTACTCAACCTGTAGGGCAAAAGGGGCCACCTCACCGTGGTCCTCAAGCCAACTCTTCCCTGGCCATCATGGCCGGTCCCAGCAGAGGGGCTAGGCCCCAACACGTGGGGTCCATATGGGTGTGGTGCTTAGCCACAAACGTGTGGTCCATGTGGTGGTGCTCGGCCGCAAGTTGTGCGGTCCATAAAGTGGTGCATCGGTCCAGGCAGCTGGCAGCGGCGGCTCGTTTACACAGATCCAGCTCCCGCACGCTTCCCCTCAGTGCCCAGAGAGCACGGTCCATGGGTGGGGAGGAAGACAAAGCAGAGTCAGCGAGGTGCAAGGGCGCAAGGGTACACATCAACACAAGGCAATGCAGAGGTGAGGTGCGCATGGAGAGCGAGCGGAGAAAGCTCGTCCCTATCGTTCGTCACCCCCCCTGTCACCTAATCTACCCTTGCCCCTTACCCCATATTTACACAACAATTTACATTTACAAATTCCGTCACTACGTCTCGTCTTCCCCATATCTCCCCTAATACCAAATTCGTTACCAATCCCTCTTTACCAAATTTGCCATCACCCAATTCATCATCAATCCCTCTTAAGGAGGAAGAGATGGAACAACCAGCACAATGTCACACCCACGTCATGATGCGTCTTACATCCCCAAAACATTTGCAACAAAAAATAACAAAACAATGGTATGGTGTGGAGTCCTGTCGTCACCCCAGGTGAGTGGCTGCAGGTGGTGCGAGGAGAATTCAATCCTAACTATCCTCTAAATGACTTTAACACTTTTACTCTACCGGGGTCTTTCCCTGCCAAACCATTGGCCACTTTACTCTATGCGGTTCTAAAACCCGAACTCCCATTGACCAAACTGTGGTGCTCATCAATTTGGGGTCTCACTCCCCCGATTCAACTCCCTGTGCCTTTGCACAATTTCAGGACTGGGTCGTGTGGAGCTCCCAGCAGGTCCGCTCACCTGCACACCTCCGCCACTGCAGTTGCCTCCGAGCTTACCTGCTCCTTCCCTAACCTATCTACTTGGGGAAGGCCCTCTGGCGCTCTCCATACTCGGTGCCCTCTCTGGCACTGGGCTACCCGGGTCCGTCCTCCGGATCCTCGGGCCCCATTCACAACTCTACCGGCTCCCAGAACCCACCTGCGACCTCACCTGGCCGACATCCTCACAGTGGCGGAGTGCCCATTTAACCAGACACTTACTAACAGGCCACACGCCCAGCCATTTCCATGTCACTAATGCACCCATCCAAACACCATTCTACCACATGCACCACAGATGCCAATATCCACCACAATTTACCTATACCCTCTACCTACTCTTAAACTACCCTCCCCAGGTATTCGTGATAGGGGTCCATCCTCCCCATCCACTCCTTCCGCACCAACCACTCCACTCCACATTATCCACCATACTCACTCCACACCATCCATTCCATACTCCATTTACTCCAGACCAGTTATTCCATTCAACCATTCTCCATACACCTGTTCACTTGCACACCTGTTCACTTGCACACCTGTTCCGTCACACCTGGTGCTCCCTGCACCCTCCTTCCTCTGGGACCATTCACTCAATACAACTCACAATCGCACTTTTCACCATACGCTGCTCCATCACCTCCTTCACACACACATATCTCTCACGAGCAATTCCTCATTAGCTCAACACCAAGATTCTCACACACATGGCCATTCTCAACCAATTCCTCATTTGCTCACCACAAAGATTCTCACACACACGGCATCATCTAACTAGCTGGTGCCCTTCTAAAACTCACGCTTCCCAGTCGCCCCTTATATTATTGCGCTCCCTCGTCGTTATAATCCAACTAATCTATTCTACGTCCCCACTACTTGTACAATGTCACTACTTAATTCTACAGTTACCTATGGTAAGCTATTTCCCTACACAGTTATCCAAACCCTCCCTCGGCGAGCTTACACTGCCAAACCCCATAAGTCTATAGCCCATGTGCCCGGGTGATGGGAGGGGTGGCAGAGTTGCCATTCCTCCACATCGGGAATCTCTCACTATCAATTTTGCCCATCCAATTCTTCCCAATCAAAATTTGCCAATCTTTACTGCCAATCATTTTTACCCATCAAATTTACCAATCCAACTTGCCAATCATATTCCCTATTCCCAATTTCGAATCGAAACACTATCATCTTCACAGTCCATTAAACTTGAGCCTCTCAGTACGTCGTTACATTTTCAAAGCTCGGCTTCGCAAAGCCGAGCAATGAATGCGGGTGGTTTGACTACCGCGGTTGGGTCCGTCCGGCACTCGGTTCAGGAGAGGAGGTTTGGTTGGGCCGAGGTTTAAATCACCATCCCTACGCAGGGCCTTTCGCTCCCATGCGCGGTGGGCCAACCTTGCCCGGGTGGAACGCCACCACCACAAGGGGGCGCCGTTCCGATCCCTCCTACCTTCCCTCGAACTGGACCGTTCGCCTTGCCCGGCAAATAGTGCAGGGCCGTATGTCTCCAAAATGGCTCCCGTGGGCCGTTCATGTTTATTTCCTAATTTCTACTGGAATCTAATCTACGATGACCACTGAATCAAAAAAACATTGGCGCCAATTTTTTCGAACACTTTTTCCCGCCTTTTTGTGCATATGAACTATGACGCCATAGAATACACATTAAAAATGCAAAAATTAGCATTTTTGCTGTCATCTACAATGCTATTTTAAATTTTCCTGCTCTCATACATACATTATGGTGTCAATACCTCTAGTTTAATATTTATCACTTATAAACTAGGAAAAAAGCATGTCTCAATCATCGTTTTGCTTTCTATTCAAGTATGATATGTCATACCTTTTAAAAGCCTATGGAAAATGTTCATGCTTCCATTTACATAAAGGTATTTCCTCTGCTTTTGTTACTAAAGTCTTGTGCTGGGGTTTTCAATATATCTTCATTATATTCAAGGGGACCTATCAAACCATCATATGCAAATTAGTTATGATGTCATAGTAATATAGTGTTCACCATGCATTTGATGTATGCAATAATGCCATTATACATGAAATGGTTTTAAAACAAGGAAACCAAAAATAAGTACATGGACATATCTGGAGCTGACCGCATGAGCTACGTTTCAAGAACATCATCATCATCGTCACTGTCGTCACCTGCAGTATGTATGTTAACAATTCTGTTCTCACAAGCTACTTCGCAGGTACACATATCTGTGATGCATTTGAGATTGTGCTTCCGACATGAGCAGATCATCGTAGAGCAACTTCCTTTACATCCACATTTGACTAGTTGAAGCACAGCCTGAGGTGCTGGCAAAACTGTTGTTGGTACGGGAAGAAGCCCGTCACCTTCCAGACGCCATCCATGAGAAGTTGGTGGAGGTAGAGTTGAAGATGCAGTGCCGCATTGTTTCCATATCATGGTGACATAATTTGCTCTGTTGATCTTCTGTACTAGGGTGGCCTTTATAGGGGGCAATTTCTCATCTGTGTACTGGCGCTTACTGAAGAGGAACCAACGCATCTCGTTCACAGAAGAGATTGTTGTGCCAGGAACGTAGAGTTGACATACGTAGCGCTCCAATTCACTGACGTCATCTTCCTGTATGCTTGGAGTGTTTCCAAGGTTGCCAAATGCTCTAACAATATCACCATCGGCTTTCTGCAGTGTATTCCAGCAGGAAATTTTTGATTTCCCGCAGAATGTGCCAGTCTGGTCACAACCACTTAAGACGTGGAAGCCAGGGAGTGCAGAAGCTTTCTGACTGCCCAGGGCATCATATATAGGACCTAAATCAATAGTTCACCGTAGACCACCTGTTCCAACAAGCATCAATGTTGCAGGACACAAGTCCTTGTAGCACCACAAGGCGAGAACTAACACATCTGTATCCGGACTCTGAATGCAGATCGACGTGGCCCCCCTCTGCGAAGCGTCAAGAGCATGAAGTAGCATTCTTGTATCTGCCTCCTCTTGAGTACTGTTCAGATGATCTAATATGAGCTTGTTTGATTTGCATTCCTCACTGAGTGTTGTCACATATATCTTCTCAGATTCCTTGCGATGCTTCAAGATGTGTGATGCTAGATAGAGAGTGAGTCTTTGCTTGTTGTCTTGGTTGTTCAGCAGTTGCTTTAGCGTCACCTTTTCAATGATTGCCTCATCGGAGATATTGTAAGCAAGGCTTCTATGATCTCCTAGGCGCAAATTGCGTGTTCTTTCCTTCAGGGAGTTAGGAATGTCATATCGGTCAAAAACGACATGAACTTCATGAAATCCTTGAGATTTGCAATCGAGGACATGCAAAAAGTGATTGGCGAGATCGTAGCAAGTTTTCACCCATGTAGGTTTCCCCATTGACTGGACCACGGCCATTCCATCAATGATTGTGACTCTGCCATGCTGTGTTTGCTCTCCTTGTGCAACAACAAGCTGCTGTTGGTCAGGCAAACGTTCCAAGATAGTCATCAGCTTACTTTTGGCAACACAAGACCGCAAGATACCATCAAAAGTGAAGAGTGAATGAGGATATTCTGCAAACTCAAACTCACTGATGCTCTCCTTCAGGTCAATATCTGGCCGTGACAGTATCACAACAAGGAAGCGGGCGAACAGTGCTCTTTCATTCTTAATTGCTGTAACAGCGACAGCTTTCTTGCTCTTCTTAACCATTCTTGCTGTCTTCCAAGTCTTGAGATTTGCCTTCTTCATAGGACTCCAGATATTCAGCTCTAGGTTTACAAGACGCTCTTGAACAAATTTCTCAAACATCTCTTCTCCAACACTATCTCGCTGTATTACTGCCTGTTTTACTACCTCTGGCATGATCGCTTGTGTGACGATGTTGATGAGCTCATCATCTTCAATAATGAATGGATCATTCACTTTCAGCACCTCTCTCAATTTGCCTACATTATCCTCATACCATTTCAACTTAGCATCTGACAAATCATGATGCCTTACTGATCTCTGGGAGACTTTACCCACCAAATGTTCAGCTTCATTGACCAAGCGACCTAGCTCAGGTGCAATCAGAAACCATCTGGCCATAGCTGCCGGTTGCTGTGTTAGCTCTTTCAAACCTCCAAGGATCTTCATGACTTTGTTCTCCTGTTCAATGCCATGATCTGGGCCTATTGCGCAGAAAGGGCCTTCATTTTTGTAGACGCAGAAGTTGCCAGCCATGAATTCTGTATAGATATCGGGATCATTTGTTTCCAATTTCTCCATCTGTGCCAAATACAGTGGAACCATGCGGGCATAGTTTTGGCTATCATGTGTGAAGAAATACTTACACAATGCTCTAAGCGATTCTAGATGCAATTTCCAACTGCCTTCCCGTGTTGCACGAATGAACATCCATATCCAAGCCACAAATTTCATGTAATCTCTGGCAAATTTGAAAGTAGGATGACTTGTTTCCATCTTTGCATCAAATTCATTCAGCTTGTCCATTAAAGAGACATCTCCCACAGCTAGTAATTGCTTGTGTCGGTTGTCTAATTCGTCATACTTGCGTTCTTGACATGCTGAATTGACCATTGATGCAGCCACTTGAAGGTTATCATGAACCAAGGTTATCGTATCGGCCGTTAATCGGATGCTTTTGGGCCCCAACGTCGGCTAATTCAGATTTTTCGAGTATGTCTGTACGTGATAAACAAAGAGCGCGGTTCATAGATCGTAAATCCATTAGTGCCGTGGGCATCGGGTGACTGGGTGCGGCGTAAAAGGGATAACAAAGTCGAGTCCTTACGCTATTATTATATAGATAAGATACTGAATACAGACAATGTCCGCTAAAATCTATGCATAGGGTCCACAAAATTAAATTTGTATCATATTTTGCAAAGAAAATTTACATCGTTTAATTTTTATTTACGAATTATGACGTCATACCTAATTTGCATAAAAAAATATGCAAACATACTCGAAAAAATTGGCGCCAAATTTTTTTCCCTTACTCACATCATAATTAATGATTTCCCACAAAGAATACAAAATAAACATCAAAATCCCACGGGATTACATACGCCCCGAACTAAAAGCCTGGACTCGACAGTGCGGGGCGGGGCCTAGCCCGGAACGTGCACGACGCTCCGAAGAGAAGCGACGCTGCACCGATCCCCGCCGGCTCCCACAATACCCACCGCCCGGCACGGACCGAGAGCTCGCGTCGGTTAAATGTCGGTCTAACCGCTATCCCGTTTAATGGCGATCTCGCTTTGCATTCTCACACCACTTGTTCCGTTCGTTCTCTTTCGCTCCATACTCCGGTCTACTCATAACGCTCCCCACACACTCTCGCGCACATTCTTGCGCATCCATTCCACCATTCGCACACCCTGTTACACACCACTCCTCTCGCGCACCTTCTTGCGCACACTCTCCCGGTACGTACTCCGTACCACTCACCACAGGTGTGCATTCCAGCACATCCCCACTCACGCGCTCCGATGTGCCCTCCCGCACCCGCGCCACCACCAACCCAGGTGTGCCTCCTCGCACACGCTCAACCATTCCAAGTGTGCATTCTCGCACCCGCTCCTCATCCATCTCACTCTCCGTGTCACACTCTGTTTCACACATACCCTCCGACGTGCATTCGCTCCCGCACCCGGCATCACTATCCACACTCCGTCACACACTCACCCTCTGACGCACACTTTTTTTCTTACACGCGCGCCATTCTTTCTCACACCACGCACCACGTACCTCCCACAAACGCCCAGGTGCCATGTCGACCCCAATCGCGCGACAAACCCTCTCACGCCAAACACTTTTCCGAAAAACCTTTTCGCACCATACACAGCCCGTCTCACCTTGGGGGTTCTTCTTCCTCCATGCTCCAACACCTGCAAATCTTTATTGGGGTTAAGCATGGCATCAAGGTTTGAGCTTAGACTTTGTACATTATCCACCTCTCCCTTCAATTCCTGGGCTACCTCCGTCGTCTTTTCAATTTCGATTTCGACTATTTGTTCGGTTTCTTTGCCAATTTGAATTAATTCTTTTCCTTTATCTTCTTTTCCCTCGATGACCGCTGGCTCTAATAAAATTTTCTCTCCTACCTCGGCGGTCGCCGGCTTCCCCATACCCCAGGTCGCGATTTCTACCCCGGTCCAGTTACCTGCGCTTTGCTCCACCTCGCTCAACCCGCGCTTCTCAACCCGCGTTACCTCGTCGTGTACCCCCATGACCTCCTCGCTCAACCTGCGGTTAACCTCCCTCTCCAATTCCTTCTCCTCATACGTGGCTTGCCCCCTCGCCAACCCCTCATGAAGTTCTTTGGTTTGGCCAATTATGCCCCCCAATTTGTCCCCTAATCTGCTTCCGAATCCCTCCAATTTGCTTCCTAACTTGTTTCCTACTCCTCCCAATTTGCTGTTTAATCCCTCACATTTATTGTCTAAACCCTCCAATTTGCTGTCTAATCCCTCAAATGTAGCTTCTAGCCCCCCGATCTGATTTCCCAATCGCTCCCCCATCTTGACCATAAGGGCCTCCATTTGTATCATAAAGAGGTTCAAATCCACCGGTGCTGCGGGTGCGGCTGCTGTGACCATGTGTGCAGCACCATCTTGTGCCCCTCTAACCTCGTGCGAGACACCGCCATCTTGTGCGCCTGCAACCCCCTCGAGCGCATCCTCATTGCTCTCCTCCTCCCTCTCTCTCAATTCCTCCCTGGGGTCCTGGGTTGCCTCTAAACCCTCTTCTACCTCCCCTACCGGCACCGGATCCCCTTGACTATCCATGGCACGACTCAATTTGGATGTTAAAAAAAAATTCGGCCACTCCAAATTTGGACCAAATTTTTAGATGGATTAAAAATATTGGTTCGGGCCTCAAATCTCACTCCCGGACACCAATTGTTACGGCCAATAGCACAATTGGTGTCCAAAATATGGGCTCACTAAATTTAGTCCCAGGTTCCAGATCCCAACTCCTGACTACCAATTGTTACGGATCTCGGTTTCGGCACTCCCCTTACCGAGGGGGTTTAATCCCCTCGTCTTTTAAGCTGGCCGTCCGAGTCCTGGAACTATCTCGCCACTCCCGGTCAGCGCTGAATAGGGTAGTAGGCCAATTATTCCTATGACCTAAGTACCAGCGCCTTCCGGTAAGCGAGGAAATGAGTCCCGCCCGAGCCGCGACTGTAATGGACACGCCGAGCGAAGCGAGGCACGACTCAGGCCGTTAACAAAGACTAACCCGATTATAACACGTTTGTCCAAAATCGCGCCACCGGTACTCAATTGAAAGAAAAGACTAAAGCGATCGGGGAAGAATGAAACCAAAGGTAAGAAATAACAGGTATTTATTAACTCTATAAGCCTGGTGTTGGGCTAGCGGCTAGGGTGCCAGCTTAGGATCCAAGGATCCTGGGTTCGAATCCCGGTCAATCGCTGAATTAACGCCAGGGGGGTTGACTCAGCCTGTCATCCTTCCGAGGTCGGCTAATTGAGTACCAGTTCACTGGTAATTCCCTGCTTGTCGTAAAAAGGCAACAAAAAGGGTTGGCGGCAGGAAGGGCATCCGGCCGTAAAACATTGCTTCAAAAAAGGGGACAAAAAACAACAACAACCACGGTCCCCGAAAAAGGCCAACCCCCGCTTTGCGGGGAAAAATGGCCGCTAAAGGTGGTTTTTATTAACTCTATACAAAACCAAAACCAAAGAAGAAGAAACGAAAGTAATATACTGGACGAAGAAGAAGAAGATACACAGGGCAATTCTGAAACCATCTTAATTATTCCCAGGACAATACAGACAGAATAAATTCACATACACGAATGGGAATTGCAAGCAGGAATGGCTGAAAGGATGAGAGGGGCAGACGGTCCACAGAGCTGGCGGGCAGGGAGGTCCGGGGATCGCGGCACGCTGTTGGTGTCCCGCGTGCACGCCCTCGCTCAGGTTCAGCGGCGAAAACCCGGTCGTCAGCGCTGGTTATTACTCAACTCAACTGCAGCTCGTCTCTCGCAGCTTATCTGAATTCTCTCTGAATTCTACTGCAGCACGTCTCAGCTCAGCTGGTGTCTCTTGGTTCTTCCTCCTCGGTCATCTCCCTAAGCAGTCCCTCCACGTTGCTTTTATTGCTCTTGGCCGTATCAGGCCGCGGGCTGCGATGACACGCCTACCGGTTGGCTCACCTCGGCGCTGGTTGGTCGGTAAGGGCTAGCTGACTCCACCTCTGATGACGATGAGGTGCCACGCCCGTGATCTGGCGGCTCCTCCCCCCTTCTTCTCCGAGATGAGCACATGGCAATGGCGGCTTGCGGGATAGAAAACCACTCGCACCGCTTTCGAAGGGAACTTTGGAGAGCGGAGATGATTGGGGAAATTGAAAGGGGACCTATCTTATTTGATTAATGCAACGTAGAGTCAACTATTGGAAACACAGCCTTACCTGAAACGAATATTAACGAAATAACTACGAAGACGGCCTATGGTTCGCTACGTGTTGCAATGCGGACTAACTAGGGGATGACCTTTGACCTTTACAAGAAATGGAGGTATTTACAAAAAGAATTATTTAC
Organism: Myxine glutinosa; assembly: GCF_964187855.1. Lineage (NCBI taxonomy): Eukaryota > Metazoa > Chordata > Myxini > Myxiniformes > Myxinidae > Myxine > Myxine glutinosa. Next base: position 83,017,094 of record NC_136268.1, read on the forward strand.
AAAGGGGTATATTTACAACAATTTACAAGTGCAGGGTTCTTAAAACCCCAACAATATATACATATATATATATATATATGTATATATATATATATTGTTGCGGACGCGGTTAAGATGTTATTTTGACCGAGCGGTTGGTATGACCGCGACCGAACAGTTATTCCCCGACTAGAACCCGATTCCACCCAAACTTTGGCCGTATCGCACCGCAGCTGCCCAATCTGGAAAACTCTAAAATGACCGAATGCAAAGAGGAAAAGGAATAAGACGAGAAGACGTACAGAAGAGTAATTGGATTTATTATTGACACATATAAGTAGGAAGCAAGCAGTCACGTTTATTTACAGGGACATGAGACGCAGGTGACACAGTGCAATCTTTAGCTTATACAGACTTATTGTTACTACCCAGGACAGCACGAACAAAACAAACTCACGTACGCAAATGGATGGAAATTGCAGGCAGGAATGACAGGAGGTGGGTGGCTGGAGGAAGGCCCGGAGCTGGCTGGAGTTTCATCCCGCACGGGACGTCGGGCTGGACCTCGTCGGCCGCCGATGCCACCGATCCTGTCATGTGCGCGGGGTAGCGGGTCGGAGCTGCTTGGTGGAGCCAAGCCAACGCTGCTGGTGGGGGGTCTGGCGTGACGGGTTCTCTCGCGTGACGGGTTCTCTCTCTTACTAACTCCAGGACTCTTTCTCTCTTGCTTAGTCCAACTCTTCCTCACCACCGACAACTCAACGCAACCCCTCCACTCTACGCAAACACTGACCACCACTGACGACCAACCCAGCTCTGACCAAAAAAACCACACACTCCGCTCTTGTCGTAGCTCATCCCATCAAAGCTCATCTCCTCGGGAAACGCCCTGCCGTGGGTTATATAGGCCCCGCCCCTCAACCTTTGCGAACCTCCCCGATCGCTCTTCCTCCGCCCTCTCTAGCCAAACCCCTGGCTCATGGTTGGTCGAGTGGGGCTGGCTCACTCCTCCCCTCTATGACGAGGTGGAGACACGCCTTTCTTCTCCGACCCTGCCTCGTGGTCAATGGCGGTTGAAGAGAAAACCGCCCAAAATGCAGTTGGCAATTGGAAGGGAGGTAATTTGCAATGGGAATGGAAGTTTTGGGAGTGGGAATGAAGTTTTGGGAGTGGGAATGAAGGGAATCTATCTCTTTCACTGGTGCAATGGAGTATTTCAATTAATGGGAGACACAGCCTTACCCTAAAACACAGAATAAGATATAACTATCGAACAGGGGTATTCTATTATTGGCTGACGTGTATGCTTGTGGACTAATTATGGGACGCCCTTTTGACCTTTACACAGCTCCGGAGGCAGGAGGCGCAGACTCAAGCAATATTCATCACCAATTTACCACAATACAACACAATCAAAAAAAAATACAGTCCTCATATCCGCAACACTGCACCCTCCTCCTCTTAGGCACGTCCCGGGCCTACAACTTTTTATTTAGTGTGACACGTAGGTGTAGTTCCCTCTACTTTTAACCTGACCCTGAGTGCGACAGTTTTTAAAACATAAATAAATGTGTCCCGCTGCTCCATTGCACCCTGCCTAACAGACTTACGCCCACAGTTAACCGAATTGCGGAATGGTCTTCAAACTATACACTGACGGTGGGGAGCATTATTTACACTTGACGCTACTTTTATTTACAAGACTAACCCAGGACCTGTAATTGTTCTTTCTGGGGGGAGACAGTCTGCTCTGCATCAATGCACCATGAAAGCACCCAAAAACGCACCAATACAAGCACCCTCAAGCACCAATCGGTGCAGTCACCATAGTTCATCAATGTTCAACAATAAAAAATAAATCAACAACCCCTAACCCTGCAGGTGGTCTCTTGCTCTTCGGCTCCCTCTGCTGGCTATTATTATGTCTTCCAGTTGTCATTCTCTCTCATTTTCTTACTGGCGGCCTATTTGCAATAAAGTGTGCCCAACATGTGCATTTTATTTTCTTTATTTATGGCCCACAGGGCCGACTACGTGTGGTTCACCTGTGGGGCATCGGTGCCCTGTGGCCAAGGTCCGCCAGCAAGATTTCGGGCCCTCATGGCCGGTTCCAGCAGAGGGGCCATGCCCCAACCCATGGGGTCCATAAGTGGTGCTCGGCCACAGACATGTGGTCCATAATGTGGTGCATCGATGCAGACAGCTGGTTCTGGGAATTCCGGGCGCACAATGGAGGACTCACGCACGCTCCCCTCGGCGCCCAATGGCGCACAGGTCATGTGGGAGACAAAAGAGACAAATGAGCGAGGGGTAAGGTCACAAGGGTACACATCAATAAGGCAATGCAAGGCGAAATGCGTACGGAGGGCGAAGTGAGAAAGCTCGTCCCTACCGTACGTCACCCCCCTGTCACCTACACTACCCTTGCCCTTACCCCATATTTACAAATCTACCCATTTACAAATTCGTCACTACTGTCACGTCTTCCCCATATTTCTCCTATACCAAATTCGTCTCTACAATCCCTCTACTTCAAAATTTGCCATCACCAAATTCATCATCAATCCTCATAAGGAGGAAGAGATGGAACACAAAGCACAATGTCACACCCACGTCATGATGCGTCTCACAATCCAAACATTTGCATCATAAAAAATAATCAAAACATGGCATGGTGTGGAGTACCTGTCACCTCAGGTGAGTGGATGCAGATGGTGCGAGGAGATCCTTCATCCTATCTATTCTCTAAATGACTTTAATACACTTTACACTACCCGGGGTCTCTTCCTGCCAATCCATTGGCCAACTTACACTATGGGTTCTAAAAACCAATTCCCATTGACCAAACTGTGGTGCTTCTCAATTTGGGGTCTCACTCCCCCGATTCATCTCCCGGTGCCCTTGCACAATTTCTGGGCTGTGACGTGTAGCTCTCCCAGCAGGTCTACCCACCTGCACACCTCCACCACTGCAGTTGCCACCCGAGCTTACCTAGCTCCTCACCCTAACCTAACTAACTGGGGAAGGCCCCTCCTGGCTCTGTCACCCCACTCGATGCCCTCTGGCACTGGGCTACCCGGGTCCGTCCTCCGGATCCTCGGGCCCCATCCACAACAACTACTACCGGCTCCCAGAGCCCACCTACGGCCTCACCTGGCCGACATCCTCACAGTGGTGGAGTGCCCAAACCAACTACACACACTAACAGGCTACACGCCCAGCCATTTCCACAACAATAATGCACCCATCCAATCACCATTCTTCCACCCGCACCACAGATGCCAATATCCAACCACAATTTACCTATACCCTCTACCTAACACTTACACTACCCGCCCCGGGTATTCGTGATGGGGGTCCAGTCTTCCCCCATTCACACCTTCGCACCATCCACTCCACTCCATTGTTTCCACCATACTCACTCCACGACCATCCATTCCAATACTCCAGATATTCCACACTACCATTTATTCCACATAGCCACATACACCTGTTGTTGCACACCTGTGCACTCACACCTGGTGCCACCTGCACCCTCCTCCTCTTCCTGGACCATTTGGTCAGCACAATACACAATCACCTTCACTCACTCATACACTGCTCCACACACCTGTCCAGTTGCACACCTGTGCAATCACACCTGTTCAACCTCACCTGTTCAATCCTCAAACACACGGCATCATCTCATCTAACTACTCCCCTCTGAAACTTGCGCTTCCCAGTCGTCCCTTTAAACGATTGCGCTCCCACGTCATTATCATCCACACTAATCTACCTGCGTCCCCACTACAGGTATCCTTGTCACTAACTAATCTTAACGTCACCTAATGTCATCTTCACTAGGTCCCTACACACAATATCCTAACCCACCCGGGCTAGTTTTCACTGCCATAAACCCCATAAACTAGTGCTCCTTTGCCCCCCCCCCGCTGTGAGGGATGGCAAGGTTGCCATCCCACCACATCGGGGAGGTCCCACTATAAATTTTGCACACCTAATCGAACAAATCAAAAATTTGCCAATCATCTGCCAATCACTGTACCATTACCAATCATCACTCTGCCAATCCTTTGCCAATCATTAAATTTTGCCTTTTTCTAATTTTGGGTCCAAAACACTAACCTCATCACCCGTCTACTTATTAGATCCTCTCGGTGCACCAATTCACGTCTACAGCCCGGCTTCGTACAGCCGAGCAATGAACGCGGGTTCTTTGGTGCCGGCAGCTGGATGCGTCCGGCACTCGGTGCAGGGACGGGGGCTTACCCGTGCCGAGATCCCACGCACCACCTCGGCGCGGAGCCATCCAATTGCCCGATCTCGACCTGCCGGAACGTCTCAATAAAAAGTGGTCGCCATGACGACCCTTCCTATCGGGCTGCCCGCTCCGCCTAGTGGAGCACGGTCGCGGCCGTTCCAAGCGAGGCCCAGCGTGGATCGCGTACGGCGGTCCTTTCGAACCCGCCGTGGCTCAGATTCCCGCTGGTTCTCGCGGCACGCGAAGCCCGGCACGCACCGAGGGCCCGATTCGGCTATAAGTCGCTCTAACCGCTAACCCGGTTACCGTCGATGCCTCACCTGCATGCTTACACGCATACGCTACCCCTTTCTTGCTCATACATCCAGCTATTCCCATGCTCCTCGTCATTGCACCTTTTCTTACACACCTCGGTACACTCATTCCGCTCACAGACTTGGTCACACACCTGACCACCGAACACCTTTGCACGCACTCGTCGCTCGCACACCTCACCAACACACCTCTTCGCGCCCCCTCCTCGGTCACCTCCTCTGTGACAATCACAGGTGTGCTCTCACTCGCACAACCAACCACGTGCCTCACTACTAATTCCAGCGTGCATTCCCATACACGCTCTACCATTCCAGGTGTGCTTCCTTCCATTCCAGGTGTACATCCTCGCTCACCTGTCACAACCAACTCACGCTCCGTGTCACTCTCACTACTTTCACCTCCACTCTCGGTCGCGCACTCACCTTACTCTCGACAGTGCACTCTTTCCTCATGCACCTGTCCATTACACACCTTTCTCGTGCACGCTCTTGCGCACACTCTCCCGTTACACCCTCTAACACTCACCACAGGCGTGCATTCCCCCTTACTCTTGACAGCGCACTCTTTCCCCATGCACCTGTCCGTTACACACCTTTCTCGCGCATCCTCTTGCGCACACTCTTTCGTTATTTCCTTCGTAACACTTACCACACCGCGCTTCCATGTACCCCCTCGCACACGCGCTTCGACCAACTCACTCTTGACGGCACACTCACTCCTCGGCGTGCACTTTTTCCTCACACACCCCATGGTCGGACATTCTCGCACACCTCTTTCTTCGCACACCAGACCTGTCGCACACTTCACCAACGGCCTTTCACGAACACCCGGATCCAAACCAATCCCCAAGCCGACTGAAGCTCCCCTCACATCATGTACATTTCCTCGTATATCGCCACTCACCTTGGCACCTCGTCTCCGCACCTCCTCTGCCACCTGCAAACTCTTTATTTGGGTAGTAAGCAGCACATCATGAGTTGAGCACCGACCTTGTACATATTCCATTACTTCCTCCTTTATCTCCCTCTTAGTTTCTGTCCGTCCCTTCTTAATTTCACTCACCTCTTCTTCCACTTCCTCTAATTTTTGCTTCACCTCTTTTATTTCCCGGTGCGTCTCCTCAAGTTCGTCCTCTAAGGCTACCGTGACTGTCTATATGTGCATCCTCACCTGCCGGTCCTTTGTCTCCATTACTTCTGTCACCTCATCCAACCTCATTGTCAGTCCCTCACGTACCATCTGACATTGCCTCTGTGTCGCTATTAAGTCATTTTTAATTTCTTTTTGTGTCGCCTTTAACCCTCCTAGTACCACAGTGTTCTTTTGTACCTGCTCCACTAGTTCTTTTTGTCCCTCCGTCAGCTGTTCCACCTCCTCCGTCAGATCTTCTATGCCCCCCTGTAACCTAGCCGTATTATTCCTCACCTCTTTCTCGATACGCTTTTCGCCTCGCTTTACCTCCTTGCGTACCCCCGAGACCTCCTCACTTACACCTCGTCGTATCTCCTCTTTCATCTCCTCCCTCTCCTTTGTAGATGCCACCCTCATCTGTCCCAATTCATCCCTCTGAGCATCCAGTTTGGTTTCTACCCCGATTTTCACCTCCTCTATCTGGTTCCCCATCTGTTCGATTTCCCGGGCGGATTGCTCCCTTATTTCCCGCAATTTGTCTTCCATCCTATTTTCTAACCCCATTAACCCATTTTTCACCCCCTCTAACTGATTCTCCTGGGCAGCCATTCTATTTTCCACCCCCGCTAACCCATTCTTTACCTCTTTTATCCCGTTGTCTAACCCCTCAAATTTAGCTTCTAGCCGTTCCCCCATTTCTCCCATTTTGCCCCCCATTTCTCCCATTTTGCCCCCCATTTCGCCCCCCATTACCCCCAATTGCTCACTCTGAGCCCTCATTTGCTCACTCTGAGCATCCATCCGGTTCCCCATTTGTCCCATTCACTCACCCTGAGCATCCATTTTTGCTTCTAGCCCCATATTTGCCATTAGTATGGCTGCATTAATCTGCGCCATGAGGTCCCGCACATCAATTCCCGCTATTTGCGCAGCGGGCGCGGCTACCCCGCGCTCGTGCGAGCTGCCACTTTGTGCGTCTGATACCACGTGCGCGAGAGCGCCATTTTGTGCGTCTGATACTCCCTCAACCGCCTCCTCATTGCTCCCCTCCATTTGATCCTGGGTTACTCCTAACCCCTCCTCTAGCTCACCCACCGGCATCCGATCGCCTTGACCAGCCATGGCGCGATTTCAAAATTCGGGTTTTCCTTTACAACAACACAAATTTCCAGCACTTTGTAATTTTGAGCGCGTTAAGCGCGCTTCGGGCCTCGTATCCCACTCCTCGACACCAATTGTTGCAGACGCGGTTAAGATGTTATTTTGACCGAGCGGTTGGTATGACCGCGACCGAACAGTTATTCCCCGACTAGAACCCGATTCCACCCAAACTTTGGCCGTATCGCACCGCAGCTTCCCAATCTGGAAAACTCTAAAACGACCGAATGCAAAGAGGAAAAGGAATAAGACGAGAAGACGTACAGAAGAGTAATTGGATTTATTATTGACACATATAAGTAGGAAGCAAGCAGTCACGTTTATTTACAGGGACATGAGATGCAGGTGACACAGTGCAATCTTTAGCTTATACAGACTTATTGTTACTACCCAGGACAGCACGAACAAAACAAACTCACGTACGCAAATGGATGGAAATTGCAGGCAGGAATGACAGGAGGTGGGTGGCTGGAGGAAGGCCCGGAGCTGGCTGGAGTTTGATCCCGCACGGGACGTCGGGCTGGACCTCGACGGCCGCCAATGCCACCGATCCTGTCGTGTGCGCGGGGTAGCGGGTCGGAGCTGCTTGGTGGAGCCAAGCCAACGCTGCTGGTGGGGGGTCTGGCGTGACGGGTTCTCTCGCGTGACGGGTTCTCTCTCTTACTAACTCCAGGACTCTTTCTCTCTTGCTTAGTCCAACTCTTCCTCACCACCGACAACTCAACGCAACCCCTCCACTCTACGCAAACTCTGACCACCACTGACGACCAACCCAGCTCTGACCAAAAAAACCACACACTCCGCTCTTGTCGTAGCTCATCCCGTCAAAGCTCATCTCCTCGGGAAACGCCCTGCCGTGGGTTATATAGGCCCCGCCCCTCAACCTTTGCGAACCTCCCCGATCGCTCTTCCTCCGCCCTCTCTAGCCAAACCCCTGGCTCATGGTTGGTCGAGTGGGGCTGGCTCACTCCTCCCCTCTATGACGAGGTGGAGACACGCCTTTCTTCTCCGACCCTGCCTCGTGGTCAATGGCGGTTGAAGAGAAAACCGCCCAAAATGCAGTTGGCAATTGGAAGGGAGGTAATTTGCAATGGGAATGGAAGTTTTGGGAGTGGGAATGAAGTTTTGGGAGTGGGAATGAAGGGAATCTATCTCTTTCACTGGTGCAATGGAGTATTTCAATTAATGGGAGACACAGCCTTACCCTAAAACACAGAATAAGATAACTATCGAACAGGGGTATTCTATTATTGGCTCACGTGTATGCTTGTGGACTAATTATGGGACGTCCTTTTGACCTTTACACAGCTCCGGAGGCAGGAGGCGCAGACTCAAGCAATATTCATCACCAATTTACCACAATACAACACAATCAAAAAAAAATACAGTCCTCATATCCGCAACAATATATATATATATATGCAGGGTTTCCCAACACCTTGGTCCCCCCCCCCCCCCCACCCCCTGCCCAGCTCTACTGGGTCGCCACTGTACAATGGCGGGCATATAGCGGGAAGGATCATTCATTTGTCATCTCAAATACCAAATTTCATAATGATCTAATGAGCCTTTCTTGTTCTGTTGCAGATTTTGTGAAGTGATGTCGTGGTCGCGTGATTCCGAGAAGAAAAGTTGGATATGCCGCATCATGGCTATCGCGTTCCGAGTCGCCAGGGATCAGACGCCGGGAACCATATCCCGATCCTGGGTTGCCAATTACCTGAACAGGTCTGAGGACTTCGTCAAACGCAATTGGAACCATGATCCATTCGATTGCGAGATGGACAGCCGGCCCGAACAGACAGCACAATGTTTGTCTCAGGAAAGCAGGGATATCATCATTGAGTCGCTTGCCAAGGAGAAGAAAAGCATTCGAGGGCTCCAAAAATAGATTGAACGGGTTCGAGGGAAGAAGAAGAGCTTATCAAGTATCCACAGGTTCCTTCAGTCCATTGGCGCAAAGGCTTTTCACCAAATTCCAGCACCGAAGCTGACGGAGAACAACGTCGAGGATCGAATGTGGTTTTGTGAGTTTTTGAGCGAGTGGACCTCTGATGATTTTCTTTTCCTGGCCCCTTCTGATGAATTTTTCATTTATGAGGTTCGACGTCCCAACTTCCAGAACGACAGAATTTGGGCTCTTCACAATGATGACATTCCACAAGAACTCAAGATTCGAGAGAAATTGAAGACAGCACGGTACGTTGGCGTCTTCTTGATGTTCACAGCGAAAAGGCTGATGTGGGTCCTCAAAGAGCAAGGACAATCATGGGATGGCAAATACCTCCGAGACGTTGTGCTGACCCGCCATGTTATTCCGTTCTTACGGAACCCAGAAAATGTCCTCAGCATCAAGGAGACCACGTTTCTGCACGACCGAGCCCCGTGCATGAGCACACTGGCGACCAAGAATCTTCTGAAGGCGAACAAGGTCGATTTTTTCGGAAACGATGAGTGGCCGGGGACATCGCCTGACCTCAACGCCTGTGAACATTTTGGGGCGATACTCAAGCACAGAGTTGAACAACGCCTCCAGAACACCAGGGAAGAGCTTCTCACTGCTTTGACTAACGTCCTCGAAGAAATTGAGTTCGATCGTGACTTGTTTGTGTCTCTCTTGGAATCCTACCCCGCGTGTTTGGAGGCAGTTCGGTAGGCACACCAAATATTGAAGCAAAGCTTTGAAACTGTGCACATGAGATGTCGAATAATAAAGCTTTATTCCCCTATTCGTGGTTTCTCCCTACCTCTCCTACATTGGGCTGGGCAGGGGGGGGGGGGGGGGGGGGCTAAGGTGTTGGACACTACATATATATATATATATATATATATATATATATATATACAGTATATATATATATATATATATATATATATATATATATATATATATATATATATATATGTATGTATATATATATATATACATATATATATATATATATATATATATGTATATATATATATATATATATATATATATATATATATATATATATATATATATATATATATATATATATATATATATATATACAGACTTGGCATTTAATATGGAATATTTTTTTTTTCTTGACGGGTTTACTTTCTTAACTCAGTATATCAATCTGGTGAGTTTATTTTACACTTTGGTGATTTATTTGTTAAAAGAACCATGTCACTGATTGTCTGTCGCAGCAAGAAGTCAACAACAGGATTATATCACAGGTGGAGTGGCAAAATGTACGGACAGGTGCATTTGATGATTGGCTTCACAGTCGGGTATACAAGGGTTGTTGCGTTCTGTATTAGTGGAAAACAACTGCTGCACGTCTCCAAAAGTTATTGCCACTTCCTCTGGAGATGGTCCGTCAATTCGACAATGCTGTTTGTCATGGAGTGGTGGCTTTACGAAATTACGGCATGAAACAGCGTGCTATTGCTCGGCAGTATGACATCACTCAAGGTCAGGTGTCAAAGATCCTGAAACGAAATGCTCAGAGGGGTGTCCCTACTCCAATCCCGAGGCCAGGACGTCCCCGCAGAACCACAAGGTGGGATGATCGCCAGCTGCACCGGTTAGTCCGCAATGGCCGTACCAAGTCAGCTAATCGGCTTAGGGCTGAGTGGCAGCAACTGACAAATGTGCTTGTATCCAGAAGGCTAGTCAACCAACGACTGGTTCAAGCAGGCTATCGTGCCAGGCGTCCCCTGAGAAAGCCACGCCTGACCAGACAACACCGCCAGCGCCGATTGCAGTGGGCCAGAGAGCACCGTCAATGGCAGCCAGGACACTGGAATCACGTGATCTTCAGTGACGAGTCTAGATTTCTGGTCTATCGTCAAGATGGCCGTGCCCGAGTGCGCAGGCAAGTGCATGAAGCCTACAACAAAGATTGTATAGTGCCAAGAGTCCAAGCTGGAGGTGGTGGGGTGACCGTTTAGGCTGCTTTTCATGCAGGGGGCAAAACTGACCTGGTTGTTCTGAATGGAAACCTGAACCAGTTCAAGTATAGGGCCATTCTGGAAGAAACATTGCTTCCATTTGCTCGTGCAGCCTTTCGAGGAAACTTTGTCTTCCAAGATGACAATGCACGGCCTCATCGTGCTCGCATGATCAAACACTTTCTTGCTGACCGTGGTGTAGAGCATATGGAGTGGCCTGCCATGTCCCCGGATATGAATCCGATAGAGAACTTGTGGGCAGAATTAAGGCGTCAAATCGACCACTTGGACCAGCAGCCGACCTTTGTGCATGAATTGCAGCAGACTATTGTCACTGCATGGCAAGCGATTCCTGTCCAAACCTTGGCAAATCTCGTGAACAGCATGCCTCAACGTGTACGTGTTCTCCTGAATGCTCGTGGGGGTTACATGAAGTACTGAACTGTAATTTTACTGTCCGTAATCCCAGTCGTAATTTAACTTTTGTTTTTGTTAAAAAAAAATTTGGCTAATGTGCAAAATAAAGAGATACTTCTGGAAAACGTACAGAAGTTTAACACAGTACTGTCCATGAATTGAGTTCGATATCAGTTTACATCACTTTCAAGGATCAATTTATTTGTTTCGAAATGTCAAATGTGGTTTTTGTTTCTTTTAAAGGTCACATTAACAAAATCTAGAATAATTTCAACATAATTCCAATGAACTTTTGGTTCTAAGTCATCTTGAAAAGTAAGTTCACCCCCACAAAAAAAATAATTCATATTAAATGCCAAGTCTGTATATATATATATATATATACAGTTTTAAAAAATCATTAAAATGTAACCTTGTACCAAAAAGGCAGCATTCTGTATTTTCTCGCGATGGTGATTATTCATTGCGTTTCAGATCTCGCTGTTTCACCAATGCGAGAGGCTGCAATGCAGAGTTGGTGGGGGTGGACAGAGGCAATCGATCAAGCAGCCACGAGCAACCCTCAGGACATCAGGACGATGGGAGCAGCCACATAATCAGTACAAAACAAAGCCCTGTTAAACTCGCTGAGGCTGCAGCATACAGCGTCACTTTCCCCCGAGTACTCAGGAGACTTCAAACAGCCTTCACATCCCGAGTGTGCCCCTTTCAGGGTGCATTCCATGGTCAGTTGTGCTCTATCATCGTGCCTGGACATCACGTTGTGCCGCCATCTTTGTTAAACAATCTATCTCATGCAAATTTCTCACGATGGGAAAATAGCTGTAATGACCGCAGTGTATATTTGACCTGCTTTCGTTAAAAAAAAAAAAAGGAAAACTTACCTCACAGATGTCGGGATTCCTCCAAGTTTCTTTGTTTAATGTTATCAACAGCATTAGCCACTGTTAAAAAGCTAATCATATGTGTTTGTGATTTATAACATATTACAAGCCCAGCTGCGCCGCTGGGAGATCACCTGGGAGATCAATCGACAAAACCGTTGTTGGACTGCCGGTCTTGTTTCTTTTTTTTTAATTAAAAAAAACGAACTTTTTATATTTTTAAAATTTTTTGCCCAATCACTCCCTGGTACCACTGATGAACCTCTGGGAGTTTGATGAATATCCGTTCATCCATCACTGAGAAAAATGGCGACACACACAGCAGACAAACGGCTCTCTTATAGTTATAGTGTGTGTGTGTGTGTATATATATATATATATATATATATATATATATATATATATATATATATATATATAAACAGACACGTGAAAAAGTAAGTACACCCCATGGAAAGTTTTGACTTTTTCAACATATTTCAACATAGAGCTATTTGATCTTCATTTCAACAATATTGATAGATAAAGGTGATATAATATAACAAATATCATGAAACATTTACATTTTGTAGTCCATTGTATAATTTAAATAAACATAAATGCAAATTTTGCATGTGGAAAAAGTAAGTACACCCCTACATTTATCAGTACTTCAAATACCTAAAATTAGAATCAGGTGCACCAGCTCAGGTGCAAATGATTAGAACATCGTTAGAGAGGATCTTGGAGGAACCTGTCTTATTTAAACCTCAGACATTTCGTTTGGTTTGCTCTTTGTTGTTGAAGTGTGCGGCATCACCATGCCTAGATCAAAAGAGCTCTCTGAGGCCTTCAGAAAGAGGTTATAGATGCCTACTAGTCTGGTAAGGGATTTAAAAAGATCTCCAAACAATTTGAAATCAATCATTCGACTGTCCGGAAAATCATCTACAAGTGGAGAATATTCCAAACAACTGCCAACTTGTTCAGGCCAGGCCGCCCCATCAAGTTCAGCCTGAGAGCAGACCGCAAGATGCTGAAAGAGGTCTCTAAGAACCCCAGAATGTCATCACCGGACCTACAGGTAGCTCTTGCCACTGTTGATGTCAAAATGCACGAGTCTACCATTAGAAAGAGGCTGCACAAGTTTGATCTACATGGGAGGTGTGCCAGGAGGAAACCTTTGCTGTCCAGAAAGAACATTAGGGCAAGACTAAAGATTGCCAATGCACACGTAGGCAAAGACCAGCACTTCTGGAACAATGTGCTCTAGACAGATGAGTCAAAGGTAGAGCTATTTGGCCACAGTACCAGAAGACATGTTTGGCGAAAACCAAAGACAGCATTTGACCACAAGAACATGATACCATCTGTAAAGCATGATGGTGGAAATATTATGGTTTGGGGCAGCTTTGCTGCATCAGGGCCTGGGCAGCTCACCATCATAGAATCCACTATGAATTCTTCATTGTACCAGAGGGTGCTTGAGGATAATGTGAGGCCATCTGTTGGAAAGTTGAAGCTCAACCGAAGGTGGACCTTGCAACATGACAATGACCCTAAACATACCAGTAAATCCATCATGGAATGGCTGAAAAGAAAGAAATGGAGGGGTTCTGGAATGGCCAAGTCAAAGCCCCGATCTAAATTAGAGCCAAGGGTGTACTTACTTTTTCCACAGAAGGAAATGGCATCTCTGTTAATTTTTTGTTGAATAAATTATTGCAAAGTCAATGTTTCATTGTTTTTTGTTCCATTAGATCACCTTTATCTTTAGATACTGTTTAAATGAAGATCAAATATTGATATGTCCACATATGTTAAAAAGATTTTAAAAAACATTTCATGGGGTGTACTTACTTTTTCCACATGCGAAATTTGCATTTATGTTTATTTAAATTATACAATGGACTACAAAATGTAAATGTTTCATGATATTTGTTATATTATATCACCTTTATCTATCAATATTGTTGAAATGAAGATCAAATAGCTGTATGTTGAAATATGTTGAAAAAGTCACAACTTTACATGGGGTGTACTTACTTTTTCACGTGACTGTATATCTATATTATAATAGCCGTAGATGATTCTGTCTGTCTATCTGTTGGGTGTCTGTCCGGGGTGTGGCTTACTCGGTTTGCAGAGTAGCTCCACCCATAGCTCCACCCATTCTGGGAGTGGCTATAAACAAATATCCACCATTTTATTAACTCGCATAGCTTTGAGTCCTGTTTTGTAGGCCCGTGGTGTCTTGCTCTCCCCCAGTTTTATTTCAAATCAAATCCGATAAATCATTTCATTTTTCACAGTCGCTAACATAGTTTTAGACTCGGTTGAAAAAAAACGGGAAGAAAATCCGATGAAAGTTGCCGTTTATAGAACGAAATGAATTCTCAAAGGCCTGTAACTTCAAGGCCATTGAGTCTCTCTCACGCCTTTATCTCCAATCTAACTCACCATATGATTTCATTTTTATCGATGGTTTTACTTTTAGACTCGGTGTCAGCAATAATTGAGAACAATCCACACACGCGGGAAAATGCAGAGATATATTTTTTAAAATCGCGTCATGGTGTATCATACACCGCCCAACATGACACCGACGGCAACGTGTCTATATATCTTAAAAATTCGCTTTTGCTTTTCCGTTATGATATATTACTATTTCGTTTGATGATAGTCGTCACAAAAACGTCAACAATGATGCCGACATATATTTCTTCGTTTTTATTTCATTCAACATATTAGCCGGAAGTAAAATATGTTTCAGGAAATTACCGAGAGATATTTCTTCGTTTTTTTTATTAGTTATGTGCGCATACACTTTAAATAGGTTTATTTGAAATCTTTGATTTTCCACAAACATTCCACACACGCGGGAAAATGCAGAGATATATTTTTTAAAATCGCGTCATGGTGTATCATACACCGCCCAACATGACACCGACGGCAATGTGTCGATATCTATTTTAAATTCGATATATCATTTCATTTTTCACAGTCGCTAACATAGTTTTAGACTCGGTTGAAAAAAAACGAGAAGAAAATCCGATGAAAGTTGCCGTTTATAGAACGAAATGAATTCTCAAATGCCTGTAACTTCAAGGCCATTGAGTCTCTCTCACGCCTTTATCTCCAATCTAACTCACCATATGATTTCATTTTTATCGATGGTTTTAGAGTCGGTGTCAGCAATAATTGAGAACATTCCACACACGCGGGAAAATGCAGATATATTTTTTAAAATCGCGTCATGGTGTATCATACACCGCCTAACATGACACCGACGGCAACGTGTCGATACATATTAAAAATTCGATATATCATTTCATTTTTCACAGTCGCTAACATAGTTTTCGACTCGGTTGAAAAAAAACGGGAAGGAAATCCAATGAAAGTTGCCGTTTATAGAACGAAATGAATTCTCAAACGCCTGTAACTTCAACTTCAAGGCCATTGAGTCTCTCTCACGCCTTTATCTCCAATCTAACTCACCATATGATTTCATTTTTATCGATGGTTTTGGACTCGGTGTCAGCAATAATTGAAAACATTCCACACACGCGGGAAAATGCAGAGATATATTTTTAAAAATCGCGTCATGGTGTATCATACACCGCCCAACATGACACCGACGGCAACGTGTCGATATATATTAAAAATTCGCTTTTGCTTTTCCGTTAAGATATATTACTTTTTCGTTTGATGACAGTCGTCACAAAAACGTCAACAATGATGCCGACATATATTTCTTCGTTTTTATTTAATTCAACATTATTAGCCGGAAGTAAAATATGTTTCAGGAAATTACCGAGAGATATTTCTTCGTTTTTTAAAATTAGTTATGTGCGAATACACTTTAAATAGGTTTATTTGAAATCTTTAATTTTCCACAATATAATTTACTTGCCATTTATCATTTGATGATTACGAGACAAATTCCTCTTGAGGATCGTGACAATTCATGCGCTGCGTGGAAACTTCTATTTCCAAAATGAATGAGACGATCGATGAAGAACGCAGACTTGAACAGGATGCAGCAAGAAAACGAATGAGACGGGCGAACGAGTCCATCGACGAACGTCAATGCAAACTTGCGGGGTCACCCGTGGGAATCCCACGGGCATGGATGTGTGTAACATTTCGACATATTGAGTTAGATGCTGCACATTCATTTTTACAAAATGGTTACTGGCAAGTCATCAGATCCAGAAATGGTGTAAAAACCACCGTTTAGAGGCCATTTTTCCCCGCAAAGCGGGGGTTGGCCTTTTCGGGGACCGTGGTAGTTGTTGTTTTTTTGTCCCCTTTTTGAAGCAATGTTTTACGGCCGGATGCCCTTCCTGACGCCAACCCTTTTTGCCGCCTTCAACGACAAACAGGGAATTACCAGTGAACTGGTACTCAATTAGCCGACCTCGGAAGGATGACAGGCTGAGTCAACCCCCCTGGCATTAATTCGGCGATCGACCGAGATTCGAACCCAGGATCCTAAGCCGGCACCCTAGCCGCTAGCCCAACACCAGAAATGGTGTCATGAACACAATTTATTTACGCACAAGCACAAAAGCAAGACGGGCCGATTTCCGATTCCGACGGGCCGACGGGCGAGACGGGCCGATTTCCGATTCCGACGGGCCGATTTGGAGCAAGAAAAAGAACGAGACGGGAGCAAAAGGAGAGAAACGAGACGGGGAAAGCCGATTGGAGAGGCGAGTGAGGCGCGATTGGAGAGGAGTGTGAGGCGCGATTGGAGAGGAGTGTGAGGCACGATTGGAGAGGAGTGTGAGGCGTGATTGGAGAGGAGTGTGAGGCACGATTGGAGAGGAGTGATTGGAGGGGAGTGTGAGGCACGATTGGAGAGGAGTGTGAGGCACGATTGGAGAGGAGTGTGAGGCGCGATTGGAGAGGAGTGTGAGGCGCGATTGGAGAGGAGTGTGAGGCGCGATTGGAGAGGCGTGTGAAGGATTGGAGAGGAGAGGAGTGTGAGGGATTGGAGAGGTGAGGGATTGGAAAGGAGAGGGATGTGAGGGTTTGGAGAGGAGAGGAGTGCTAGGTGGAGAGAGGAGAGTGTCAGGTGGAGACAGGAGAGTGTCAGGTGGAGACAGGAGAGTGTCAGGTGGAGAGGAGTGAGGGGTCACATATTATGTGAAATAAATAAATTGTGTTCATCACACCATTTCTGGATCTGATGACTTGCCAGTAACCATTTTGTAAAAATGAATGTGCAGCATATAACTCAATATGTCGAAATGTCACACACATCCATGCCCGTGGGATTCCCACGGGTGACCCCGCTAGTATATATATACTAGCTGAGGTACCCGGCTTCGCCCGGGTTGAATAAGAATAAGACAAATATATGATGAAAAGAACATGTATATTTTAGAGCAATATCACAGTACATTTCCTACATGACGTTTTGTCAATTTTCAATTTCTCAAAACCTCTTGGTATACAACATTTCTGGTTTTCTTACTTGGTGCCAAGACATAAAGATTGCTTGGTTTTCCAACCCTCGAGCAGCCCACGTACAGCTGGCCATGGGAAGTACCCGGCATTGCCGGGCGGGGCAAGGGAGGGGAGGAAGATGGGGAGGGGAGGGGAACGGGGGAGGAGGGGAGGAGAGGGTGGGGAGGGGAGAAGAGGGGGGCAGGGAGAAGAGGGGGGGGAGAGGAGAAGAGGGGGGGAGGGGAGAAGAGGAGGGAGGGGGAGGAGAGGGGAGAAGAGGAGGGAGGGGGAGGAGGAGGGGGAGGGTAGGGGGAGGAGGAGGGGGAGGGGGAGGGGAGGAGGATGGGGAGGGGAACGGGGGAGGAGGGGAGAAGAGGGTGGGGAGGGGAGGGGGCAGGGGAGAAGAGGGGGGGAGGGGAGAAGAGGGGGGAGGGAGAGAAGAGAAGAGGAGGGAGGGGGAGGAGGAGAGGAGGGAGGGGGAGGAGGAGATGGGAGGGGGAGGGGGGAGGGGGAAGGGGGCGGAGGGAGGAGGAGAGGGGAGGGGCAGGGGAGGGGGGCGGTGAGGGGGGAGGGTAGGGGGGAGGGGAGGGGGAGGGGGGAGGGGTGGTAAGGGGGGAGGGGGGGAGCGGAGGGGAGGGGGGAGGGGGAGGGGGAGGTGAGGGGGGGTGAGGGGAGGGGGGAGTGGAGGTGGAGTGGAGGGGAAGGGGGGAGGGAGGAGGGAGGGGAAGGGGGAGGGGGAGGGAGGGGAAGGGGGAGGGAGGAGGAGGGAGGAGGAGGGAGGGGGAGGGGGAGGGGAGTGGGAGGGGGGTGAGGGGAGGGGGAGGGGGCATGGAGTGGGAGGGGGGAGGGGGGGCTTCACCCGGGTTGAATAAGAATAATACAAATATATGATGAAAAGAACATGTATATTTTAGAGCAATATCACAGTACATTTCCTACATGACGTTTTGTCAATTTTCAATTTCTCAAAACCTCTTGGTGTACAACATTTCTGGTTTTCTTACTTGGTGCCAAGACATAAAGATTGCTTGGTTTTCCAACCCTCGAGCAGCCCACGTACAGCTGGCCATGGGAAGTACCCGGCATTGCCGGGCGGGGGAAGGGAGGGAGGAGGATGGGGAGGGGAGGGGAACGGGGGAGGAGGGGAGGAGAGGGTGGGGAGGGGAGAAGAGGGGGGGAGGGGAGAAGAGGAGGGGAGGGGAGGAGAGGGTGGGGGGAGGGGCGGAGAGGGTGGGGGGGGGGAGGGGAGGAGAGGGTGAGTGGGAGGAGAGGGTGGGGGGGGGGACGGGAGGAGAGGGTGGGGGGGAGGGGGGGTGAGTGGGAGGAGAGGGTGGGGGGGACGGGAGGAGAGGGTGGGGGGGAGGGGGGAGGAGTGGGGGGGGAGGGGAGGAGTGGGAGGGGAGGAGTGGGGGGGGAAGGGAGGAGTGGGGGGGGAGGGGAGGAGTGGGGGGGAGGGGAGAAGATGGGGGGAGGGGAGAAGAGGGGGGAGGGGAGAAGAGGGGGGAGGGGAGAAGAGGAGGGAGGGGGAGGAGGAGAGGGGAGAAGAGGAGGCAGGGGGAGGAGGCGAGGGGAGGAGGAGAGGGGAACGGCTAGCTTGGCAAGCGATAGCAGGATTTTTACTTTTATTTTTACCTCAATGAGGGCTATATATATAGTCCGTGCTTGGGGCCTTCAAGTTCAACATAAAGGTTTTTTATGAAAAATAATGCAGATGTATAACAATCCACCAATGCAAGTTCAGAAATGAATGCAGATCCTTTACTTTGCGATACAAACGCAATTCCCGCCATTTCCACTCACGATCAAGGCCTCCAGAGTGATCGCGCCTCTTCTTCCTCCTTCAACTTCGTCTCACTTCTTTCACTCAAAATGCACGAAATTCTGCCGCATGAAATTATGTGGAGGCCTCATCGGGGGGATATAAGGTAGATAAGGAAGGCGTTGTAACAGAAGAATCAAAATAAACGTAGAAGCACAAAAGGAAATTGGAGCTATTCTGGACCCACAGCCAAACCCGACAAACCATTGCAATGCACCCCGAACGTCTAGCGCTGCCACAAACTACACCATGGAATTGCAGCTGGCGCGGTGTTTTTAAACCATTGATATTAAAATAAAACGTAGCCTAAAACCACCGGGATTTTATGCTGATTCCGAATCTGTGTCCAAAACTTTTCTCCGATGTGTAGTTCTTGAGTTTTAAGCGGACATCCAGACAGACACACATATACACACACACACACACACACACACACACACACACACACACACACACACACACACACACACACACTCCTCCTTTATATATAGAGATATATATATATATATATATAATATGCAGATCATCAAAACATTTTATTGTTTCTCTGTACCCAATGGTTATAGATGAGTTCCCCTACAAGGAACTTCAACACAGGAGGCCAAATTTAGCCCATAAAAGTCTGTGCTAGTATTGCAAAGATATGGTTGTTTGTCTGTGCACTTTTCTTAAAATAAAAAAATCTGAGCATCAAGCATCACATTACTTTTTAAAAAGTGTTTGGAAGGGCTCAGCTATGGTTCGAACCACCGACCTCCAAGACTCAACTGAAATGATAACCATTATGCTGCCAAGGCTAATTACCATCATCACAACTATCGGGGATGCCTCTTTGTGGTGGTTGTACCACCCGAGGCTAGTCAGGGCGAAATCTTCCCTATTCTTTCCTGCTGCCAGGACTCGTCGGGGCAGCCTGGTCATGGTCAGAGTGCCAATCATTCCCCATGGACCGGCCCTTTCCCTCTTGTCTCTCCCCCCCTCTTTCTCTCTCTTTCTCTCTAACTCTGTCATTGCCCTGATAGTGTATGCGGTTATGTAGCAATTCATACAATGGTCAATTTTTCATATAGAATCTGGAAACGTGTGTTAATTCACTACCTTAGAACACATTGCACTGAAAATAAGCTGTTTCCAATTTTTCCAAGCAGCGCTTATGACAAAAATCCAAGATGGCCGCCACCGAGTGACGAAAATGGAATAATCGTCATATCTTCGGTAATATTTATCATAGAGACCTGCACAATATCGTTTTGCATGTTTTAAGGTACAACAAATCCATTGAAATAATGTATGATGTGAAAAAGTGAAAAGAAAACAGATATTTGTCATATTGTACAAAATATAGGCGCCATAAATGACAATTTTGTCAGCATTTATAATTTTTTCCAAACTTCAATAAATAATGACAATTTCATATTTTCAGGCACAGTGTATGCAGTCGAAGACACCATAATAGAGAACTAACATCTTGACAAACATGATGTATCCACATTGATACGGTCACTCGTGTGCCTGATCCTACATATGTAGACCAGCAATATACGTATATGTTGTGTCTTTCACATGAAAGTTGTTGATTATAAATATGCGTTTCTTCTCTACTTGCAGATAAATCATGGCACAGACTGAAGAACTTGATGAGAAAAAGGCACGCACAGAAATAAACTATACACTATGCATAAAGTGTCAGACCTCCAAACAAGAGCAAGTGAAAGAACCACCACAATCTGAGGAACATTCAACGTACGACAAATTCAACGTACGTAAATCTGTTGGAAGAGTTCGATCAGAAGAATGACAAGTATCCCATGTACAAATGGGCCTGCATTTACATGAAGCAAGTGAGCAACCTGCTACAGTTCATGAGAGGCACACGGGATCGTAACTGGCTCTTGCATCTCGCTTCTCTAGAAAAGATGTGTCTACTTTTTCGCATTCAACAAGCATGACTATGCCCAGAACATTCCAGATCACATAGCGCACATGTACCAACTTGAAACCAGCCATCCACGTATATGGAATGACCTGCAAAGTGGAGACTTTGTCGTCAACACCAATCCCATTGCGTTCACATCCATCGGCCCTGATCAAGCTCAGGAGCAGCTGAACAAAGTACATAAAGGTGATGGTGCCATTTCTGGTATATCAACTGATCCTCAAGGTTTGCTGAAGTACTGCCTGAGTTCGCCAGAACTCGCAAGGCTTGCTGGAGAGACAGAACGCATGCTGGGCATGACGGAAACCAGAGCAAAGAAGCACCATCAGCATTCTTCAGCTAAAACCAAACGACAAGAACAAGCAGTAAGGCAATTGAAGAGTGTATTGTCAACATCAAACCCATTCACCACAGCAAAGAATGAAGATGGTTCCGAGTTGAAGCTGGTCAATCTCGTGACGAAGAGGATAATGCCTGCATCAGTACAGCACGACGTTCTGGACGTGGAGACGCGTGGGAACAAGGCATTTGCCACACACGTAGAAGAAAGAGTCAATGGTGAGAAAAACATGTGGGACAAAATGTCAAAACTGAAGTATCTGACTTGGAATGATGGATGCAAAGCTGTTAATCTCAAGACATCATCAGAGGTGGTCAGCTTGAAAGCGACGAACTCCCTGTTTGTTCGCTTGCTCCTTATCGCAAAATCTTCACGAGAACTCGATCTGGAAGATATCGTAGGAAAGCATGAATTTGCTAGGTTCAACGCTACACTAATGAAGCCAGATGGTTCTCTACTGCCAACTACCAACAAGTCTAGCCTCATTCACGAACTTGAGAGCATGGTTCCAGTGTCAGCAATGTCTGCCCCGTCTCAAACATCCACTGGAGAGTTCACCACCCAACATTGCCCGACCAGCATCATAATAGATGGCATGGCTCTCTTGCAGGAGACGGTTGTCTACAAAGGCCAAATTAAAACCTGTAAAGATCTGCTGGACTGCTTTGTTCGAAGTGTTGACAGTAAATCGGTCGGTTACGTGGACACATACCTAGTATTTGACAACTACAGCATCAACAATTCGCTGAAGGAGAGGACCAGACATCTTCGTATGGCAGGGAGAACGCAGGACAAGGGGTATAAAGTAGACAATACCACACGCATAAAAGACTTCAAGTACTTTTTGAGCACCAAGGAAACCAAAGCCAATGTTGTGTTGTATCTTGCACAAAATGCTGTTCGATTGTGCAAAATGCCAATCACCACGCACACCCAGAAAGACGTCCTTTCTTCCCAGCCAAATATGGTGAGCATTCCGAGTACACAAGAGGAGGCCGATACACTGTTAATCTTGTATGCAGTGGCAGCGAGTCGTCTGGGCAATACTGTGCACATATATTCTTGTGATACCGATGTGTTAGTGCTTGCTCTACGAAGAGTACCTGCTCTGAAGCCGGATAGCGTTATCATCATGGGAACCGGAGATCGACGACGGAAAATCAAACTCAAGCCCATCTATGTTGCTTTGGGCACAGACAGAGCAGCGGCTTTACCGGGATTGCATGCACTGACTGGTAGTGATACCACTGGCCACATCCAAGGAAAGGGAAAGTCATCGTGCTTCAAAATCTTCATGGAGGCAGACGAAGATGTTATCAGCGCTCTTGCTGGGCTTGGCGTTGGAGTGTACCCAAGCCCAGAGGTGTTGTCTGGATGTGAGAAGTTTGTGTGTCAGCTATTCAACTCTGGGTTTGCATCCGCCAAGGCACTGAGGTGGCACATGTTCAAGCAGCTGAAGGGTAACCAAGGTGTGGAGAAGCTACTTCCGACTCAAGGATGTATCACTGAGCATATATTGCGTGCACACCTACAGGCTAACATATGGTTGCAAGACTTGGTAGCTGTACCGATCCTACTGGATCCAGTTACTATGGGATGGTGACAACTGGAAGACGGCCACTATATCCCAGTAGTCTCAAAAGTTGCCGTGGCGCCAGAGGCCATGGTGGAACTTGTGAAGTGTTCCTGTGTCGCCAGTAAGTGCAGTGGACGGTGTTCTTGTAAGGCCCATAACCTAGCCTGCACAGAGCTCTGCAAATGTCAAGGAGCCGAGGACACATGCAACAATGTCGCAATTGATGAGATTTCCAGCGATGACGAGGAAACCGACGACTTGGATGACTAATCTCAAAACACTCACATACCTGGCACTTTCGTTGTTTGAAAACTGCCCACTTTGTATTTGTTGCGTTTATTTGCCAGCATATTACGTTATGTTACGTCCCTGAGAACGTCCATTTTGTGGATATCTGACTGTTATCATGTTTTTGTTTTATTCACAAAAGTTAATAATGCTTATTGGAGTTAACTTTAGCTACACTTGTCCAAGCAGATTGTTTTTATTATCTCTGAATGTGCTATAATGGGAAAATTATAGCAATTTCTTTATTTTAACAAATTTATGGCGGCCATCTTGGATTATGGTGACTGCATATGCATAAAAAAATTGGAAACAGCTGTTTTTATGTTCATTGTGAAAATAGGAAGTAAAAAAGTACAAGTTTCCAGATTCTATATGAAAAATTGACCAAATTACACAATAACATACACTATGACTTTGTGAAAGTGGGGTACACCATCCTGGATGTGAGGGATCTCTGGGTTGCTCCTGGGAGATAAATCGGCTGTCTCCGTGTTGTGGGCTTGTTCGACAGAACTGTCTAGGGATATACAACAACTATCATTATCTGATCCAGATTTCTTATTGAAGGATTATTTTCATACCTCAGGATAGGTGAACATCACAAGGATCTAAATGTAAATGAGTGAGGAAAAACCTCCCAGCTCCAGCACTCTGACAGTTCATGGAAGTTGCGTTTTGCACAAAGCACCAAATTGTCACAAAGACAGCTGCTCACTCACCCCCACTGACAGCTGCCCCAATCCCCTACCCCTGCTCTTTGTCCATCAGGTCCCGAGTGGTATTAATTGCTATTCACTATTATCACACAATACCATGTGGATAGTGTAGAAGTTTGGATGGACTTCTACCTATCTGTGAGATGTCATCAACGGCATCTCAATTGAAAGTTGTTCCACACCCCTATTAATTGTCAGTATAGTTGAATAATATGTGTTTACTGTGCTTATAAATACTTAAAGGAATAAATTTATATTGATAACAATCAGTGCAACTGCCAGACAAGACCGAACACAGTTTTCAGTCGGCGCCGAGATGGTAAAACAACAAGTCTGCATTTTTTCATCTTAAGTTACTTATCATCAAAAGGTGTAATGTTAACCAGATGCTTTACTGAGTCCATGGTGCCAGCCTGTCTGCAAAACCCCTGACCTTTCCATTCCTCCGTCTGACTCCTGAGACAGCAGGAGATTCCTTTTGTTCCCAAACTTACTATAAAAAGGAACTGCATTCAACCACTCGCTAGAAGATTGGATGGACACGTTGTGTTGAATCTGTGATTGTATATGTCGGTATAGTATTGTTAAACTTTGTTGTAATCCTTGTTGTATTCAAGTGAATCTTCTCCGGAGAATTAAATCTTCAATTGTTCTTGGTGTGTGGACATTCAATTGATACACCTTCGGAAATAGTAATCACTTCCATTTCCGGTTTCCTCATTAATTGCTTTTTGATTTCCAGTTGATTTCCAGTTTCTATTGCTTTTCTTGATCCTCCGAGTGATCTGCTTCCAAAAATCGAAGTAATCATTCTGGATTTGTCTGTGCTGCCATCGATTTATATTCTTTTTTTACATGTCGATTATTATTCATATTGAGTGCTCACGCTTGTGTATTTTTCATGCTCATTCTATTTATATTGATCCTGCATTTCAGGCTCAGAGAGTTTTGGGCCTCCGTGGTTGTTTTTTTCTTCCAACTGTTTCACATACCCAGTCACCATGTCTCCGTCTCCTCTAACCCATTAATTCACCACCCTCATTTTAATTCCTTCCATATACTTCTGTTAAAAATAATAATAATAAAAATAAAGTTTTTTTCTTCTTGTCCATTCTTATTCTTCCTCCCCTATCCTCCCATCAATTTCAACCATTTTTGGTTCACGAGTTATCAAGTGACCACTATATTCGTCATGTGTGTGCTTCTGTCTGTGTGTGTGTGTGCGTGTGTGTGTGCGTGTGTGTGTGTGTGTGTGTGTGTCTGTCCGCAGCATAGCTACCCGATGATATCATCCGATCTTGATGAAACTTGGGTGGGAGGTTGATATCATGACTAGTTATGTCCTGCCTAGAGTGGGCATATTACGCCCATTGTGGGCGGAGCCACGCCCGAAAAAGATGCCTTTTTAGGGGGTAATCGAGTTCAAGCTCCATCTTCTCCAAGGGGTTTGGTGGAATCTGACAGGGGTTTCGATATTTGGTTAGGCCAATGTCATGTGTGTAGCTCGATTTTCCATTTATTTATTTATTTATTTTCATTTCATTTTTTACCGAATTTTCGGAATTGTGTTGCTAACTAACCTCATAACTGATTATACATTATTTTCTATCTCATTTCAAGGTCAGTAACCTTCATTTTGACATTTCCGGGCCTGGTCTGTCCAGGCCTGTTTCGGTTATAGTCCATCCTTTGTCATTGAATACCGCTCGCTCGTGAACCATCGCGTCTCCTCACTTGTAAATGGCAACTTAAAATTGGTTAATCTTCCCACATACTTGCTTCCAAACATGTTTCTTCCAATCTGCTTTTCATTCTCCCCTTCTCTCCATTCCTGAATGACTCGTAAGCTTGTGCATCATCCACCATCGTGTTCATTTAGCACTGTCTTTCTTCGGGCCTTTTATCATCATTGCCATTTCAATCCTGATGTCTGTCTTCATCTCTCTTTCATTGGAATCCTTAAATCCAACCATTTTTGTACTGTGTGCGGGACTATGGTGACAAATTCCATCACGCCAGTACCCTCCCCCATGTCATATTCATACCTGTGTTTCACTACCCATGCTCGAGGCTCCCTAATCCCCTACCCCTGCTCTTTGTCCCCCAATTATGTATCCATCCACCCCATGCTTCTCCACTTCCTTGCTTCCTTCACACCCTGCACCCTCCTTGCATCCTTCATGCCCCATCCCTTTCTTCTCTCCCTACACCCTGGTCCCACTATTTTTCCCCTGCGTCCCAGCCACTCTTTTCTCCCCATGCATCCGGGGTCCTTGCTGCTTTCCCGGTGTCTCGCAATCTCTGCACTTCCCCAGAATTCTGCCCCCTTTCCATTTCCTCAGCATCCCATCCCCTTTCTGCTTCCCTTGGGTCCCTTCCTCTTTCCACTTCACTGGCTTGCAGCTCCCTTTCCACTTCCCCAGCATGCCGCCACCTTTCCGCTTCGCCAGCATGCTAACCCCTTTCTGCTTTGTCAGAGTCCCGTCCTTTCTGCTTTTCCAACGTGCTGCCCTCTTCCTGTTTCCCAAGCGTGCCGCTCACTTTCCACTTCCCCAGTGTGCCTCCTCCTTTCTGCTTTGTCAGAGTCCTGCCCCTTTCCACTTCCCTAGTGTCCCATCCCTTTCTGCTTCTTTAGCCTCACTCCCCCTTTCTGCATCCCCAGCGTCCTGCCCCTTTCCACTTTCCCAGCACCCCACCCGCATTCTTCTTCGCCAATGTCCCACTCTATATCGGCTTCCAGGTGCTCCATTCCCTTTCAGCTTCCCTGGTGCCCACTTCCTATCTACTTCTCCAGTGTCCTGCTCCATTCTGGTTCGCCAGCATCCCACTCCATTCCACTTTCCCAGCCTCCCACTCCTTTCTGCTCCCCATGTGTCCCAACCCCTCTCCATTTCCAAAGCATCCTGCCCCCTTTTCCACGTATCCAGCATCCCACCTCCTTTCCGCTTCCCCAGCGTCCCGCTCCCTTACAA
Source organism: Myxine glutinosa (assembly GCF_964187855.1). Taxonomy (NCBI): domain Eukaryota; kingdom Metazoa; phylum Chordata; class Myxini; order Myxiniformes; family Myxinidae; genus Myxine; species Myxine glutinosa. The sequence goes on from NC_136268.1 coordinate 83,044,240, forward strand.
CTGTCATCATGCTAATTGGCTCGGTGTTGGTACCTCTTCAACTAACCATGGTGTTGCAGCAAAGGATTTACATAGCTCCTTGGACTTCACCTAACCGGTGAACTTTCCAACTCAGATTTCTGCTAATGGAACATCCACCTTTCAGACTTGGTAATGACGAATTTGCTGACTAATATCTCCTGTCCCTCTTCTGCTCCATTAGGTTCATCTAATCATGTGCTTGTGAGAGTCAACATCTCTCTGGCTAGTGCCAGAGAGCTGTTTCAGCACCGTATAATCTCGAAGTTCACTCAAGCTGAATGGTGGGGACTGCATGCTGCCCTCTCATGTCAAGACTGGTATAAGATGCCGTCCTTCATTTCCACCTCTCCTGATATTAATACTGCCTGGGAATCCTTCCCCACAACCTTGCTTTCCTTTATCTACATATGCATACAATCTCATCTGCAGTTATTATACCTATGCTCTCGCCCCTGGTACATAAAATCCTGTGGTGAGGCAGTTGCCTTGAAACAACTTACCTTCTCCTGGAAGGCAAATCCGACTGAAGGCAACCTCAGATCATTCCACAAACCCCGAAACAAGTGTGTCCACTCTCAGGAATTCCAGAAAATAACATCTGACCAACCTCAAGATAAACTCTCAAATCTGTCTTGTTCCTCAAAGATCCGAAGGTGCCTTGTCATATCTCTCTCTGTTGTATGCTCCCTCTTCATCACTTTCCTCGCTTCAAATGGAATCATAGCTGACTCTGCTCATGACAAAGCCAAATGTCTCAACACTGTGTGATTGCTTCCAAATATTGTGTACCCAACCCCTCACTCCCTACACCTAACCAACCCTCTCATACCCAATTGCTCCTGGATACTGTTTTCTTCCCACTTGAGAAGGTGGAGAGTTTATTGGCAAACCTCGACACAGATTCTGTGTCAGGCCCAGACAGCATACCCAACCTTGTATGTCCAAAAAACCTGCTCTGCTGATGTTGCTCATCCTCCTTCTTCTCTGTCTACTCTATCATTCTCTCTGGGTCAGTTTCCATCTGCCTGGAAGGTAGCCAATATCACTGCAATACACAAACATGGTGCAAAAACGGATCCTCTTAACTTCAGTCCTATTGGTTTGTTTCATAACTACAGTCCTATGACAAGCAAGATAATGGAATGTATCTTTCACCCGTCACCCCGTGCAGCTTTCCAAGATGGCCTTGAAAAGCCAGCCACCAAATGGGCTCCCTTCATTGTGCAAGGTCTTTCCTCAGCCAATGTGAAGTTTTGAGAACCTACAAGGCCTTAATTTTCAGCCTGATGGGGTACTTCTGTCCTGTTTAGGCTGGCCTCCCTGCCAAACGCCTTGCCCTTCTTCATGCCATGGAAAGTAAAGCCCTCAAAATAATTGAGTTCTCCTACGATAAAGCTTAGTATCTAGGCCTGTTAGTCTCGCATCACAGACAGGTTAGTCTCGCATCACAGCCTCTGTATTCTACATCCTCCTTTTTGGTTGAGCACCCTCTGCCCTCACTTGGCTCTGTATCTCCCAGGTTTCCACAGGGCACACATGGTCTGCTAGTTCAGTTCAGTTCAGTTTATTTTCCACTCTTGCATCTGTAGGGGAAGTGGGGGGGGGGGGGGGGGGTGAGACTCAAGACGCCAATGGTCGGAAACAGGTTTTACAAAAGGTCTGGTTTATTAACTGGTTATTCACTTCATTCCATTACCAAATAATACCGTTTAACTCAATGGACCAGGTTAACTCTATTCGCATGGTCCTTCTCGTTCGGCTGATGTTCCTCCGCCATTCCCGTCGGGCAGAGGTTCTGAGTATGAGTGCTCTCTCTCAGCGCTGTTCACAGGGTTCCGTTCCGTTCCGTAGGTCAGAGCTTCTGGTGACAAGTCTCCTGACTCATCGTTTGCTCTGGTTTTTATGGGCCTTGTCGCGCTAATCCTTTCTCCGCTAATGCCCCGAGGTCATGCATGCACCGAGTCCTGGCACCAGCTCGCTCCCCTCCTGCTGCGAGTTCCGTTTACCAAACGATAGGGGGGTGCTCCAGCCTGGGGCTGTGACCAGGTGGACAAGAGATTACCATGTTCGTGCACATTCTTGGCATCCATTTACGAAATCGTTACCAGTCTTTAATCAATGAGTTACCAGTGCCAATCAATAAGTTACACTGAGTTACACTTCCACAATTCCCTCATCTTTTTGTTTTTGTTTATATTAACCATTAATCTAAACATCAATATAAGTAAACAGTCAATCACTACAAGTAAACATCATTACAAGTATAAGTAAATAATCAATCACTGCAAGTAAACATCATTACAAGTATAAGTAAATAATCATAACTTTGGTAATCAAATTCCCTTAGGCATACACCGTCATCCTGCAAGAATCACAAAACATTTCGTTGGTCATTGACTCCTTCCATATTGTTCAATCTATTGCATTTGCATCACAAATATATTTTCAAAACAACACTTCACCATCACCAAGATACAACAATTTCACTTCATTTTCAAGTTTTGTAAAGCATCTGCACCATCTGGCAAAAACGTTTGCCTCCACACAAATGTTGACTTTGTTTGAAAGGAAGGGCTGATCACTTGTGTTTGAATCCAGGTATGAAACATTTTCTCCTAATGTCTTCATAGCTCCTGCACTACTTCGTGTAGGATTTCGCTGTTGTGGTAACATTGCGGAGTCATAGACTGACCCTGCTCTCCTTGTAGCATTCTTGCCACTTTTTGCTGTAAACCATTGTAATTCCTGAATAAGGCCTTCACCCAGTTGTAGTCGACTTGCCTCCTCCCTCATTGTGAGTGGGCAGCAAGTATTTGTGTGACGTTGATTGGCCAGCAAGATGTGGAACAGGGATGCCGGATGCATCCACAATGATGTTGGGACCATGGTGTTCAGGTCATCCATGGTCCATACCAGGAGTGGCCCGCAGAATCGCGCACAGCTGTTGTGAAAGGCACAGCCATTGGTTTGCAGCTCCATGCTGGCTCCCCGGAAGTTGGTGAAGTAATAACATATGTCCCCGCATTTCACAGAGGTTGCGGGTAAAATGTCGTTGTCCTGCAACTTCTGATGTGATGAATGTTCGAAGCCTTCGAACAAGAGTAAGTGATCGCCTTTCTTTCATATGTTGCAGTGTGATCCAGGCAAATGGTCACATAAATTTCCTTGGTGAAGGTAAGCATTCATCTCCAAGTTACACGGGAGAATGTCTTCATCATTCTTTGAGAAAGAGGGTGTATGCCATGATTAACTTCATTTTTAGCCACAAATTTTCTTTCTCGAACTTCTTCCCAATTCCGTTAGCACTCCCTTCAAAATGTGATCTCGTCTTATCCTTATGCTCAGTCACATCTGAATCTGCTTTCCGCACACACTGAATCAGATAGGGTACATCTTACCATGAAATCAGCATAATCATGTATATCTTCCGACAGTTTCACATTCAACAATTTGTTGTTTTTCCTTAACACAAAAAGTTATATTCATTTATATGCGTCACACAAATAATATTCAATCAGGTATGTATTTTATTACTAAACTAAGAATAGCATCCACAATTGCTTTCAGGTTAATATAGTTCAAAAATTACCTCATGCAGGTATTTTAGCACTACTCTAAGAAAATAAATTGTATATGATTACAATCACAAACGGGAATACCTAATTCCCAACAACAATTTTCCCAAACCAACAAATTAAGCATAATGTATTATTACCATAATTCCTCTCCACTTTTTTTTCTTTTCCCTCTTTTTTTTTTCCCCTAACAGTGTGTCACTCGTGGTGATATGAGTTCACTGATATTGTAATTGACACAACTCATAACATTGTCGTTATGCCATTATCTTAATTCTACTGTATTCATTTGCAACATCACTTGATTTAATCTTTTAATCTCAGTAATTATGTCGCCATAAAAGTCTTCCTTTTCTGGTTCCACATTTCTTTCCTCATTTGTCACTTCATGCGTTATCATCGTGTTGTTGGTTACCTTATTCAAACACACCGTCACTAAGGCTTTCAAGCAAGCCACCACTAAAACAATTGCCAATATAACTACTAAACCAACAAACAAGTCTGCTACTCCTTGTATATATTCATACCTATGACATAATTATATGTTGATGACATTCAACATTATATACCAAACTAACAAGCTTCCTAAAAGGTAAATAAAGAAAATCCCTTAATATGTAACATAAATCAGATTATTTGTCTTACCCTGAACCCCCTATCTCCCAGGGTTGAACTCAATCCCCTGATCATGAGTGTAGTTGTGATACATTTTTCACTCATGTTGTATTAATATCAGTAGGTAATTGTATGTCATGTAGGCAAATAAATGTCACTATCCCAAGTAGGAATATCACATGTTGAAAATGTAATGTTTATCAATGCAATGGGTGTTAAAATGTAATTCAAATGACTGTAAATCACGACTATCATTTATCTGCCACTGAATGTTCTGCTGGGCTGCTAGGTGCAGCCTCATTTTCTGTGGGATCGTCCACCTTAGCCCCATGTGCTTGTTTGCAATGAGGGGCATGAATCCAACTTTCTATTTTGGGTCCATATTTTTTTCTATTCTTATCAATCTCCTATGGTTTGTCATTTCGTTCCAAGATACCGCAACCAAAGGTTTTAACCAAAGCTCTACCAAACTATTTCCAATTTGAACAAAAAATGCCATGAAACAATGATTCGAAGAATTAACTTCAAGGGGTCAATAAATTTATTCTATAGCCAGATCTAATTTTCCCATCCAATAGTTTGCCTTGCCACATGTCATATTATAACACTTTAATAAACCTTCGAAAAATGTTTCCCATCTCAACAAATTTCCTTTTTTCAAATAGCCATGTGTAACTTACGTATTTAACTACAATTTCCTCTCAATTTGTTTGGCCTAACTGGCCGTAAAAGTGGCTGCCAGCATGCAGTACCGTTTTTTTATCTACCAAGGAAGTGTTCGTCCACACAAGACCTCTACCAAAATGTTGTTTGTAAAAACAAATCTGGGATTTCTGATTACATGGATGCACACTCTCAGGACATTTTCAGGCTGCTGTTAACAATCCACTACGATAAATTAATTCCTTTACCCACAATCAAATAATTAGTACAAATTGAGGATATTATCCCTATCACATTTTTTTATAGATTCATGATGTTGGATCTAATTTTTTTCCAATAATTTTCTACTGCTGTAAGGAAGAACAATAGCTCTCATAAGTCTTAGTAATATCGTACTTAATTTACCCAGCATCGAATAATTTATTTACTATCCTTTCTCATCTGTTAACCAGTGACTTTGTTTGAACTCCAGAACTGAAAAACTCATAATAGTTCAAACCAGCAAAATTTTCTTTACTATTTTCCCATATCATCTATGCCTAAAACACATCCATACATACAGCACAATTTATATGCTGATAAAATTCAAGTTTATATATATAAAAATCCATGAGCAGAGTACTCTGGGAAGTCAGTGTAAGACCTCTCCAAAATTTGGCTAATTTTGTACTCCCACATTTTTATGAAGCTCATATCCATAAATAGCTTTGATTCTCATATAAATTCGATCACAATGGAATCCAAAGATTACTCCCAATTTTTACTATTAATGAATAGCTGCTCATAACTCAGCAAATCAAATCTTTATTCTCCATCTCCCTTGACAAAAGTGATAATTTTCATAACCAAATTATATTTCTATTTTTTTTTATTTTACGAATTCTCTCGATATGCGATCCCATCCCCATGGAACTATCTATTTTTTCAGACAAGGCACACTGTCGGTGTCAACAATCTTGTAAGATTGATACACAAAAACACTAACATTGACACACAAAATACCCACACACACATGCATTATGCGTATTTGTTTGCGTTGGAACCCTTATTTACAGATCCGGATGGGTGTCAACTTTATTTCAATTTCTCAAAATTTGTCCTTCAATTTTATAAGCGCTAATACACAAATGGACCAAAAAGTTTATTCTTAGAAAACCCCTATGACGTCACATTGACATTACCCTTTCAGTTCCCACAATAATTTATCCAAATTTGACTACCCACCCATTTGTATGTCAGTCGACCACTGACCTATCAATCGTGTGGAACAATAGTCGGAAATTCCCACCTGATCATGATGTGACTCTTGTCACTTGGTTTGCCAAAAAATTGCAAAGCAATTGTTCCAAACTTTGTAAATTTAAAATTTTGTGCCCAACATAAAAGATCCAATTTCGGCATTTGATCAATTAATTATCAATTTGCTTACAAGCAAAAGAAAAATGAATAATTCTTGCTCCGAAAACTTTTCAGACCCAAGAATCATCGACAGTTATTCATGTTTGTCCAGTAATCTAATTTGTTGAGGCCAATCGTCATTTGGGATTTGTCGCAATGAAGGCCTAATCATTGTCTGAGGTATCGGTCAGCACTGGTACCCTTGATCTTGGTTTACCCTATTAACTTGTCTTCCTTTTGGTATACGGACATCCTCTTTTCCAATGTCCCATCCGTCCACACTTGAAACACCGGTTTCTGTCGTTGCCTGGTCTGTGCACCTGTGCACTTGTATTGCTGGGCTGCATCTCTACATCCCTGAGTTGCCACTGCAATCTCTCGTTATCTCCTGAAACACGAAAAAATTCTCTGTACCGTCCTTTTTGGGGAGACAGCTGGAAATCAGATGGGACAACTGTCACTTTCATTCCTAATTTCGAGGGCAGTTGTGCATTTGTCTCCTCCACTGTATCCTGTATCCTTTTTATTTTAAGTTCTAGATCCGTTATCCGTTCTTGCTGTTCCCGTTGTCTGGATTCACCATCCCAAAGATGGAATGCAAGCCAGTCTACCGTTAGATTCTGTCTCTCTCTGGCTTTCAATCTTTGTTCCAATCTTTCCAATCGACTTCGCTCAAATGTACCCTCTCTTGGAAACTCCTCATCATGTCCCTTTGTCCACAAATACCAATTCTCGACCTGCCTTATAGCTTCGGCACCATAACGGTCGTACATATGATGTGTACAAGTACCTTTTTGTGGAATCTCTGGTTGTCCTTGTGTATTCTTGCAGGCTCCATTTCTCATTTTGCCTTTTATCAAAGTAGCGTTGGATGTGTTGTAGTTTGTTCCTCTAAAGCTTCTCTCGTACCTCCAGGAAGGATCTCTCCACCTGTTCAACCGGTGATTTCCAGAGAATCTCTCTCACCTGTGGCTTTTGCACAATCCAATCTCACAGATCAGTATTTGCAGATGAGCCAGAGGGTCAGTATGAAATGGGTGAATCCTCAGGTATCCGCTCTGTTGAAGGGGAAATCATACAATGGTAACCGCACATATATATCTATATATAAACTCACCACCTTGCTCAATTTTCCAAAGTTGTCTTCACATTGATAATATCTCACAAAGATATTAAAGCTTCTTTCTTGAGACCGCATTTTCATCAATCAAACGATCAATATATTCAATTTAATTTATTCAATTCAATTTATCCAGTTAAATTTATTCAATTAAATTCAATCAATTAGATTCAATCAATCAACAATTCAATCAATTATTCAATTTCAATTAATTCATCAATATTCATCAATAAATCAAATTAATCATTTTGGATGACTCCTTGCATAAGCCCTTTCCCCAATGATGTCAGGACAGGTCCATCCATTGACTGAGATCGAATCTCATCGGTCGTCACCTCTGGTTCATACCTCATGTCAATTGATGAATCACCATCCTGTCCTTGGGTCATATCTGACATATTTCCCCATTTTGCCTGGTCTCCACAAATTTTCTTTGCAACCACTAAAGGCAACTCATCCTTCATTCGTGAGACAGCCAAAATGGATGGCAGATATTAAAGTTCATTGGGAAAAATATCTCATCATTTTTTTTTTTTTTTTTTAATAGTACCCAAAATCTCTTGGCAATATAAATTTCGTAAAACTCCTGAAATAAGACTGTAAAATTCCTTCAATCATGCTAAATTTTGAAACTCCATCGCTTGTAACACCCAATTTATCCCATAGGGCTTGAAAGTTCTTTCCCAAGTTCATGCAATCATTCTGCATTTGAACCCTATGATATCATTCATAATAATCATCATGATTTTATAGTCATGGTCCTATCATAATCATCTATTTAAAACGAACATTTCCTTTATCACCACAGCTATGTGGTATAATCAACAATAGAATAAAACTGTACATAGCAACAGGCTACCTCATGGCCACTTAGTATACCTATTGACAATAAGTCATAACAATATCGAATAATCATTGAACAATTAAAAAATCGCTTCCACTGCTCCAGCCGCAGCATTCGTCATTTTGTCTGCTCATCCGCGTGACCAAAACGAAATAAAGGGAGCTCAACCATTACACAGCGCTTTTAATGGCGCATGCCATAGGAACTCAACGCAATTTCGACTCGGCCAGAAAACGAGCAAATTTTGCAGGATGTTAACTGGAATTAGTCGTGAAAATATATCCAAAATACACAAAAATACACACCCACAAAAATAAACAACAAAACCCAAACAAACCCAAGGTCGACCATATTACACAATTAAATTACACCTTAAATTACTCATTAAATTACTCATTAAATTACTCATTAAATTACTCATTAAATTACTCATTAAATTACATCATTTCAGCATCGTATTGATTGCTGAAATGTTCATGGGTTTGAACACACCTTAAAAGAGGTATGCTTTGCGGTGTTGCCCACCTACCACGTTGAATTAAATTACATCATTTCAGCATCGTATTGATTGCTGAAATGTTCATGAGTTTGAACACACCTTAAAAGAGGTATGCTTTGCGGTGTTGCCCACCTACCACGTTGAATTAAATTACATCATTTCAGCATCGTATTGATTGCTGAAATGTTCATGGGTTTGAACACACCTTAAAAGAGGTATGCTTTGCGGTGTTGCCCACCTACCACGTTGAATTAAATTACATCATTTCAGCATCGTATTGATTGCTGAAATGTTCATGGGTTTGAACACACCTTAAAAGAGGTATGCTTTGCGGTGTTGCCCACCTACCACGTTTAATTAAATTACATCATTTCATTTAAAAAAAACATCGCTTCTACTGCTCCAGCCGCAGCATTCGTCATTTTGTCTGCTCATCCGCATGACCAAAACGAAATAAAGGGAGCTCAACCATTACACAGCGCTTTTAATGGCGCATGCCATAGGAACTCAACGCAATTTCGACTCGGCCAGAAAACGAGCAAATTTTGCAGGATGTTAACTGGAATTAGTCGTGAAAATATATCCAAAATACACAAAAAATACACACCCACACAAATAAACAACATTTATTCCGTTCAACAGAACAAACATTTCCTATATCATGACATGCATGTCTTCAAAATTATATGACCAAGAGAAAAAGTAAAACTAATTAAAAACTGCGGGCAGTGATGATCCGGGGACCATACCGCTCCATCCTGATTGGACGAGTGCATGCTAGAGTCGTTAACAACGACAGTCCAGATCCGATTGTTCAAAATTTCTGCTCAATCGATCGAAAAATGAACGCAGGGATGCATTTTAAAGGTGCAGTGGCACTAACTGAGTTGCCACGAATATGGCCACGAAATTGCCAATATGGCCATCACAAAATATTTTCCTTAATCAATTGGCTCATAGCATAACCAATCTGCAAGTATCTCATCCGAAGATGTATCTCTGAGGAATTTTAATTAAATAAGTCATTTATAAATCAACGAGTTAATTTATTAAATGATTAATCAATAAATCAAAATTTTCCTTGACAGCCACATCACTTGGTCAGTGTCATGTCCAAATATCAGCTTCCTTACTCAAAAGGTGCCTGAGTTAATGTAATGTAATTACTGTAATAAGATTACTGCAATTACTGTAATGATTACTGTAATTACTGTAATTACCGGAACTGTAATTACTGTAATTACCTCAGGTAATTACTGTAATGTAATTACTGTAATGTAATACGAAATGTAATTAATTAAATAAGTACTTCCTTAATCGCTAATAATTAAATAACTCGTGAATTCTTATCAGATTTACTTAACATTTGAGTGTCCCCAAAACGTTGGAGCAAAACGTTGCAACAACGAAAGTGAAACGTTGTAGCGACGTTGTGGAAACATTAGCAAAACCCAACATTTGAATGTTCCCAAAACGTTGGAGCAAAACGTTGCAACAACGAAAGTGAAACGTTGTAGCGACGTTGTGGAAACGTCAGCAAAACCCAACATTTGAATGTTCCCAAAACGTTGGAGCAAAACGTTGCAACAACGAAAGTGAAACGTTGTAGCGACGTTGTGGAAACGTCAGCAAACCACAACATTTGAATGTTCCCAAAACGTTGGAGCAAAACGTTGCAACAACGAAAGTGAAACGTTGTAGCGACGTTGTGGAAACGTTAGCAAAACCCAACATTTGAATGTTCCCAAAACGTTGGAGCAAAACGTTGCAACAACGAAAGTGAAACGTTGTAGCGACGTTGTGGAAACGTTAGCAAAACCCAACATTTGAATGTTCCCAAAACGTTGGAGCAAAACGTTGCAACAACGAAAGTGAAACGTTGTGGCGACGTTGTGGAAACGTTAGCAAAACCCAACATTTGAATGTTCCCAAAACGTTGGAGCAAAACGTTGCAACAACAAATGATCACAAGTAATTATCACATTGCAATGACCTCTAAACATTCCTAAACCAATAAGCTAGTCTGGCGATGCCAAATACCTCACACGTCTGTCATCTTAGAAGTCGCTGTTTGCTTTAGACAAATACTTATCAAAGCCTTCAGACAAACTATTAGCAATATTATTCCTAGGATTAAAATTATTAGGATTATTATCAAATATTTATCAAAATATTAGGATTATCATCAAACCAATGAATGACTGAATTTTTTTTTTTTTTTTTTTTTAATGACTACATCCAAACCTAGATATTTTGAGTTCCGTAACTTTAATACTTCAAATTTTCCATTCCTTCCCTTCCTGATCCTTAGATGTAGGGATGGGTTATTTTTAGGATCATGTTGCCTCGAGCATTATTTTCCAAAACAGTGTGAACATTAAACTACACCATTACCTCTGACATCCCACAATTAACATTAGCTTTCCCATGATGTCGCGATATGACCTTATAATCCAATAAAACTCTTTAATACTTCAAATTTTCCATTCCTTCCCTTCCTGATCCTTAGATGTAGGGATGGGTTCTTTTTAGGATCATGTTGCATCGAGCATTATTTTCCAAAACAATGTAAACATTAAACTACACCATTACCTCTGACATCCCACAATTAACATTAGCTTTCCCATGATGTCGCGATATGACCTTATAATCCAATAAAACTCTTTAATACTTCAAATTTTCCATTCCTTCCCTTCCTGATCCTTAGATGTAGGGATGGGTTCTTTTTAGGATCATGTTGCATCGAGCATTATTTTCCAAAACAATGTGAACATTAAACTACACCATTACCTCTGACATCCCACAATTAACATTAGCTTTCCCATGATGTCGCGATATGACCTTATAATCCAATAAAACTCTTCAATACTTCAAATTTTCCATTCCTTCCCTTCCTGATCCTTAGATGTAGGGATGGGTTCTTTTTAGGATCATGTTGCATCGAGCATTATTTTCCAAAACAATGTGAACATTAAACTACACCATTACCTCTGACATCCCACAATTAACATTAGCTTTCCCATGATGTCGCGATATGACCTTATAATCCAATAAAACTCTTCAATACTTCAAATTTTCCATTCCTTCCCTTCCTGATCCTTAGATGTAGGGATGGGTTCTTTTTAGGATCATGTTGCATCGAGCATTATTTTCCAAAACAATGTGAACATTAAACTACACCATTACCTCTGACATCCCACAATTAACATTAGCTTTCCCATGATGTCGCGATATGACCTTATAATCCAATAAAACTCTTCGTTGCTTTAACATCCAATATGAAAATTCTCATTTAATAGCAATTCTAATATTTCCGACCATAATTGAAATAAACAACGTCAGAACATCAACAAAGATATGCAACATCTTGGTTGGTCAACGTCTTTATACCCATTTTGCTTGTCTGTCTACTTTTGTTTCCTGGTAACACCTGAATACTTTTGTTTCCTAGTAACACCTAGTTTCCTTGTTACCTCTACCTATGATTTAATAACACTTTCCACAAAGGTGTAAAAATTTGACTTTGAAATTTTAAATCAACAAGCATTCTGATATGTGCCTAAACTATCAACAACTATTCTGCCATATTTTGCCTAAATTATGTCCGTAAGTCTTCAGATATATTTTTCTAGGTAATTAGTATCACACCAACACCGAAAATATAATTTCATCTCATAGCAATTTTATATTAAAATAAATAGTATGTCATTTCTCTTGAAACAATCCAGCCATAAATATTATTTGGAAGTCTTCTGCTGTCAGAACACAATTTCTCTGCCGTCAAAGGTTAAAGTTTGGCCTCGGTGACTCCTCAGCTAATTGTCACTTTTTCTTGACAAAGACAAATATCTTTTATATTTATCCCATTAAAATCCCATTACAATCCCATATCTTGTCACCCTTTGCATTGTTGAAAGCAATTAATTCCATAACTCAATTTTACCTTACATCCTTACATTACATTACACCCTTACATCCTTTTTTTTTTTAAATCCCATTAAACTTGTTCAAAGAACGTTCATTTCGCAAAATCGAACCAATCACAACCTTCGCCATTAATATCTATTGTAAGCGTGCCGAATCAATAAGTATCACTTTTCCTATGAGCCTCGACCAGAGGGTGGTTGTTACTCACAAACACTCGTCGCTAGCTGTTCCATTGTCTGTTGATTTTCATTCTGCTGCCTATTTCCATTGAGCCATCAGAGTGGAATTTGGAATTTTTATTTCTCTGAGCTCATGAAAGTGGTGACAATGGGTGGTCTGCCATTGCTTTTCCACAAAAGCACTTAATTATTGTCTTTCATTCAACCGTGAAGCATGTCTCAAAGGCTTAGTGATGGACCTGGACAAAATTTGATGCAATTTTCATCCAATCGCCATCTTTCATAATAATTCTGGACCGGTATGAGATGGGATTGTCTGTCATGAATTTATTTGTTGATCGAACGAGTTTTAGATATGGTGGGAAAACTGAAAAAAAATATTTATTTAAAACGGGTGTACACGATTGTACACGTGTACGGACCTTACCGAACCTTACCGAACCGGCAAACAAATCGCCTCATGGTGCACTTCATGAGCCGATTTGCCCGCAGACCAGAGTAAGGCTTTTGTACATATCCTCGCAAGCTCACGAATAATAGAATCATTTAAAACGTTCCATCCTTGGATTACCTATGGACAATCACAAGTCCCACACACCAAATCCTCCATGTATATACACATAACTATTCCCAAGTTCGTAAATCATACTGGACAAAAACAAGACACACTCACCTTTAAAGGTCTTGTATGTGTCCAATTGATCTCAGCGGTGCCTCCAAATTGTAGGGGAAGTGGGGGGGGGGGGGGGGGGGGGGGGTGAGACTCAAGACGCCAATGGTCGGAAACAGGTTTTACAAAAGGTCTGGTTTATTAACTGGTTATTCACTTCATTCCATTACCAAATAATACCGTTTAACTCAATGGACCAGGTTAACTCTATTCGCATGGTCCTTCTCGTTCGGCCGATGTTCCTCCGCCATTCCCGTCGGGCAGAGGTTCTGAGTATGAGTGCTCTCTCTCAGCGCTGTTCACAGGGTTCCGTTCCGTTCCGTAGGTCAGAGCTTCTGGTGACAAGTCTCCTGACTCATCGTTTGCTCTGGTTTTTATGGGCCTTGTCATGCTAATCCTTTCTCCGCTAATGCCCCGAGGTCATGCATGCACCGAGTCCTGGCACCAGCTCGCTCCCCTCCTGCTGCGAGTTCCGTTTACCAAACGATAGGGGGGTGCTCCAGCCTGGGGCTGTGACCAGGTGGACAAGAGATTACCATGTTCGTGCACATTCTTGGCATCCATTTACGAAATCGTTACCAGTCTTTAATCAATGAGTTACCAGTGCCAATCAATAAGTTACACTGAGTTACACTTCCACACATCAATCAAATGCACAATACAAGAAACACATCATATTTTGAGAACAGTGGAGGAACCTGAATGAAAGCATGCCTTGTGAAATTCTGTTCCCTGTGCCAATGCATTGTGATTAAAATTTTTTTTTTTTTTTTAGAGGCCATTTGCGGGGGTTGGCCTTTTTCGGGCACCGTGGTTGTTGTTGTTTTTGTTGGTCACCTTTTTGAAGCAATGTTTTACGGCCGGATGCCATTCCTGCAGCCAACCCTGTTTGTCGCCTTTTACGACAAGCAGGGAATTACCAGTGAACTGGTACTCAATTAGCCGACCTCGGAAGGATGACAGGCTGAGTCAACCCCCCTGGCGTTAATTCAGCGATCGACCGGGATTCAAACCCAGGATCCTAGGATCCTAAGCTGGCACCCTAGCCTGGCGTTAATTCAGCGATCGACCGGGATTCGAACCCAGGATCCTAGGATCCTAAGCTGGCACCCTAGCCACGACAGATATTAATAAATATTGTGTTATAAGATACCTATTAAAAAAAAACAAAAAAACCACCTTTAGAGGCCATTTTTCCCCGCAAGCGGGGGTTGGCCTTTTTCTGGAACTGTGGTTGTTGTTGTTTTTCGGTCCCCTTTTTGAAGCAATGTTTTATGGCCGGATGCCCTTCCTGACGCCAACCCTTTTTGCCGCCTTTAACGACAAGCAGGGAATTACCAGTGAACTGGTACTCAATTAGCCGACCTCGGAAGGATGGCAGGCTGAATCAACCCCCCTGGCGTTAATTCAGCGATTGACCAGGATTCGAACCCAGGATCCTAGGATCCTAAGCCGGCACCCTAGCCGCTAGCCCAACACCAGGGGAAAAGATATAAGATACCTATAATGTAAATAATAAGGAGGTGGACAAATATAAGCTAAACAAACAGAAAAAAACAGAAATGGGGAATGGGGTGGAGGTGGGGAAATCAGCTGGTATGAAATACTTTGCATTAGCATCACAATATCACTAATTTACCCTTTTCTTGTTAAACTCCCAAAATCCAGGCTCACTGCTCACCTTCACTCATTTGTTTCTCTTTTCTCTTGCCTGTGGAACCAATTTCCCCAGTCTGTTCAGTCCCATTCTTCCCTCCAGGACTTCAAGGCAGTCGTTCACCACTACCTCGGGTCATCCCCCATCCATACTATACTCATGATCCCTCTTACCAAAATAACGCCATTCTCAAGCTCTACATTTTTTCCAGGTTTTCGTGATTTTTTCCCCCATCTCCCTCACCTCTTTTCGTTTGCATGTAGTATGTTCCTTTTCTGTTTCATCCCCACTTTCCCCTTCCTCTTCTTGCTGTGTTTCATTCATCTTGTTCACCCCTGTGCCCTTTTCTCCCCCCTTGATCTACCTATGCTGTGTGCAATTTCTGTCCTGTCTTGGAATTATAATGTAGAGTTTCATCAACAGAGAAAATGCTTTCGATCAGGTCAATACAGCCACATGCACTGCATTATAAGGACATTTCTCAGCCTATAATATCAAGAAGTAGGGAGATTGGTGGACTGAATTAAAAAGCGTGAATAGAACAGTTTCCAGACCAGAGTCTTATCAATGAAATAGTTTGGTAGGGTATAAATGCACGTTTTGTATTGGGATAGACTATGAAATGTGGAAGAGCATGCTTGTGCAATGACAGTCATACTCACTCTCAAGAATGTACCTTGTGTCAATGTCTGAATGTTATTTATTTGGCATGAGGCAGTGTACTTTGAATGTATCTGTACTTGTTGTACACCGCTCCTTTCCTATGCCCTCTCCAGGCGCTGCATAATGTCATTGCCGGGCACCGAAGGGGGCCCGGCAATGACGCATGCTGAAAGGGAGTACTCAGTTTTCACTCTGGCTGTTTGTTTGCTTTCTTGTTGTACACCGCTCCTTTCCTATGCCTCTCCAGGCACTGCATAACGTCATAGCCGGGCACCGAAGGGGGCTCGGCAGTGACACATGCTGAAAGGGAGTACTCAGTTTTCACTCTGGCTGTTTGTTTGCTTTTTTGTTGTACACCGCTCCTTTCCTATGCCTTCTCCAGGCACTGCATAACGTCATAGCCGGGCACCAAAGGGGGCTCGGCAATGACGCACGCTGAAAGAGAGTACTCAGTTTTCACTCCAGTTGTTCTCTTGTCCAGGCAATATCTCAGCCATCATTTGAGCTGGGAAGCTGCAATTTGGGCAAAATAGTGAGCAAGTACTTTGTCAAAAACTGCATTTTTTGTTTTCTGATCAATCAATTAATTGATAAGTTACTTAATTATTATCGATTAATTAAGTACTTATTTATTTCCTTTCTAATCTGGGCATTATCTCAGGCACCTTTTGAGCTAGGAAGCTGATATTTGGACATGACAATGACCAAGTGATTTGGCTGTGAAGGCTATTTTTGATTTATTGATTAATCAATTAATCGATTAATTATTTAATTACTCGTTTAATGATTTAATGAATTAATTTTTTTAAGTTACAGATTCGGAAGAAACGGTGGTGCTTTAGGTATTCTATTAGCCAATTTATTTATTGTTTAATTTTTTATGATTACTATTTATTTATTTTCATTATTAATCATTTATTTATTTTCATTCTCATCTAGGCAATATCTCAGGCACCTTTTGAGATAGGAAGCTGATATTTGGACACGACAATGACCAAGTGATGTGGCTATAAAGGATATTTTTGATTTATTGATTAATCAATTAATCGATTAATTTATTTATTGATTTATCAAATTTTTTTTCAATTATTGACATTTAATTAATCATCAAAAGGTACAGCTTTAGATGAAGCACCGGTGGTTTAGGTAAGCTATTAGCCAATTGATTTAGAAAATATTTTATGATAGTTATTTATTGATTTTAATTATGCAATTAACCAATCAATTATTGTACACCTCTCTCACCCAATACCGTCTCTATGTGCTGCATGGTGGTATCGTAATTCCATGCTGGAGAATGTTATTTATTTATTTGGCATGGGGCAGTGTACTTTGAATGTATTCTGTTACGTGGTCCTCCCGGTAACTGTGAAGAAGCAGCTCTTCGTTTGCAAAAGAAGTCCACAATAGCCTGAAATGACGCAGCTTTATTAAAAACCAACTTATACAGATCCGGAAGAAGCCAAGACATCTACAGCAAGAGCCAGTCTCATGCCACGTCAAGCCTTCCTGAAAACACATTGATTCCCAGTCCATTTATACAGGGACACGTTTTATCAGGAAATCTCCGAGGGAACAAACAAAACTGGGAGAGGTTCCTCCCCGGTGGGCCAAGCCCCCACCGTCATCCGCTCTGTTATTCGGGGGAGTCAGCCCTTCCTTATCATTCGGACCAGATATAGTTTCAAAAGCTCCGAGGTGACGAAAATGTAACTCACAGAGAGAAGAGTGCATGCTTGGCCAGATAAGACCATGCTTGGCCAGCCAGATAAGACCATAAAATATATGGGTTTGTTCACATGAATAATTCAAAGCATGTTTATACAGAGTCAAGCGTTGCTGTGATTAATACAAAATATATATGGTAAAAACAATAGGTTTATGTCTGCAATCTAATCATTCTACTAGCGTTACACAAAATCACGCGCGTGAGCGTGATTTTACGACCGGCCTTATCTAGCCTTGAAAAAGCACACGTATACAATTTGTCCAGCACGACCGAAGCGAGCCTTTCCTCATCCAAAACTAAAACGAAGCAAAAACCCTTTATTAACTTTATGAAAATAGCATTTTTAAACAACATTTAAATCATAACACATTAGCAACCAACGTCTATAACTGAACTTTAGGCAATAACAAATCTACAACTTGACATTCCTTCCTCTTGTCTCGTCGAGACAAAGTATCTTAAGAGACAACGTGCCACATCGGGCTTTATTGAAAAATAATTGTGTAATGCGGGTATTGAAAAAATAATTGTGTAATGCGGGTATCTCCCAAGGGCATATCGTGCGCCCAAAGCGCCTCGCCCGTGCATTTGGCGAACGTGTCGTGTGGTGCGTGCTTGGAGCCTGAGGGCTCAGAACATGAAAGTCCATTAACGTTTCGGATCCACAACGAAGGTGTCTGGTCCAGATGAGGTTCTGCTCCGCCAGAGGGCCACCACCTCCCCTGCGGAACTTGCTCCCCCCACCCTTTGCAGACCCAGTCCTTGCAGATCTTCGAAGTTAATCAACGATCATGCCCATGAGGTCCCTCACGTGCTGCTGTTCTGGGGAATACATAGTATTGTCAGTATCTTGTGTCTCAATTTCCTGGTCAGGGTACAGAGCGAAAAAATCCGATTCACTTGAAGCATTTGAACTTAATACATATGAAGCAAAGAGAGGAACTTCCTTTATGTCAAAGTCTCCCTTGGGCGCCTGGTCGGCTTGCGGGTCTAGGATATCCACGTCGGGTCCCTCGACCGCCAGACCCAGCGTCGCAATCAGATCCATAGTTGGGTTGAAAGGGGGCGTGCAGCTGTCAGCTTGTAATACATAAGCAGCGTTAGCCAGTACACGCAAGGGGTTTATAGCACAAGTATCACAGTCATCACATACACCGTTACAGGCAGCAGCCAGTTCCCACATGGGATCCGCACAAGTATCACAGTCATTACAAAATTCAATGCAATTTTCTGGAGCGCCGGTCGCAACTGCCTTGTTGAAGGACCCGTTCAGGTCGACGGCCTCTGTGGTCAGAGCCATAGTCGTTGTCGGCGGCTTCTTCACTTTCCATCCTGTAAAATACTTTCTCATACAGAGGAGGACTAGAGATTTCATTAGTGCCCCCCAAATTACTACCCCGATTATCACAGCCAGTGCGGTCAATAACCACTTCACTATGGTGCCCGTCCATCCCCGGAGCATGTCCAAAGCCACCCGATTCTGCATCACCATTGTACGCATGTGAATCACCGTATCCAATAGTATGTCATGAGCCGTAGCGGTGTCGTTTGCCACCTTTTCTAGGGCCAAAGCCAATTTGTCTATCCGGAAACTATCCATGACTGTGCCCGCTCCTGGGAAGAAGAAACCAAACACCTTTTCCCATAGACTCCCGTGTAGTTTAGTGGTTCCATCTTCGTTCATGACTGACCTCTTATAACGCCTGTCCAAGGACTTTGGGTCTAGCTCATCCAGTATCTCAACGTCAGGAAGGACTGAACCCAG
This sequence comes from Myxine glutinosa, assembly GCF_964187855.1. NCBI lineage: Eukaryota > Metazoa > Chordata > Myxini > Myxiniformes > Myxinidae > Myxine > Myxine glutinosa. The sequence continues at coordinate 83,063,565 of NC_136268.1, forward strand.
ATAACATGTGCCCCCCCAATTATTTGGTAAATAGGGGTAAGCCTTGTCGCCGCATATAAACATTGTCCCATGGGGTGGGACCAGGTGGGTGGATAAGCACTGGAGTCCCTTTACCACCCCATTAATCCTACTAACCCCCCTAGAGAATGTTATAGCCGTTATGTTGTGGTTGCGTTTACCTTGCAGTACTATTCGTAATGTAATCCCCGAGCTCCCTTGTCCCAGCTTCCCGGGGAGAGTGTAGGCGCATTCTGATTCTCCCATACGCAAGTGGCCGGAACCCTGGAGGCAGACCCTCCCTTTCTGTGGTTTGACCCAGACGGGGGCAGGCCTCTCGGCCACATGGGCAATCATTGGCGGGCGATAATTAAATTGTCGATTGCAACTCTTGCCGTTGTCAACCCCTTCTCTTTCCAGCGTGGTGACTAAACATGGGGAATCGATAGGTTGTGAGCAGAGGTCATTGAGGGACAAGGGTAGCACTATCATGTGTATTCCTGTGGTGCCTGCTTGGGGAAAGCGCATGCACGACCAGCAGTGTGTCCTATTTTGAATTGTTGCCACTTCCCTGGCCACTTTCCAATATGTGTTTTCACCCTTCTTTGGGGCCTTATTCTGGGGTTGTGGCGTGAGTATGTATTCGATGCATGGTATGTAGTTCCTTTCGCCACCGGCCGCGCCAGGGGTCCAGACGCTGCACCGGACCTGCATAGTCATGCCTTTCTCTAGGCGCGTGCGTGTTTGTAGCTTAAAATCAGGGGTTCCCCATTGGTATCCTGGTTGGGCCAAGGTCTTAATGCTAGCTTGCCCGTCTTCCCGGAACTCTCGTTGCTTTTGTAGTACCATGCCAACGCGTCCAGGCCCTGCCGACAGTGCTAGCCAATTTATGTTCACCCAATTTGTGTGCAGGGCTTTCTGTTCGAAACATGGTAGTGATACTCTTTGTCCCCATGTTACGGTGAGGTGTCGGGTTTCGTTTTCGCATCTATTGGAATCGGAGTTTCCCCTAGCTGCTGTCGCTATCAATAGTATTGTACCTATGATTAGGCCCATCCTTACTGTGGTTGCTGTGGTGTAGTGTCTGGTGCTTGTATGGCCAACTTACAGTGCGTGGCGTGGATCCACGAAGTCTTGCCCTCGCAAAAGACTGCCGTTGGTGTAGTCAGCAACACCTGGACTGGTCCCTTCCACCTTGGTTCCAAGGCGTTCTTGCAGGTGAAGTGCTCCACGAACACCTGGTCTTTTCCTCTGGTGGAACACCTGGTCCACAAGTCTCCTGGGAACGCCTGGTCTACAGGTCTCCAATTCATAGATTCAATTCATTCAATTCATAGTTTCATAGAACACCTTTTCTCCAATTTCCTAATCCACTTTTTTTCAAGTGGATCCAATTTTATCCAATATTCAATTTTTAAATTCAATCCCATTTAATCCAGTCCAATTCAAATTAAATTCAATCCTTCTCTCAGCATCCCATTACCTGTTTCCAACATCAATAAAAATAAAATTATAAAATTAATAAAAATCAATCATCTCAAATCTCAAATCAAATCAAAAAATCAATAAAATAATAAAAATAAACGAAAATTACTTCAGCTAGAGTTTCAACTAGAATTAACACAAACAAACCACCATTAACCTCCATTAACACAAACAAACCACCATTAACCTCCATTAACACAAACAAACCACCATTAACCTCCATTAACCTCCCCCTATTATTTATTTATTTTCACGAATAAACAAATAATAGAAATAACCTGGTCTACTTCCAATTTCAATTCTGGTCAGTTCTGGTGTCTGGTCACACACAATGTTTTCCTCACCCACTGTGATTCGCTCAAAATAGATTCTCACTGTTATGTCTGAAATTCGTCTCATGAAAACCCATTCAAGAGTCCGGTGTAACAGATAGCCAAACACATAGACACGCCGAAGACCCCAGGGTACCCATCAAACTAGCTTGTCCCCAGATCCACAACACAGCGAAACATGTAACTTTACTAAAATAATCACTTACTCATAACTAATACTCATAATAACTCATAATTACTTATGTAATTACTCATACCAATACTTACTTAAAATAATGTAATATCCCAATCTTCACCCCCTATGCAAATCGAAGCACCCCGGACGATCCACAACCAATATCAACCACTGTAGCCGTTTTCCCGACTCCAGGCAGCCACACGCAGCCACATACATCTCCATCCACGTCACACAAGACAACAGCCAACGAGTGTGTCCACCACACAGAAACCTTTGGCAATGCAACAACCGAACTCCCAGACAACCAACAACAAAACCCAATCCATCTCCATGGCTCATCAAGCAGTTCCAACTTAATCCAGCTTCACATACCGATTTCCCCAAAAACTCGTGAAACTTCACCCCCATTCTGGAAAAAACCCTGGACTAAACCCTGACACCCTAAATAACTTCAGACTCATCTCCAACCTACCCTTTCTGTCAAAAGTTTTGGAACGTGCTGTGGCCACTCAACTCAAACATCACCACTCTGCCAATAACCTGTATGAAACATCCCAATCCGGATTCTGCTCCAGCCACAGTACTGAAACTGCTCTCCTCAAAATCACCAGCGACCTTTTCTCTCCTCTGATGCCGGCAACCTCAACATTTTCATCCTCCTCACCTCAACGCCTCCTTTGACATCATCAATCACACCATCCTCCTCACCCTGTTTAGACCAGCTTGTGCCTATTAAACCCAAATTAGTTCACCCCCAAGCCCACAAGGACCACCTACTACTCTCAAATTATCCACTCTGGCTCCGGAATCCCAAAAGCACTCTTCTCTACAATAAACAAACTAAATAAACAAACTTTACAACGTGAACAAACTCCTCAGCGCCCTGGATACCGCCACCTGTCATTCAGAGTAGACAACAGCATCTCCTTTCTGGCTTTCAGCATCTCCTTTCTCCTTTCTGGCATCCAAATGAAATTCTGGCTTCAAATCAACTTCCTCGAACTTAACTATGATAAATCTAAATTAATCTTCGTTTGCCCACAACCACTCACCAAATTCACCCATAACTTTGCCCCCAACATCGATGGTCATTTGAACACAAATTGAACAAATTTAATCGAACAAAACACTTCCATTAACTCGACATTCTTTTCACAGCACAAAGTTCACTTGAACATCCTTTTCCTGGATACTCCCTCTTTATTTTTATACCATACCATGCTTCTCCACTTGCAACCCAAATATTTTCCATGAAATAAATAAAATGAATTTTATGAATCTTCTCATTATTCGAAAGTTTACAAAATGTCCCAAATCTGTATATTATTTTCTACTGTGGTTATATTAAGCCATTATTTTACAAAATCCAACTTTCAATAAACTGAAAAATGCTTCGCCATGGAATAGTCCACCACTCATATAAATAATCATAAGAGTTCTGCGAAACATCTCCATCTTTAAAACTTAGCCAACCAATTTTAAACCACATGTTTTCCCCCCAAAAAACAAGTCACATTCTTTGTATATTGCCAACATTGTTCATCGTTTAAGTATCATCCAGAACTAAATTTTTATAAACCATCAACTTGTAGATGCATTTATTTATATCCCATTAACCCAAGAACTCTCAATTGCTTGGTTATATTTTAGTAATGTCATATATCCATATTTCTTTTCCAAAATGTTCCTGATATACACATTAATCCCATCTGTCTTTGTTTCCAGATGAACTCAAATCAGGAAATCAACACAAATCCTTATTACCTCCAATCAATCACACTGCACATCATTCCCCGTCCTTAATGGATAATTTTACATCCAGATGGGCACAGCATCCCATTTTTGGCGACCCAGCCCTGAAACAAGCCCCTGGACTCCTTGCAGGCTGGACCAAAACCCCTGGACGAGGTTGCATCCCAGTACTGACTCTGCTGCCTTCTTGCAAACCACTTCAACTCCATGAATTTTACATGTTTCGTGAACGGAACAAAGCCCTCTGTAATCGTCAGATTGAACCTGCCCCAAACCCGTCCATATAAACTCCATTGTTGTCCTGTCCATCTCTCTGTTTGTGGATCCGGTGCAAAGTTACACAAAGTTCCCGTTTACATTTTGTGACTCACAGCTCCTGCCTCCATGGAACAATGACGCCTAAGCACTCAATTAGCCCTCCCAGTACCAAAGACTTACAATCAGACCGACAGACAGACAAATAACAGAGGCATGTCGCCAGCCCCAGCACAGGACATCACCTTTCCGGGCAGGCACAATATAATCCACAGCATCGAAATGCCAATTTCTATCCGGAGCCTCGCAAAGCCAAATCGGGCATGTTCACTGCATTTCACTGCATTTCACTGACCATGACTATCCCCATTGCTCGATCACGCACGTCACTGTGCTCGGCCCGGTTAAATTAAACTCAAGCGTACTGTACCTGACGCTTCCGGTCGGCACCGGAAGTCTGTTTATTTCTTGAGACCCCTGAATCGGGACCTCAACGACAATTACAACGACAAACAGAACTCGATATTCTCTGTTCATTAACTACGTACATGATTTCAGTTTTATCCAACAATATATGTCCCGATATTCTCTCCAGATTTAAGTTCTATATCCTGTCGTTAAAGCAACACCCTGTAGACTGACTCCGCCTGTCGTTCTTCCAAGGTTAGTGAATTGCCTCTGACCTCTTACCCTTACAAATCTCGAACAAAGGTCAACTAAACTTTAAAAGGTCAAACTTCGAATTGGGGTAACCAGCGCTTTATTATCCCACAAGTAATGCAAGTCCGGCGACAATGGACAAATGACCATTAATGTGGCTCTACATAGCATAATGCTAACTTCTACGAATCCAACAACCGTCACAATCCGCCCAGGAACTTCCAGGCGTGCTCTACAATGCAGCACCTCTCTACCTGGTGCACACCTTTCGCACATCCCTCCTCGTTCGCACAACGCTTCATCAACACCTCCTCGCGCCCACACAACTGCAACCCCCGTGTCCACCCAGAGTGCCCAATCTGCGACCCACAATCTTCTCGGGGCACACACTTCCTCTGAGAGTGGGCGAGTTATCGCCGGCACTCTGAGCAAGTCTCATACAGCACACCCGTGACTCGCGGCTCGCTCGGCTCCTGCCCGAACGCACAATATCCCTCTACCCAAACTTCCACGGAGCCGCACGGCGGAAACACAGGTTTGTACCACACTTTAATTAAACGAACATTGCCAGGATTCTCGGATAGACGTTTAATTTCACAACACACATGACAAAAATCCGATTTAAATTCAGAGATCGCCGATCGACCTGGCACAACCATCTCAACGCGACGACGCCACGCCACCCCCCGTCCTGGCGCGCACCCTCGTGCCTCCACACGAATCCCAACACTCCCTGCACGCCGCTCTATTCGCGTTCACGGCGGGGTTTACCTCACGTTGGGACATGCAGTCGGCTGTCATAACATAGAGCTGTCATAACAAATCTACGACCTGACATGTAGTGAGCTGTCAGAACATTGAGCTGTCAGAACTCATCCCTAGCTCGTAAACATCGCAAAAAAACAGGATCTCCGACGCTTGACCTCTCTGACCCAAAATGCACTATATGACACCAATTCCAAAGGTGAGCTGCCTCAGCGATACATCCCACACATACAATCCACAATATCTGCCATTGAATGAACTCTTCAATTCAAGTAAAACACACATATTGATTCGAATTCTGAATTTAGTTCAACAAATTCCAAATTTCTTGCCCGACTGCCACTCGAAAGAAAAAAAAACAGCCCATCCTGCAACCATCTCCAAGAAACCGCTTCATATCAACAGTAGATCGACAAGGGCACTCCGAGTGCTTTCCTGACCCGATTTATATCAATTCGCTTCCCAAACAACTCCCAAACAGATGACAGACAAATACATTGGCCAGATACACACGTCAATTAACATCCCAATATACATTCATTCCTCATTCATATACTCATAGAAGTCTCCCAGACTTCGCGCGAAACTCAGATCGACTCAAATCATGCCTTTCTCCAGCCACTCCCAAACAATCTTTGCTCATTCATGTTACGTCTCTCATTCAAGGAAAAGGATTTTTGGGACGGGTTGGACGGGGGTGGGTTGAGGTGAAAAAAGGGAAGGCAGGGCGGGGTGTTGGGGTGTTGCCTAGAGCCCCGGGACTGAGCTCAGGTCTTGGGGGGGGTGGGGGGTCCTTTTGCACGGCCCAATTCTGCGGCTGTGGAGGGGGCCCTTGTATGTTCCAGTTTTGGGGAGGGGGCCCTTGTGGGTTCCAAATTTTGGGGAGGGGGCCCTTATGGATTCCTGGGCAAGCATTTGCAACATGTCGTCCTTTACATCGGCCTTCTTATCGTCGCCCATGTCCCACTGCTCGGCCGCTTCATCTAATTGGTCGGTTAGCCTTAGTGCGATGTGTACCCCGGCCAACAACAGGTCGACCAGGGCCCCCCAATCGTCGAGGGTCTGGGCCGGGGTTGGTGCTACATTCGGCCAGCGTGCGTGTACTTTGGCCTGGTCCCACACCCGCGCTGGCAATACAGCCTCTCCCATGTGGCAGACGTCCCGCCAATCTGCGCCTGTATTTTGTATCCACAAACGCATAAGTTCCGGTACGTGACCGGGCTGTTCAGCCAGCAAGGTTCTCACCCGCTCCTGCATAGCCGCCAAATCTGGTTCTTTCAAATGGTTTTTTTAAAGGGACACATCTCGATTGTAGGCTGTGAGTTCTCCGATTCCGTGAGCCCTTCCACTGAGGGGTACAATACAATACTCCTAGCCCTTCTGGGGCCGCGAACCCGCTGTCCGCCCCATTAATTTCTTGTCCTCTAAAAGGATTGCCCGGGCTAAGGTGAACCTGAGGGGCGGCTGGTCTAGTTTTCTGGGGGTCTAACCCCTGGGGGAACAGGGGTGGGGGTGGGAGAGGTGGCGCCTGTAGCCCGGGGACAGGGCTCAGGGCTTGGGGGGGTGGGGGGTCTTGGTCTGGCATCTGGTCCAGCGGCATCACTCGCTGATTTACTTGTTTAACTGCTTACTTACTTGTCCTCTGGCCAGGGATTATTTAAATCTTTAGTTAACACAGCCCAGTCCTTTAATGGTCTTACCGCGGCAAAATGATGCCTCTTAAACATGAAAGATGCCGGGGTTCCCTTAAGGGGTTCCCTTTCTTTCATTAGCTTGCTTCCCATCTTATTGCTCTGGGCTGATCCTTCCTGGAAAGTTCTCGGCCTGGCTCAACCTTTACGGCTGTCCGACCTCACTTTTCCCCCTTCCCTTGTACCGAACGTTATCTTCACCGATATCCTGCGCAAATCCTTTTACTGGCCATGTTCCTATGGCCCTCTTAAGTTAGCCACAGCCCTTCGTTCCCTGGCATGCAATGGCATACCCCATCTTGTCTCTGGGCTGTTCCTTCCTGGAAAAATCTTGGCCACCTGGCTTCAGCCTATATGGCTGTCCGACCTCATTTTCCCCTCCTGGTGCTAACTGTAACTTTAAGCTTACTGTTAAGTCCTTACTGGTATCCTTACTTGTTTATCCTGGCTTTAACAAAGCCACGTCATTCTGAGGCCTAAAATGAGCCTTTACTTACAATTTCTGTTCGAGTGCAGGCAGCGCGGAAGACAAGGAGACTGAATCCGCTCGAGGGAGGAAGGTACGAATTTGGAATAATAGCCCTCTGATATAAAACAACTCCCACCTTTAATCAAATCCGCGTGCCGGCGCCGGCCTCAGGCAGCCTTCCTCCTGTCCCTCGGGCTCCGTTTCCCGTCGTCCGGTGCTGACCCCACTCCTGGTACCATCTGTGAAGAAGCAGCTCTTCGTTTGCAAAAGAAGTCCACAATAGCCTGAAATGACGCAGCTTTATTAAAAACCAACTTATACAGATCCGGAAGAAGCCAAGACATCTACAGCAAGAGCCAGTCTCATGCCACGTCAAGCCTTCCTGAAAACACATTGATTCCCAGTCCATTTATACAGGGACACGTTTTATCAGGAAATCTCCGAGGGAACAAACAAAACTGAGAGAGGTTCCTCCCCGGTGGGCCAAGCCCCCACCGTCATCCGCTCTGTTATTCGGGGGAGTCAGCCCTTCCTTATCATTCGGACCAGATATAGTTTCAAAAGCTCCGAGGTGACGAAAATGTAACTCACAGAGAGAAGAGTGCATGCTTGGCCAGATAAGACCATGCTTGGCCAGCCAGATAAGACCATAAAATATATGGGTTTGTTCACATGAATAATTCAAAGCATGTTTATACAGAGTCAAGCGTTGCTGTGATTAATACAAAATATATATGGTAAAAACAATAGGTTTATGTCTGCAATCTAATCATTCTACTAGCGTTACACAAAATCACGCGCGTGAGCGTGATTTTACGACCGGCCTTATCTAGCCTTGAAAAAGCACACGTATACAATTTGTCCAGCACGACCGAAGCGAGCCTTTCCTCATCCAAAACTAAAACGAAGCAAAAACCCTTTATTAACTTTATGAAAATAGCATTTTTAAACAACATTTAAATCATAACACATTAGCAACCAACGTCTATAACTGAACTTTAGGCAATAACAAATCTACAACTTGACAGTAACTACCTGGTCTCGGTGACCCCCGGACCGTGGGAGGCACCCCGCCAGAAAGATATATGATTTATACGCTTTCGTAACGCAATCAAGATGAATTCCAGTCCATAAGAAACCCCACACCAAGGATTCCGAGTAATCAATAATATATTCCCCCAAGGAATCAACAATCAACAACCATCAACAATCCACAATCAACAATCAATCCCCGAGATGATTAAGATGGCCATCTTATATATGTGTGTCCCCTTTCCCCACTCCCGGCCCCTTGGGTACTCACGACCCCTTTGGTCTCTGTCCCTCACAATGTCTCTGGGCCCCTCCTGAACAAGGTTATGGTCGGCTTCGCCGCACACGGGCGGTTGAACGAACCCCGGGCGGACGTGCTTCCACCGGGCACGTACCGTACCGGGAACCACGGCTGCAGCGCACACCTCCTGGCCAAGCAAAGCGGGCAAAGCAAGCGCCGCTTGCAATGCGCGCGAGGCCCCAACGCGACCCATACGCGTCCTTGTAGATGGTGCGGCGAACTGTGCCGGACGCTGGGTCTGTGCACGGCCCCACGGCAACTTGACGTGTCAAAAGGGTAGTTACACGTCCCGGTAACTCCTCTCGCCAGACGGGCTTGGGAACGCAGCTTTTCCACGCTGCTCAATATCGATCCCAACTCTCGTCGGAGCTGGGCGAGGAAGAAGAAGAATCGTCGCTTCTCCCGGACCTCGTGTCTTTTCTTCTTCCGTTTCCGGTCTCCTTTTTCCCAGAAGGGCTCCTGACCCTTTAATCACAACAACCCTTAATCGACTACACATTGATAAGCAAAGACCTGAATAGTAATTCACATACATTCACATAAATATGTAACAATCTGTACTTGTTGTGTCTATTTCCTCCATTGCCATATCATACCCTATGTCACCTCACTCTAATCTTAACAAGCATTCTGAGTATTGCGCTGCAATACATGTCCCCTACCGGTAGTCTGTCGTCCGGAAAACTGTTGGGGAAATTTCCAAGGGTTATTTACCCACAGGTTCTGAATCGTTCCCAATCGCTAATTACCTCAGGACGGGCTCACCTGTGATTGGCACTCGGGACTTCGATTTATACACCTTGCAGACAGGTCAGCAGAAGCACGAGAAAATAAGTTGTTGATAAAGAACCTTTCGAGTCACTAAATATCAGTAATTTATTATATTTTCTGGTTCACGATCAATGATCGATGTGCATATACATGTTGCTCGGCTTGGCTCCGCCCCTCCCGAAAGCGCACGCTGTGTCGCACTTTTGACGTTCGCGAGACGAGGCTGAGGGCACGCGGTGCGGCTTGAGGAGAACTCTAGAATAAACAAAGTGCCATAACTTTGTCAAAAATGATCGAAACGTCGTGAAGTTCGAACTTGATCTGTAACTTATCATGAGGAAACCATTTGCCAAGTTTGAAATCATTAGCATTAAGAGTTTAGAAAAAAAGTCCGGAAAACTGTTGTTTGCATGACGGACTGACGGACTGACAGACAGACAGACAGACGGAGGGACGGCGTGCAAACCTATAGTCCCCTCCGGTGTACACCGGTAGGGGACTAATAATAGAGTGAAGGAATAACTATGGCTTCATAATAGACTGAACAAACACATCATGATATTGAGTTCATGGATTAGAGATTTGCTTCAATGTCTGTTCAATGAAACATTATCATAATGTTTATCATAAGTTATAGTGCACAATCTTGTGATAGAGATGACTTACTCAAGGTACTGATGATTTCAATCTCGATCCTTTGAGCCACCAAAAGCAGAACCTTCAGTAAATATGCAGCTTTTGCAATGATGTATTCCACCCCAGAATGCTCAGCGCACATGTGCAGAACCCACAGGAAACGCCAGTGTTTATTTAGAGCATCACAAAGTAAATCGTATGTGGGATATGAGGATTGTCACTTAAAATCGCTCACAAAGCTTCTAAAATAAGCTGAAAATACTTGGTATAAAAATATTGAAAAAGTATCTGAGAGAAAGAGCTGTGCCTCTGCACAATGAACGACTTGGAGAACTTTCTCAGCTTGCCGAACAGGCAGCTGCTCGTACTGCAAACTTCTGACCATGTAGGCCAGTGATAGGCCTGAGTAGATGGACGTGTGCTACATCAACCCCCAATGGATCACGACCAGTGGCTGGGCTGTGTATCTGGATTAGGTGCTTCTGAACACCAATGGGAAGGACATATCTAGGGCTTGTGAATGTACAGGATAAGTTTAAAATGATGATATTTAGTATTAATCATGTTGGGAGGGGCGGGGTGGGAAACGAGAGCTACTGCTGCTGTGAGAGCCTTTATAAATATATTGTCTGTTTAGTTCCGTGGTCACAAAATAAATGATACAAGATGTTTGCATCTATTTCTGAAAGTTGAAGCGTGTGTGTTTATAAATTCACTGCTGCTTTAGCTTGTATTAACAGGAAATTAGAGGAAATCAACAACTCTTTGCCTCATCCACGAATATTGGTCGTATTTCGTCTTTCTGTGAGTCCGATTTGGATTCAGGAACAGAACAATTGTGGTTAACTATTTTTAAATTGCCTCTCGGTCATCAAAATGCTGGAAATTATGTTTTTTTAAACTATTTTAATTACAGATTTCGTGCTAGTAACGGCAGGTTAAAAGTGCCCAGTGAGCAGAACAAAATCAGTGCAAACACACACCGTGCATGTGCAAAAGGCTTCGTTTCGCATTCATATGTCAGTTTGGTGTAAGTCACGTATTTTTCAAATGTACTCACAAAGGAGGATGTGTGGTGCCAAGAAATCCTCCATTGTCGTCTGTTTACTCTGGCTGATAGTTTGATAGTATTTTGTGGATAGTTTGATAGTATTTTGTGGGTAATTTGAAAGGATTTTGTGGATAGTTTGATAGTATTTTGTGGATAGTTTGATAGTATTTTATGGATAGTTTGATAGTATTTTGTGGATAGTTTGAAAGTATTTTGTGGATAGTTTGATAGTATTTTATGGATAGTTTGATAGTATTTTGTGGATAGTTTGAAAGTATTTTGTGGATAGTTTGATAGTATTTTGTAGATAGTTTGATAGTATTTTATGGATAGTTTGATAGTATTTTGTGGATAGTTTGAAAGTATTTTGTGGATAGTTTGATAGTATTTTGTGGATAGTTTGATAGTATTTTGTGGATAGTTTGATAGTATTTTATGGATAGTTTGATAGTATTTTGTGGACAGTTTGATAGTATTTTGTGGATAGTTTGAAAGTATTTTGTGGATAGTTTGATAGTATTTTGTAGATAGTTTGAAAGTATTTTGTGGATAGTTTGATAGTATTTTGTGGATAGTTTGATAGTATTTTATGGATAGTTTGATAGTATTTTGTGGATCGTTTGATAGTATTTTGTGGATAGTTTGATAGTATTTTATGGATAGTTTGATAGTATTTTATGGATAGTTTGATAGTATTTTGTGGATAGTTTGATAGTATTTTGTGGATAGTTTGATAGTATTTTGTGGATAGTTTGAAAGTATTTTGTGGATAGTTTGATAGTATTTTGTGGATAGTTTGATAGTATTTTGTGGATAGTTTGAAAGTATTTTGTGGATAGTTTGATAGTATTTTGTGGATAGTTTGAAAGTATTTTGTGGATAGTTTGATAGTATTTTGTGGATAGTTTGAAAGTATTTTGTGGATAGTTTGATAGTATTTTGTGGATAGTTTGATAGTATTTTGTGGATAGTTTGAAAGTATTTTGTGGATAGTTTGATAGTATTTTGTGGATAGTTTGATAGTATTTTGTGGATAGTTTGATAGTATTTTGTGGATAGTTTGATCGTATTTTGTGGATAGTTTGATAGTATTTTGTGGATAGTTTGATAGTATTTTGTGGATAGTTTGATAGTATTTTGTTGGTAGTTTGAAAGTATTTTGTGGATAGTTTGATAGTATTTTGTGGATAGTTTGAAAGTATTTTGTGGATAGTTTGATAGTATTTTGTGGATAGTTTGATAGTATTTTGTGGATAGTTTGAAAGTATTTTGTGGATAGTTTGATATTATTTTGTGGATAGTTTGATATTATTTTGTGGATAGTTTGATAGTATTTTGTGGATAGTTTGATAATATTTTGAGGATAGTTTGATAGTATTTTGTGGATAGTTTGATAGTATTTTGTGGATAGTTTGATAGTATTTTGTGGATAGTTTGATAGTATTTTATGGATAGTTTGATAGTATTTTGTGGATAGTTTGAAAGTATTTTGTGGATAGTTTGATAGTATTTTGTGGATAGCTTGATAGTATTTTGTGGATAGTTTCATAGTATTTTGTGGATAGTTTGATAGTATTTTGTGGATTTTTTGAATGTATTTTGTGGATAGCTTGAAAGTATTTTGTGGATAGTTTGATAGTATTTTGTGGATAGTTTGAAAGTATTTTGTGGATAGTTTGATAGTATTTTGTGGATAGTTTGAAAGTATTTTGTGGATAGTTTGATAGTATTTTGTGGATAGTTTGATAGTATTTTATGCATAGTTTGATAGTATTTTGTGGATAGTTTGAAAGTTTTTTGTGGATAGTTTGATAGTATTTTGTGGATAGTTTGATAGTATTTTGTGGATAGTTTGATAGTATTTTGTGGATAGTTTGAAAGTATTTTGTGGATAGTTTGATAGTATTTTATGGATAGTTTGAAAGTATTTTGTGGATAGTTTGATAGTATTTTATGGATAGTTTGATAGTATTTTGTGGATAGTTTGATCGTATTTTATGGATAGTTTGATAGTATTTTGTGGATAGTTTGAAAGTATTTTGTGGATAGTTTGAAAGTATTTTGTGGATAGTTTGATAGTATTTTGTAGATAGTTTGATAGTATTTTGTGGATAGTTTGAAAGTATTTTGTGGATAGTTTGATAGTATTTTGTGGATAGTTTGATAGTATTTTGTGGATAGTTTGAAAGTATTTTGTGGATCGTTTGATATTATTTTGTGGATAGTTTGATTGTATTTTGTGGATAGTTTGATAGTATTTTGTGGATAGTTTGATAATATTTTGTGGATAGTTTGATAGTATTTTGTGGATAGTTTGATAGTATTTTGTGGATAGTTTGATAGTATTTTGTGGATAGTTTGATAGTATTTTATGGATAGTTTGATAGTATTTTGTGGATAGTTTGAAAGTATTTTGTGGATAGTTTGATAGTATTTTGTGGATAGTTTCATAGTATTTTGTGGATAGTTTGAAAGTATTTTGTGGATAGTTTGATAGTATTTTATGGATAGTTTTATAGTATTTTGTGGATAGTTTGATCGTATTTTATGGATAGTTTGATAGTATTTTGTGGATAGTTTGAAAGTATTTTGTGGATAGTTTGATAGTATTTTGTAGATAGTTTGATAGTATTTTATGGATAGTTTGATAGTATTTTGTGGATAGTTTGAAAGTATTTTGTGGATAGTTTGATAGTATTTTGTGGATAGTTTGATAGTATTTTGTGGATAGTTTGATAGTATTTTATGGATAGTTTGATAGTATTTTGTGGACAGTTTGATAGTATTTTGTGGATAGTTTGAAAGTATTTTGTGGATAGTTTGATAGTATTTTGTAGATAGTTTGAAAGTATTTTGTGGATAGTTTGATAGTATTTTGTGGATAGTTTGATAGTATTTTATGGATAGTTTGATAGTATTTTGTGGATCGTTTGATAGTATTTTGTGGATAGTTTGATAGTATTTTATGGATAGTTTGATAGTATTTTATGGATAGTTTGATAGTATTTTGTGGATAGTTTGATAGTATTTTGTGGATAGTTTGATAGTATTTTGTGGATAGTTTGAAAGTATTTTGTGGATAGTTTGATAGTATTTTGTGGATAGTTTGATAGTATTTTGTGGATAGTTTGAAAGTATTTTGTGGATAGTTTGATAGTATTTTGTGGATAGTTTGAAAGTATTTTGTGGATAGTTTGATAGTATTTTGTGGATAGTTTGAAAGTATTTTGTGGATAGTTTGATAGTATTTTGTGGATAGTTTGATAGTATTTTGTGGATAGTTTGAAAGTATTTTGTGGATAGTTTGATAGTATTTTGTGGATAGTTTGATAGTATTTTGTGGATAGTTTGATAGTATTTTGTGGATAGTTTGATCGTATTTTGTGGATAGTTTGATAGTATTTTGTGGATAGTTTGATAGTATTTTGTGGATAGTTTGATAGTATTTTGTTGGTAGTTTGAAAGTATTTTGTGGATAGTTTGATAGTATTTTGTGGATAGTTTGAAAGTATTTTGTGGATAGTTTGATAGTATTTTGTGGATAGTTTGATAGTATTTTGTGGATAGTTTGAAAGTATTTTGTGGATAGTTTGATATTATTTTGTGGATAGTTTGATATTATTTTGTGGATAGTTTGATAGTATTTTGTGGATAGTTTGAAAGTATTTTGTGGATAGTTTGATATTATTTTGTGGATAGTTTGATATTATTTTGTGGATAGTTTGATAATATTTTGAGGATAGTTTGATAATATTTTGTGGATAGTTTGATAGTATTTTGTGGATAGTTTGATAGTATTTTGTGGATAGTTTGATAGTATTTTGTGGATAGTTTGATAGTATTTTATGGATAGTTTGATAGTATTTTGTGGATAGTTTGAAAGTATTTTGTGGATAGTTTGATAGTATTTTGTGGATAGTTTGATAGTATTTTGTGGATAGTTTCATAGTATTTTGTGGATAGTTTGATAGTATTTTGTGGATTTTTTGAATGTATTTTGTGGATAGCTTGAAAGTATTTTGTGGATAGTTTGATAGTATTTTGTGGATAGTTTGAAAGTATTTTGTGGATAGTTTGATAGTATTTTGTGGATAGTTTGAAAGTATTTTGTGGATAGTTTGATAGTATTTTGTGGATAGTTTGATAGTATTTTATGCATAGTTTGATAGTATTTTGTGGATAGTTTGAAAGTTTTTTGTGGATAGTTTGATAGTATTTTGTGGATAGTTTGATAGTATTTTGTGGATAGTTTGATAGTATTTTGTGGATAGTTTGAAAGTATTTTGTGGATAGTTTGATAGTATTTTATGGATAGTTTGAAAGTATTTTGTGGATAGTTTGATAGTATTTTATGGATAGTTTGATAGTATTTTGTGGATAGTTTGATCGTATTTTATGGATAGTTTGATAGTATTTTGTGGATAGTTTGAAAGTATTTTGTGGATAGTTTGATAGTATTTTGTAGATAGTTTGATAGTATTTTGTGGATAGTTTGAAAGTATTTTGTGGATAGTTTGATAGTATTTTGTGGATAGTTTGATAGTATTTTGTGGATAGTTTGAAAGTATTTTGTGGATCGTTTGATATTATTTTGTGGATAGTTTGATTGTATTTTGTGGATAGTTTGATAGTATTTTGTGGATAGTTTGATAATATTTTGTGGATAGTTTGATAGTATTTTGTGGATAGTTTGATAGTATTTTGTGGATAGTTTGATAGTATTTTGTGGATAGTTTGATAGTATTTTATGGATAGTTTGATAGTATTTTGTGGATAGTTTGAAAGTATTTTGTGGATAGTTTGATAGTATTTTGTGGATAGTTTCATAGTATTTTGTGGATAGTTTGAAAGTATTTTGTGGATAGTTTGATAGTATTTTATGGATAGTTTTATAGTATTTTGTGGATAGTTTGATCGTATTTTATGGATAGTTTGATAGTATTTTGTGGATAGTTTGAAAGTATTTTGTGGATAGTTTGATAGTATTTTGTAGATAGTTTGATAGTATTTTATGGATAGTTTGATAGTATTTTGTGGATAGTTTGAAAGTATTTTGTGGATAGTTTGATAGTATTTTGTGGATAGTTTGAAAGTATTTTGTGGATAGTTTGATAGTATTTTATGGATAGTTTGAAAGTATTTTGTGGATAGTTTGATAGTATTTTATGGATAGTTTGATAGTATTTTGTGGATAGTTTGATCGTATTTTATGGATAGTTTGATAGTATTTTGTGGATAGTTTGAAAGTATTTTGTGGATAGTTTGATAGTATTTTGTAGATAGTTTGATAGTATTTTATGGATAGTTTGAAAGTATTTTGTGGATAGTTTGATAGTATTTTATGCATAGTTTGATAGTATTTTGTGGATAGTTTGAAAGTTTTTTGTGGATAGTTTGATAGTATTTTGTGGATAGTTTGATAGTATTTTGTGGATAGTTTGATAGTATTTTGTGGATAGTTTGAAAGTATTTTGTGGATAGTTTGATAGTATTTTATGGATAGTTTGAAAGTATTTTGTGGATAGTTTGATAGTATTTTATGGATAGTTTGATAGTATTTTGTGGATAGTTTGATCGTATTTTATGGATAGTTTGATAGTATTTTGTGGATAGTTTGAAAGTATTTTGTGGATAGTTTGATAGTATTTTGTAGATAGTTTGATAGTATTTTGTGGATAGTTTGAAAGTATTTTGTGGATAGTTTGATAGTATTTTGTGGATAGTTTGATAGTATTTTGTGGATAGTTTGAAAGTATTTTGTGGATCGTTTGATATTATTTTGTGGATAGTTTGATTGTATTTTGTGGATAGTTTGATAGTATTTTGTGGATAGTTTGATAATATTTTGTGGATAGTTTGATAGTATTTTGTGGATAGTTTGATAGTATTTTGTGGATAGTTTGATAGTATTTTGTGGATAGTTTGATAGTATTTTATGGATAGTTTGATAGTATTTTGTGGATAGTTTGAAAGTATTTTGTGGATAGTTTGATAGTATTTTGTGGATAGTTTCATAGTATTTTGTGGATAGTTTGAAAGTATTTTGTGGATAGTTTGATAGTATTTTATGGATAGTTTTATAGTATTTTGTGGATAGTTTGATCGTATTTTATGGATAGTTTGATAGTATTTTGTGGATAGTTTGAAAGTATTTTGTGGATAGTTTGATAGTATTTTGTAGATAGTTTGATAGTATTTTATGGATAGTTTGATAGTATTTTGTGGATAGTTTGAAAGTATTTTGTGGATAGTTTGATAGTATTTTGTGGATAGTTTGATAGTATTTTGTGGATAGTTTGATAGTATTTTATGGATAGTTTGATAGTATTTTGTGGACAGTTTGATAGTATTTTGTGGATAGTTTGAAAGTATTTTGTGGATAGTTTGATAGTATTTTGTAGATAGTTTGAAAGTATTTTGTGGATAGTTTGATAGTATTTTGTGGATAGTTTGATAGTATTTTATGGATAGTTTGATAGTATTTTGTGGATCGTTTGATAGTATTTTGTGGATAGTTTGATAGTATTTTATGGATAGTTTGATAGTATTTTATGGATAGTTTGATAGTATTTTGTGGATAGTTTGATAGTATTTTGTGGATAGTTTGATAGTATTTTGTGGATAGTTTGAAAGTATTTTGTGGATAGTTTGATAGTATTTTGTGGATAGTTTGATAGTATTTTGTGGATAGTTTGAAAGTATTTTGTGGATAGTTTGATAGTATTTTGTGGATAGTTTGAAAGTATTTTGTGGATAGTTTGATAGTATTTTGTGGATAGTTTGAAAGTATTTTGTGGATAGTTTGATAGTATTTTGTGGATAGTTTGATAGTATTTTGTGGATAGTTTGAAAGTATTTTGTGGATAGTTTGATAGTATTTTGTGGATAGTTTGATAGTATTTTGTGGATAGTTTGATAGTATTTTGTGGATAGTTTGATCGTATTTTGTGGATAGTTTGATAGTATTTTGTGGATAGTTTGATAGTATTTTGTGGATAGTTTGATAGTATTTTGTTGGTAGTTTGAAAGTATTTTGTGGATAGTTTGATAGTATTTTGTGGATAGTTTGAAAGTATTTTGTGGATAGTTTGATAGTATTTTGTGGATAGTTTGATAGTATTTTGTGGATAGTTTGAAAGTATTTTGTGGATAGTTTGATATTATTTTGTGGATAGTTTGATATTATTTTGTGGATAGTTTGATAGTATTTTGTGGATAGTTTGATAATATTTTGAGGATAGTTTGATAGTATTTTGTGGATAGTTTGATAGTATTTTGTGGATAGTTTGATAGTATTTTGTGGATAGTTTGATAGTATTTTATGGATAGTTTGATAGTATTTTGTGGATAGTTTGAAAGTATTTTGTGGATAGTTTGATAGTATTTTGTGGATAGTTTGATAGTATTTTGTGGATAGTTTCATAGTATTTTGTGGATAGTTTGATAGTATTTTGTGGATTTTTTGAATGTATTTTGTGGATAGCTTGAAAGTATTTTGTGGATAGTTTGATAGTATTTTGTGGATAGTTTGAAAGTATTTTGTGGATAGTTT
This sequence comes from Myxine glutinosa, assembly GCF_964187855.1. Classification (NCBI taxonomy): domain Eukaryota; kingdom Metazoa; phylum Chordata; class Myxini; order Myxiniformes; family Myxinidae; genus Myxine; species Myxine glutinosa. The sequence goes on from NC_136268.1 coordinate 83,082,492, forward strand.
GATAGTATTTTGTGGATAGTTTGAAAGTATTTTGTGGATAGTTTGATAGTATTTTGTGGATAGTTTGATAGTATTTTATGCATAGTTTGATAGTATTTTGTGGATAGTTTGAAAGTTTTTTGTGGATAGTTTGATAGTATTTTGTGGATAGTTTGATAGTATTTTGTGGATAGTTTGATAGTATTTTGTGGATAGTTTGAAAGTATTTTGTGGATAGTTTGATAGTATTTTATGGATAGTTTGAAAGTATTTTGTGGATAGTTTGATAGTATTTTATGGATAGTTTGATAGTATTTTGTGGATAGTTTGATCGTATTTTATGGATAGTTTGATAGTATTTTGTGGATAGTTTGAAAGTATTTTGTGGATAGTTTGATAGTATTTTGTAGATAGTTTGATAGTATTTTGTGGATAGTTTGAAAGTATTTTGTGGATAGTTTGATAGTATTTTGTGGATAGTTTGATAGTATTTTGTGGATAGTTTGAAAGTATTTTGTGGATCGTTTGATATTATTTTGTGGATAGTTTGATTGTATTTTGTGGATAGTTTGATAGTATTTTGTGGATAGTTTGATAATATTTTGTGGATAGTTTGATAGTATTTTGTGGATAGTTTGATAGTATTTTGTGGATAGTTTGATAGTATTTTGTGGATAGTTTGATAGTATTTTATGGATAGTTTGATAGTATTTTGTGGATAGTTTGAAAGTATTTTGTGGATAGTTTGATAGTATTTTGTGGATAGTTTCATAGTATTTTGTGGATAGTTTGAAAGTATTTTGTGGATAGTTTGATAGTATTTTATGGATAGTTTTATAGTATTTTGTGGATAGTTTGATCGTATTTTATGGATAGTTTGATAGTATTTTGTGGATAGTTTGAAAGTATTTTGTGGATAGTTTGATAGTATTTTGTAGATAGTTTGATAGTATTTTATGGATAGTTTGATAGTATTTTGTGGATAGTTTGAAAGTATTTTGTGGATAGTTTGATAGTATTTTGTGGATAGTTTGAAAGTATTTTGTGGATAGTTTGATAGTATTTTATGGATAGTTTGAAAGTATTTTGTGGATAGTTTGATAGTATTTTATGGATAGTTTGATAGTATTTTGTGGATAGTTTGATCGTATTTTATGGATAGTTTGATAGTATTTTGTGGATAGTTTGAAAGTATTTTGTGGATAGTTTGATAGTATTTTGTAGATAGTTTGATAGTATTTTATGGATAGTTTGATAGTATTTTGTGGATAGTTTGAAAGTATTTTGTGGATAGTTTGATAGTATTTTGTGGATAGTTTCATAGTATTTTGTGGATAGTTTGATAGTATTTTGTGGATTTTTTGAATGTATTTTGTGGATAGCTTGAAAGTATTTTGTGGATAGTTTGATAGTATTTTGTGGATAGTTTGAAAGTATTTTGTGGATAGTTTGATAGTATTTTGTGGATAGTTTGAAAGTTTTTTGTGGATAGTTTGATAGTATTTTGTGGATAGTTTGATAGTATTTTATGCATAGTTTGATAGTATTTTGTGGATAGTTTGAAAGTATTTTGTGGATAGTTTGATAGTATTTTGTGGATAGTTTGAAAGTATTTTGTGGATAGTTTGAAAGTATTTTGTGGATAGTTTGATAGTATTTTGTGGATAGTTTGAAAGTATTTTGTGGATAGTTTGATAGTATTTTGTAGATAGTTTGAAAGTATTTTGTGGATAGTTTGATAGTATTTTGTGGATAGTTTGATAGTATTTTGTGGATAGTTTGATAGTATTTTGTGGATAGTTTGATAGTATTTTATGGATAGTTTGATAGTATTTTGTGGATAGTTTGAAAGTATTTTGTGGATAGTTTGATAGTATTTTGTGGATAGTTTCATAGTATTTTGTGGATAGTTTCATTGTATTTTGTGGATTTTTTGAATGTATTTTGTGGATAGCTTGAAAGTATTTTGTGGATAGTTTGATCGTATTTTGTGGATAGTTTGATAGTATTTTGTGGATAGTTTGATAGTATTTTGTGGATAGTTTGAAAGTATTTTGTGGATAGTTTGATAGTATTTTATGGATAGTTTGAAAGTATTTTGTGGATAGTTTGATAGTATTTTATGGATAGTTTGATAGTATTTTGTGGATAGTTTGATAGTATTTTATGGATAGTTTGATAGTATTTTGTGGATAGTTTGAAAGTATTTTGTGGATAGTTTGATAGTATTTTATGGATAGTTTGATAGTATTTTGTGGATAGTTTGAAAGTATTTTGTGGATAGTTTGATAGTATTTTATGGATAGTTTGATAGTATTTTATGGATAGTTTGATAGTATTTTGTGGATAGTTTGATAGTATTTTGTGGATAGTTTGATAGTATTTTGTAGATAGTTTGAAAGTATTTTGTGGATAGTTTGATAGTATTTTATGGATAGTTTGATAGTATTTTGTGGATAGTTTGAAAGTATTTTGTGGATAGTTTGATAGTATTTTATGGATAGTTTGATAGTATTTTGTGGATAGTTTGATAGTATTTTATGGATAGTTTGATAGTATTTTGTGGATAGTTTGAAAGTATTTTGTAGATAGTTTGATAGTATTTTGTGGATAGTTTGATAGTATTTTGTGGATAGTTTGAAAGTATTTTGTGGATAGTTTGATAGTATTTTGTGGATAGTTTGAAAGTATTTTGTGGATAGTTTGATAGTATTTTGTAGATAGTTTGAAAGTATTTTGTGGATAGTTTGATAGTATTTTGTGGATAGTTTGATAGTATTTTATGGATAGTTTGATAGTATTTTGTGGATCGTTTGATAGTATTTTGTGGATAGTTTGATAGTATTTTATGGATAGTTTGATAGTATTTTGTGGATAGTTTGAAAGTATTTTGTGGATAGTTTGATAGTATTTTGTGGATAGTTTGATAGTATTTTGTGGATAGTTTGATAGTATTTTGTGGATAGTTTGATAGTATTTTGTGGATAGTTTGAAAGTATTTTGTGGATAGTTTGAAAGTATTTTGTGGATAGTTTGATAGTATTTTGTGGATAGTTTGATAGTATTTTGTGGATAGTTTGAAAGTATTTTGTGGATAGTTTGATAGTATTTTGTGGATAGTTTGAAAGTATTTTGTGGATAGTTGATAGTATTTTGTGGATAGTTTGATAGTATTTTGTGGATAGTTTGAAAGTATTTTGTGGATAGTTTGATAGTATTTTGTGGATAGTTTGAAGTATTTTGTGGATAGTTTGATAGTATTTTGTGGATAGTTTGATAGTATTTTGTGGATAGTTTGAAAGTATTTTGTGGATAGTTTGATATTATTTTGTGGATAGTTTGATAGTATTTTGTGATAGTTTGATAGTATTTTGTGGATAGTTTGATAGTATTTTGTGGATAGTTTGATATTATTTTGTGGATAGTTTGATAGTATTTTGTGGATAGTTTGATAGTATTTTGTGGATAGTTTGATAGTATTTTGTGGATAGTTTGATAGTATTTTGTGGATAGTTTGATAGTATTTTGTGGATAGTTTGATAGTATTTTGTGGATAGTTTGATAGTATTTTATGGATAGTTTGATAGTATTTTGTGGATAGTTTGAAAGTATTTTGTGGATAGTTTGATAGTATTTTGTGGATAGTTTCATAGTATTTTGTGGATAGTTTCATTGTATTTTGTGGATTTTTTGAATGTATTTTGTGGATAGCTTGAAAGTATTTTGGGGATAGTTTGATAGTATTTTGTGGATAGTTTGAAAGTATTTTGTGGATAGTTTGAAAGTATTTTGTGGATAGTTTGATCGTATTTTGTGGATAGTTTGATAGTATTTTATGCATAGTTTGATAGTATTTTGTGGATAGTTTGATAGTATTTTGTGGATAGTTTGATAGTATTTTATGGATAGTTTGATAGTATTTTGTGGATAGTTTGAAAGTATTTGTGGATAGTTTGATAGTATTTTGTGGATAGTTTGATAGTATTTTGTGGATAGTTTGAAAGTATTTTGTGGATAGTTTGATAGTATTTTGTAGATAGTTTGAAAGTATTTTGTGGATAGTTTGATAGTATTTTATGGATAGTTTGATAGTATTTTGTGGATAGTTTGAAAGTATTTTGTGGATAGTTTGATAGTATTTTGTGGATAGTTTGGTCGTATTTTGTGGATAGTTTGATAGTATTTTGTGGATAGTTTGATAGTATTTTGTGGATAGTTTGGTAGTATTTTGTGGATAGTTTGATAGTATTTTGTGGATAGTTTGATAGTATTTTGTGGATAGTTTGATAGTATTTTATGGATAGTTTGATAGTATTTTGTGGATAGTTTGAAAGTATTTTGTGGATAGTTTGATAGTATTTTGTGGATAGTTTCATAGTATTTTGTGGATAGTTTCATAGTATTTTGTGGATAGTTTCATTGTATTTTGTGGATTTTTTGAATGTATTTTGTGGATAGCTTGAATGTATTTTGTGGATAGTTTGATCGTATTTTGTGGATAGTTTGATTGTATTTTGTGGATAGTTTGATAGTATTTTGTGGATAGTTTGAAAGTATTTTGTGGATAGTTTGATAGTATTTTATGGATAGTTTGAAAGTATTTTGTGGATAGTTTGATAGTATTTTATGGATAGTTTGATAGTATTTTGTGGATAGTTTGATAGTATTTTATGGATAGTTTGATAGTATTTTGTGGATAGTTTGAAAGTATTTTGTGGATAGTTTGATAGTATTTTGTAGATAGTTTGAAAGTATTTTGTGGATAGTTTGATAGTATTTTATGGATAGTTTGATAGTATTTTGTGGATAGTTTGAAAGTATTTTGTGGATAGTTTGATAGTATTTTATGGATAGTTTGATAGTATTTTGTGGATAGTTTGATAGTATTTTATGGATAGTTTGATAGTATTTTGTGGATAGTTTGAAAGTATTTTGTGGATAGTTTGATAGTATTTTGTGGATAGTTTGATAGTATTTTGTGGATAGTTTGAAAGTATTTTGTGGATAGTTTGATAGTATTTTGTGGATAGTTTGATAGTATTTTGTGGATAGTTTGATAGTATTTTGTAGATAGTTTGAAAGTATTTTGTGGATAGTTTGATAGTATTTTGTGGATAGTTTGATAGTATTTTATGGATAGTTTGATAGTATTTTGTGGATCGTTTGATAGTATTTTGTGGATAGTTTGATAGTATTTTATGGATAGTTTGATAGTATTTTGTGGATAGTTTGAAAGTATTTTGTGGATAGTTTGATAGTATTTTGTGGATAGTTTGATAGTATTTTGTGGATAGTTTGATAGTATTTTGTGGATAGTTTGATAGTATTTTGTGGATAGTTTGAAAGTATTTTGTGGATAGTTTGATAGTATTTTGTGGATAGTTTGATAGTATTTTGTGGATAGTTTGAAAGTATTTTGTGGATAGTTTGATTGTATTTTGTGGATAGTTTGAAAGTATTTTGTGGATAGTTGATAGTATTTTGTGGATAGTTTGATAGTATTTTGTGGATAGTTTGAAAGTATTTTGTGGATAGTTTGATAGTATTTTGTGGATAGTTTGAAAGTATTTTGTGGATAGTTTGATAGTATTTTGTGGATAGTTTGATAGTATTTTGTGGATAGTTTGAAAGTATTTTGTGGATAGTTTGATATTATTTTGTGGATAGTTTGATAGTATTTTGTGGATAGTTTGATAGTATTTTGTGGATAGTTTGATAGTATTTTGTGGATAGTTTGAAAGTATTTTGTGGATAGTTTGATATTATTTTGTGGATAGTTTGATAGTATTTTGTGGATAGTTTGATAGTATTTTGTGGATAGTTTGATAGTATTTTGTGGATAGTTTGATAGTATTTTGTGGATAGTTTGATAGTATTTTGTGGATAGTTTGATAGTATTTTATGGATAGTTTGATAGTATTTTGTGGATAGTTTGAAAGTATTTTGTGGATAGTTTGATAGTATTTTGTGGATAGTTTCATAGTATTTTGTGGATAGTTTCATTGTATTTTGTGGATAGTTTCATAGTATTTTGTGGATAGTTTCATTGTATTTTGTGGATTTTTTAAATGTATTTTGTGGATAGCTTGAAAGTATTTTGGGGATAGTTTGATAGTATTTTGTGGATAGTTTGAAAGTATTTTGTGGATAGTTTGAAAGTATTTTGTGGATAGTTTGATAGTATTTTGTGGATAGTTTGATAGTATTTTATGCATAGTTTGATAGTATTTTGTGGATAGTTTGAAAGTATTTTGTGGATAGTTTGAAAGTATTTTGTGGATAGTTTGATAGTATTTTATGGATAGTTTGATAGTATTTTGTGGATAGTTTGAAAGTATTTTGTGGATAGTTTGATAGTATTTTATGGATAGTTTGATAGTATTTTATGGATAGTTTGATAGTATTTTGTGGATAGTTTGATAGTATTTTGTGGATAGTTTGATAGTATTTTGTAGATAGTTTGAAAGTATTTTGTGGATAGTTTGATAGTATTTTATGGATAGTTTGATAGTATTTTGTGGATAGTTTGAAAGTATTTTGTGGATAGTTTGATAGTATTTTATGGATAGTTTGATAGTATTTTGTGGATAGTTTGATAGTATTTTATGGATAGTTTGATAGTATTTTGTGGATAGTTTGAAAGTATTTTGTGGATAGTTTGATAGTATTTTGTGGATAGTTTGATAGTATTTTGTGGATAGTTTGAAAGTATTTTGTGGATAGTTTGATAGTATTTTGTGGATAGTTTGAAAGTATTTTGTGGATAGTTTGATAGTATTTTGTAGATAGTTTGAAAGTATTTTGTGGATAGTTTGATAGTATTTTGTGGATAGTTTGATAGTATTTTATGGATAGTTTGATAGTATTTTGTGGATCGTTTGATAGTATTTTGTGGATAGTTTGATAGTATTTTATGGATAGTTTGATAGTATTTTGTGGATAGTTTGAAAGTATTTTGTGGATAGTTTGATAGTATTTTGTGGATAGTTTGATAGTATTTTGTGGATAGTTTGATAGTATTTTGTGGATAGTTTGATAGTATTTTGTGGATAGTTTGAAAGTATTTTGTGGATAGTTTGATAGTATTTTGTGGATAGTTTGATAGTATTTTGTGGATAGTTTGAAAGTATTTTGTGGATAGTTTGATAGTATTTTGTGGATAGTTTGAAAGTATTTTGTGGATAGTTGATAGTATTTTGTGGATAGTTTGATAGTATTTTGTGGATAGTTTGAAAGTATTTTGTGGATAGTTTGATAGTATTTTGTGGATAGTTTGAAAGTATTTTGTGGATAGTTTGATAGTATTTTGTGGATAGTTTGATAGTATTTTGTGGATAGTTTGAAAGTATTTTGTGGATAGTTTGATATTATTTTGTGGATAGTTTGATAGTATTTTGTGGATAGTTTGATAGTATTTTGTGGATAGTTTGATAGTATTTTGTGGATAGTTTGATATTATTTTGTGGATAGTTTGATAGTATTTTGTGGATAGTTTGATAGTATTTTGTGGATAGTTTGATAGTATTTTGTGGATAGTTTGATAGTATTTTGTGGATAGTTTGATAGTATTTTGTGGATAGTTTGATAGTATTTTGTGGATAGTTTGATAGTATTTTATGGATAGTTTGATAGTATTTTGTGGATAGTTTGAAAGTATTTTGTGGATAGTTTGATAGTATTTTGTGGATAGTTTCATAGTATTTTGTGGATAGTTTCATTGTATTTTGTGGATTTTTTGAATGTATTTTGTGGATAGCTTGAAAGTATTTTGGGGATAGTTTGATAGTATTTTGTGGATAGTTTGAAAGTATTTTGTGGATAGTTTGAAAGTATTTTGTGGATAGTTTGATAGTATTTTGTGGATAGTTTGATAGTATTTTATGCATAGTTTGATAGTATTTTGTGGATAGTTTGATAGTATTTTGTGGATAGTTTGATAGTATTTTATGGATAGTTTGATAGTATTTTGTGGATAGTTTGAAAGTATTTGTGGATAGTTTGATAGTATTTTGTGGATAGTTTGATAGTATTTTGTGGATAGTTTGAAAGTATTTTGTGGATAGTTTGATAGTATTTTGTAGATAGTTTGAAAGTATTTTGTGGATAGTTTGATAGTATTTTATGGATAGTTTGATAGTATTTTGTGGATAGTTTGAAAGTATTTTGTGGATAGTTTGATAGTATTTTGTGGATAGTTTGGTCGTATTTTGTGGATAGTTTGATAGTATTTTGTGGATAGTTTGATAGTATTTTGTGGATAGTTTGGTAGTATTTTGTGGATAGTTTGATAGTATTTTGTGGATAGTTTGATAGTATTTTGTGGATAGTTTGATAGTATTTTATGGATAGTTTGATAGTATTTTGTGGATAGTTTGAAAGTATTTTGTGGATAGTTTGATAGTATTTTGTGGATAGTTTCATAGTATTTTGTGGATAGTTTCATAGTATTTTGTGGATAGTTTCATTGTATTTTGTGGATTTTTTGAATGTATTTTGTGGATAGCTTGAAAGTATTTTGTGGATAGTTTGATCGTATTTTGTGGATAGTTTGATAGTATTTTGTGGATAGTTTGATAGTATTTTGTGGATAGTTTGAAAGTATTTTGTGGATAGTTTGATAGTATTTTATGGATAGTTTGAAAGTATTTTGTGGATAGTTTGATAGTATTTTATGGATAGTTTGATAGTATTTTGTGGATAGTTTGATAGTATTTTATGGATAGTTTGATAGTATTTTGTGGATAGTTTGAAAGTATTTTGTGGATAGTTTGATAGTATTTTGTAGATAGTTTGAAAGTATTTTGTGGATAGTTTGATAGTATTTTATGGATAGTTTGATAGTATTTTGTGGATAGTTTGAAAGTATTTTGTGGATAGTTTGATAGTATTTTATGGATAGTTTGATAGTATTTTGTGGATAGTTTGATAGTATTTTATGGATAGTTTGATAGTATTTTGTGGATAGTTTGAAAGTATTTTGTGGGTAGTTTGATAGTATTTTGTGGATAGTTTGATAGTATTTTGTGGATAGTTTGAAAGTATTTTGTGGATAGTTTGATAGTATTTTGTGGATAGTTTGATAGTATTTTGTGGATAGTTTGATAGTATTTTGTAGATAGTTTGAAAGTATTTTGTGGATAGTTTGATAGTATTTTGTGGATAGTTTGATAGTATTTTATGGATAGTTTGATAGTATTTTGTGGATCGTTTGATAGTATTTTGTGGATAGTTTGATAGTATTTTATGGATAGTTTGATAGTATTTTGTGGATAGTTTGAAAGTATTTTGTGGATAGTTTGATAGTATTTTGTGGATAGTTTGATAGTATTTTGTGGATAGTTTGATAGTATTTTGTGGATAGTTTGAAAGTATTTTGTGGATAGTTTGATAGTATTTTGTGGATAGTTTGATAGTATTTTGTGGATAGTTTGAAAGTATTTTGTGGATAGTTTGATTGTATTTTGTGGATAGTTTGAAAGTATTTTGTGGATAGTTGATAGTATTTTGTGGATAGTTTGATAGTATTTTGTGGATAGTTTGAAAGTATTTTGTGGATAGTTTGATAGTATTTTGTGGATAGTTTGAAAGTATTTTGTGGATAGTTTGATAGTATTTTGTGGATAGTTTGATAGTATTTTGTGGATAGTTTGAAAGTATTTTGTGGATAGTTTGATATTATTTTGTGGATAGTTTGATAGTATTTTGTGGATAGTTTGATAGTATTTTGTGGATAGTTTGATAGTATTTTGTGGATAGTTTGAAAGTATTTTGTGGATAGTTTGATATTATTTTGTGGATAGTTTGATAGTATTTTGTGGATAGTTTGATAGTATTTTGTGGATAGTTTGATAGTATTTTGTGGATAGTTTGATAGTATTTTGTGGATAGTTTGATAGTATTTTGTGGATAGTTTGATAGTATTTTATGGATAGTTTGATAGTATTTTGTGGATAGTTTGAAAGTATTTTGTGGATAGTTTGATAGTATTTTGTGGATAGTTTCATAGTATTTTGTGGATAGTTTCATTGTATTTTGTGGATAGTTTCATAGTATTTTGTGGATAGTTTCATTGTATTTTGTGGATTTTTTGAATGTATTTTGTGGATAGCTTGAAAGTATTTTGGGGATAGTTTGATAGTATTTTGTGGATAGTTTGAAAGTATTTTGTGGATAGTTTGAAAGTATTTTGTGGATAGTTTGATAGTATTTTGTGGATAGTTTGATAGTATTTTATGCATAGTTTGATAGTATTTTGTGGATAGTTTGAAAGTATTTTGTGGATAGTTTGATAGTATTTTGTGGATAGTTTGATAGTATTTTGTGGATAGTTTGATAGTATTTTGTGGATAGTTTGAAAGTATTTTGTGGATAGTTTGATAGTATTTTATGGATAGTTTGATAGTATTTTGTGGATAGTTTGATAGTATTTTCTGGATAGTTTGATAGTATTTTGTGGATAGTTTGAAAGTATTTGTGGATATTTGATAGTATTTTGTGGATAGTTTGATAGTATTTTGTGGATAGTTTGATAGTATTTTGTGGATAGTTTGATAGTATTTTGAAGATAGTTTGAAAGTATTTTGTGGATAGTTTGATAGTATTTTATGGATAGTTTGATAGTATTTTGTGGATAGTTTGAAAGTATTTTGTGGATAGTTTGATAGTATTTTTTGGATAGTTTGATAGTATTTTGTGGATAGTTTGATAGTATTTTATGGATAGTTTGATAGTATTTTGTGGATAGTTTGAAAGTATTTTGTGGATAGTTTGATAGTATTTTGTGGATAGTTTGATAGTATTTTATGGATAGTTTGATAGTATTTTGTGGACAGTATGATAGTATTTTGTGGATAGTTTGATAGTATTTTGTGGATAGTTTGAAAGTATTTTGTGGATAGTTTGATAGTCTTTTGTAGATAGTTTGAAAGTATTTTGTGGATAGTTTGATAGTATTTTGTGGATAGTTTGATAGTATTTTATGGATAGTTTGATAGTATTTTGTGGATCGTTTGATAGTATTTTGTGGATAGTTTGATAGTATTTTATGGATAGTTTGATAGTATTTTTTGGATAGTTTGATAGTATTTTGTGGATAGTTTGATAGTATTTTATGGATAGTTTGATAGTATTTTGTGGATAGTTTGAAAGTATTTTGTGGATAGTTTGATAGTATTTTGTGGATAGTTTGATAGTATTTTATGGATAGTTTGATAGTATTTTGTGGACAGTATGATAGTATTTTGTGGATAGTTTGATAGTATTTTGTGGATAGTTTGAAAGTATTTTGTGGATAGTTTGATAGTCTTTTGTAGATAGTTTGAAAGTATTTTGTGGATAGTTTGATAGTATTTTGTGGATAGTTTGATAGTATTTTGTGGATAGTTTGATAGTATTTTATGGATAGTTTGATAGTATTTTGTGGATCGTTTGATAGTATTTTATGGATAGTTTGATAGTATTTTATGGATAGTTTGATAGTATTTTGTGTATAATTTGAAAGTATTTTGTGGATAGTTTGATAGTATTTTGTGGATAGTTTGATAGTATTTTGTGGATAGTTTGATAGTATTTTATGGATAGTTTGATAGTATTTTGTGGATAGTTTGAAAGTATTTTGTGGATAGTTTGATAGTATTTTGTGGATAGTTTGATAGTATTTTGTGGATAGTTTGATAGTATTTTGTGGATAGTTTGAAAGTATTTTGTGGATAGTTTGATAGTATTTTGTGGATAGTTTGATAGTATTTTGTGGATAGTTTGAAAGTATTTTGTGGATAGTTTGATAGTATTTTGTGGATAGTTTGAAAGTATTTTGTGGATAGTTTGATAGTATTTTGTGGATAGTTTGATAGTATTTTGTGGATAGTTTGAAAGTATTTTGTGGATAGTTTGATAGTATTTTTTGGATAGTTTGAAAGTATTTTGTGGATAGTTTGAAAGTATTTTGTGGATAGTTTGAAAGTATTTTGTGGATAGTTTGATAGTATTTTGTGGATAGTTTGAAAGTATTTTGTGGATAGTTTGATAGTATTTTGTGGATAGTTTGATAGTATTTTGTGGATAGTTTGAAAGTATTTTGTGGATAGTTTGATAGTATTTTGTGGATAGTTTGAAAGTATTGTTGCGGATATGAGGACTGTATATTTTTTTGATTGTGTGAATTATTATTATTGTTTATTCTGCGCCTCCTGCCTCCGGAGCTGTGTAAAGGTCAAAGGGCATCCCATAATTAGTCCATAAAGCATCCACACCACAGCCAATCATAGAATACCCCTGTTCAATAGTTATATCTTATTATGTGTTTTAGGGTAAGGCTCTGTCTCCCATTAATTGAAATACTCCATTGCACCAGTGAAAGAGATAGATTCCCTTCATTCCCACTCCCAACACTTCCATTCCCCCCTTTTCGTCAATTGCAATTCGCATTGCCAACTGCATGTTGGGCGGTTCTCCCTTCATCCGCCATTGACCACGAGGCAGGGTTGGGGAAGAAAGGCGGGTCCCTACCTCGTCATAGAGGGGAGGAGTGAGTCAGCCCCACTCAACCAACCACGAACAAGGGGTTGGACTTGGAGAGGGTGTGGAGAGAAACATCGAGGAGGTTCGCGAAGGTTGAGGGGCGGGGCCTATATAACCCGCAGGCAGGGCGTGTCCAAGGCAGATGAGCTTTGACGGGATGAGCTACGACAAGAGCGGAGTGTGTGGTTTTTTTGGTCAGAGCTGGGTTGGTCGTCAGTGGTGGTCAGTGTTTGCGGAGAGTGGAGGGGTTGCGTTGAGTTGTCGGTGGTGAGGAAGAGTTGGACTAAGCAAGAGAGAAAGAGTCCTGGAGTTAGTAAGAGAGAGAACACATCACGCAAGAGAACCCGCCCGCCAGACCCCCCACCAGCAGCGTTGGCTTGGCTCCACCAAGCAGCTCCGACCCGCTACCCACGCACACGACAGGATCGGTGGCATCGGCGGCCGTCGAGATCCAGCCCGACATCCCGTGCGGGATCAAACTCCAGCCAGCTCCAGGCCTTCCTCCAGCCACCCACCTCCTGTCATTCCTGCCTGCAATTTCCATCCATTTGCGTACGTGAGTTTGTTTTGTTCGTGCTGTCCTGGGTAGTAACAATAAGTCTGTATAAGCTAAAGATTGCACTGTGTCACCTGCGTCTCATGTCCCTGTAAATAAACGTGACTGCTTGCTTCCTACTTATATGTGTAAATAATAAATCCAATTACTCTTCTGTCCGTCTTCTCGTCTTATTCCTTTTCCTCTTTGCATTCGGTCGTTTTAGAGTTTTCCAGATTGGGCAGCTGCAGTGCGATACGGCCAAAGTTTGGGTGGAATCGGGTTCTAGTCGGGGAATAACTGTTCGGTCGCGGTCATACCAACCGCTCGGTCAAAATAACATCTTAACCGCGTCCGCAACAGTATTTTGTGGATAGTTTCATAGTATTTTTTGGATAGTTTGATAGTATTTTGTGGATAGTTTGAAAGTATTTTGTGGATAGTTTGATAGTATTTTGTGGATAGTTTGATAGTATTTTGTGGATAGTTTGAAAGTATTTTGTGGATAGTTTGATAGTATTTTGTGGATAGTTTGAAAGTATTTTGTGGATAGTTTGATAGTATTTTGTGGATAGTTTGATAGTATTTTATTGATAGTTTGATAGTATTTTGTGGATAGTTTGAAAGTATTTTGTGGATAGCTTGATAGTATTTTGTGGATAGTTTGAAAGTATTTTGTGGATAGTTTGATAGTGTATTTGTCTATGTATAATATTGTTACGGACGCGGTTAAGATGTTATTTTGACCGAGCGGTGGTGTAACCGCGGCCGAACAGTTATTCCCCGACTAACCCGATTCAACCCCAAACGTTGGCCGTATCGCACCGCAGCTGCTCAATATGGAAAACTCTAAAGCGACCGAATGCAAAGAGGAAGAAGACGTACAGAAGGGTAACTGGGTTTATTATTTACACATATAAGCGGGAAGAAAGCAGTCACTTTTATTTACAGGCACATGAGACGCAGGTGACACAGTGAAATCCTTAGCGTATACAAGCTTAATTAACCCAGGGACAGAACAAACAAGGACAGACTCACGCGGGGAATGATGATAGGACTGGCGGGAGATGGATGGCTGGCGGGATAGGGAGGTCCAACTGGTCCTGCAGCCGATCGACTCGTTGGGCAGCCGCCGCTCCTTCGCGGCCCTGCTCCAAACTGCCGTCCAGGCCTCACGCTGCTGTGGCTGCAGTTTCGGTGGCTCCAGCTGCAGTAAATGCAGTCTCGGTGGCTCGAGCTGCAGTAGATGCAGTTTCGGTGGCTCGAGCTGCAGTAAGTGCAGTTTCGGTGGCTCGAGCTGCAGCTCAACTCTGAACTTCTCCCGGACTCAACTCAAAGCGCCTCTCTTGGACCCAACTGCTTGGACTCCCTCTCGTCTCTCTGTAAAAGCTCATCTCCTCGGGAAACGCCCTGCCGTGGGTTATATAGGCCCCGCCCCTCAACCTTTGCGAACCTCCCCGATCGCTCTTCCTCCGCCCTCTCGAGCCAAACCCCTGGCTCATGGTTGGTCGAGTGGGGCTGGCTCACTCCTCCCCTCTATGACGAGGTGGAGACACGCCTTTCTTCTCCGACCCTGCCTCGTGGTCAATGGCGGCAATTGGAGGGGAGGTAATTGCCAATGGCGATCGAGGCCTGGCAATGACGAAAGGGGACATGGAGGTTTTGGGAATGGGAATGAAAGGAATCTATCTCTTTCACTGGTGCAATGGAGTATTTCAATTAATGGGAGACACAGCCTTACCCTAAAACACATAATAAGATATAACTATCGAACAGGGGTATTCTATGATTGGCTGACGTGTATGCTTTTGGACTAATTATGGGACGCCCTTTGACCTTTACACAACTCCGGAGGCAGGAGGCGCAGAATAAACAATAATAATAATAAAGCACACAATAAAAAAATACAGTCCTCATATCCGCAACACTGCACCCTCCTCCTCTTAGGCACGACCCGGGCCTACAACTTTTATTTAGTGTGACACGTAGGTGTAGTTCCCTCTACTTTTAACCTGACCCTGAGTGCGACAGTTTTTAAAACATAAATAAATGTGTCCCGCTGCTCCATTGCACCCTGCCTAACAGACTTACGCCCACAGTTAACCGAATTGCGGAATTGTCTTCAAACTACACACTGATGGTGGGGAGCATTAATTACAATGACTCTGCTTTTATTTACAAAACTAACCCAGGACCTGTAATTGTTCTTTCTGGGGGGGAGACAGTCTGCTCTGCATCAATGCACCATGAAAGCACCTATAACGCACCAACACACCCTCAAGCACCAATCGGTGCAGTCATCACAGTTCATCAGTGTTCAATGCATGAAAATAAACTCAACAACCCCTAACCCTGCAGGTGATCTCTTGCTCTTCGGCTCCCTCTTCTGGCTATTATTATTTGTTCTTCCAGTTGTTGTCTTTCTTTCATTTTCTTACTGGCGGCCTATTTGCAATAAAGCTTGCCCAAACGTGTCCATTTTATTTATTTTATTTATGGCCCACAGGGCCGACTACGTGTGGTTCACCTGTGGGGCATCGGTGCCCTGTGGCCAAGGTCCGCCAGCAAGATTTTGGGCCCTCATGGCCGGTTCCAGCAGAGGGGCCATGCCCCAACCCATGGGGTCCATAAGTGGTGCTCGGCCACAGACATGTGGTCCATAATGTGGTGCATCGATGCAGACAGCTGGTTCTGGGAATTCCGGGCACACAATGGAGGACTCACGCACGCTCCCCTCGGCGCCCAATGGCGCACAGGTCATGTGGGAGACAAAAGGGGGAAGACAAATGAGCGAGGGGTAAGGTCACAAGGGTACACATCAATAAGGCAATGCAAGGCGAAATGCGTACGGAGGGCGAAGTGAGAAAGCTCGTCCCTACCTGCCCCCCCCCCCCCCCGTCACCTACACTACCCTTGCCCTTACCCCATATGTACAAAATTTACACATTACAAATTCGTCACTACCGTCACGTCTTCCCCATATTTCCCTTATACCAAATTCGTCTCCACAATCCCTCTACTTCAAAATTTGCCATCAGCAATTCATCATCAATCCTGATAAGGAGGGAGAGATGGAACATCAAGCACAATGTCACACCCACGTCATGATGCGTCTCACAAGCCAAAACATTTGCACATAAAAATAATTCAACATGGCATGGTGCGGAGTACCTGTCACCTCAGGTGAGTGGATGCAGATGGTGCGAGGAGACTCCAATCCTAACTATCCTCTAAATGACATTAACACACTTTACACTACCCGGGGTCTCTCCCTGCCAATCCATTGGCCAACTTACACTATGGGTTCTAAAAACCAATTCCCATTGACCAAACTGTGGTGCTGCTCAATTTGGGGTCTCACTCCCCCGATTCATCTCCCGGTGCCCTTGCACAATTTCTGGGCTGCGACGTGTAGCTCTCCCAGCAGGTCTACCCACCTGCACACCACCACTGCAGTTGCCACCCGAGCTTACCTAGCTCCTCCCCCTAACCTAACTAACTGGGGAAGGCCCCTCCTGGCTCTGTCACCCCTTGGTGCCCTCTGGCACTGGGCTACCCGGGTCCATCCTCCGGATCCTCGGGCCCCATCCACAACAACTCTACCGGCTCCCAGAGCCCACTTGCGGCCTCACCTGGCCGACATCCTCACAGTGGTGGAGTGCCCAAACCAACTACACACACTAACAGGCTACACGCCCAGCCATTTCCACAACACTAATGCACCCATCCAAATACCATTCTGCCACCCGCACCACAGATGCCAATATCCAACCACAATTTACCTATACCCTCTACCTAACACTTACACTACCCGCCCCAGGTATCCGTGATGGGGGTCCACTCTTCCCCCATTCACACCTCCGCACCATCCACTCCACTCCACAGTTTCCACCATGCTCACTCCACGACCATCCATTCCAATACTCCATTTACTCCACACTAACATGTATTCCACACAACCATTCTCCATACCTGTTGTTGCACACCTGTGCACTCACACCTGGTGCCACCTGCACCTTCCTCCTCTTCCTGGACCAGTTGGTCAACACAACACACCTCACCATTACCATCACTCAAACACTGCTCCATCCACCTGTTCAGTTGCACACCTGTGCAATCACACCTGTTCAATCACACCTGTTCCTCACACACTGCTCAATACACTTGAAAACACCTCCAACACTCACACGGCATCATCTCAACTACCTGTTGCCCTGCTAACTTAGTGCTCCCCGTCTTCCCTTTAAACTAAGCATATACCACGTCATTATCATCCACACTAATCTACCCGCGTCCCCACTACAGGTATCCTTGTCACTAACTAATCTTAACGTTACCTCATGTCATCTTCGCTAGATCCCTACACACGATATATCCTAACCCACCCGGGCTAGTTTTCACTGCCATCAACCCCATAAACTAGTGCTCCTTTGCCCCCCGCTGTGAGGGATGACAGAGTTGCCATCCCACCACATCGGGGAGGTCCCACTATCAATTTTGCTCACCAAATTTCAACCAATCAAAAATTTTCCAATTACTGCCAATTCTATTCACTTTTCTAAATTTCGTATCAAATCACTATCACTATCACTATCACCATCATCACAGTCCGCTATATCCTAGCCTCGGTGCATCATGACATCATTAAACTCGGCTTCTCAAAGCCGAGCAATGAATTCGGGTGGTTTGGTCGCCTGCAGGTTGAATCCGTCCGGCTTTCGGTTCAAGGGAGGTGGTTTGGTTGGGCCGAGATTCCATGCACCATCTCGGCGTGGCACCTTGCGGTCCCGGGCCTGATGGCTCAATCTCCCTCGGTTGGAACCCCGTCCCCGCGAGGGGGCACCGTTCCGCTTCCTCCCACTCGCCCTTGAACCGGACCGGTCGCCTGGCCCGACAAGGCGCGGACTCAACCGTGCGGGGCGGGGCCAAGCCCGAATCGGCAACGACGCTTCGAAGAGAAACGACGCAGCTTCGATCCGCGCCGGGCCTCGCATCCAACAAAGCACACCGCGCCTCGAGTGCTCGCATCGGCTATCCGTCGCTCTAACCGCTAACCCGGTTACCGTCGATGCTTCACCTGCATGCTCGCACGCATATGCTACCCCTTTCACCCTCACAAAACCCGGCGTTCCAACGCCGTCCGTACATTCCACCAACGCTCTCCCTGTTACACACCACACCTCTCGCGCACACTTTTACGCACACCTCGGTCCACACCTCGCCTCCGTTACGTCCTCCGTAACACTCACCATGGGCGTGCACTCTGGCATCCACCCACTAACGCGCTCAGATGGGCTCTCCCACACTCACGCCATGACCAACTCAGGTGTGCTTCCTCGCACACCCTCAACCATTCCAAGCGTGCATTCTCGCACCCGCTCCACCACCAACTCACTCCTCGTGTCACTCTCACCCTCGCACGTACACTCCGTACACCCCGACGTGCATTCTCGCTCGCACTCGGTTTCACACTCGCGCTTCGATGTGCCCTCTCGCACCTGCGCCATCACCAACTCACTCTCCGTGTCACACTCCATACACCCCGACGTGCATTCTCACTCGCACTCGGTTTCACACTCGCGCTTCGTAACACGCTCACCCCTTGACGCACACTTTTTATTGCTCTCACTCCCTGTGTCACACTCCGTACACCCCAACGTGCATTCTCGCTCGCACTCGGTATCACACTCGCGCTTCGTAACACGCTCACCCCTTGACGCACACTTTTTTTCCACACGCGTGCCATTTCCACTCACACGGGACCCTTCACCAACGCCCGGATGCTTCCTCGATCCCAAGCGCGCGAAAATTCTTTTGTCGCCAAACATCCTCTTACAAAATCTCCCCGCACAATACACAGCACGTCTCACCTGGGGGATCCTTTTCTCCACGCGAACCTGTAAACTTCCATTTGGATTAGCGAGTACATCATCATGATTTGAGCAGGGACTTTGTACATATTCCATTTCTTCCTCCCGCCGCGAGTGGTTTTCTAAGTCCCCGGTCTCTTCAATTTCAATGCCCACTTCCACTTTTTCTTTACTCACCTCGACGACCGTTGGTTTTAATAAAATTCCCTCGACCTCATCGGTCGCCGGCTTTTCCAAACCCCGTGTCGCGATTTCTACCCCCGTCATTGTACCCGCGCTTTCCTCCGCTTCGCTCAACCAGCGCTTCTCGACCCGCGTTACCTCCTCGTGCACCCTTGGGACCTTTTCGCCCAACCTGTGGTCTCTGTACCTCTGCTCCCTTTCCTCCCTATCGGCCCTCATTCCGTTTATCATTTTGTCCATAAGGGCCTCCATTCCAGCCATAAATGATTGCATGTCTTCCACCGTTAGTACAAAGGGCGCGGCTCTATTTGGTGCCGCTGTAACCGCGTGCGCAAAGGCGCCATTTTGCACGCCTGAAACCTCATGCGCGAGAGCGCCATTTTGTGCGTCTGATACCCCCTCAACCACATCCTCCATATACATTTCCCTGGGGTCCTGGGTCGATTCCACCCCGTCTATCTCTAGCTCACCCACCGGCATCTGATCGCCTTGACCAGCCATGGCGCGATTTCAAAATTCGGGTTTTTCTTTAAAACACAATTTTTCAGCAGCTCGTAATTTTGAGCGCGTTAGGCGCGCTTTGGGCCTCGTATCTCACTCCCCGACACCAATTGTTACGGACGCGGTTAAGATGTTATTTTGACCGAGCGGTGGTGTAACCGCGGCCGAACAGTTATTGCCCGACTAACCCGATTCAACCCCAAACGTTGGCCGTATCGCACCGCAGCTGCTCAATATGGAAAACTCTAAAGCGACCGAATGCAAAGAGGAAGAAGACATACAGAAGGGTAACTGGGTTTATTATTTACACATATAAGCGGGAAGAAAGCAGTCACTTTTATTTACAGGCACATGAGACGCAGGTGACACAGTGAAATCCTTAGCTTATACAAGCTTAATTAACCCAGGGACAGAACAAACAAGGACAGACTCACGCGGGGAATGATGATAGGACTGGCGGGAGATGGATGGCTGGCGGGATAGGGAGGTCCAACTGGTCCTGCAGCCGATCGACTCGTTGGGCAGCCGCCGCTCCTTCGCGGCCCTGCTCCAAACTGCCGTCCAGGCCTCACGCTGCTGTGGCTGCAGTTTCGGTGGCTCCAGCTGCAGTAAATGCAGTCTCGGTGGCTCGAGCTGCAGTAAATGCAGTTTCGGTGGCTCGAGCTGCAGTAAGTGCAGTTTCGGTGGCTCGAGCTGCAGCTCAACTCTGGACTTCTCCCGGACTCAACTCAAAGCGCCTCTCTTGGACCCAACTGCTTGGACTCCCTCTCGTCTCTCTGTAAAAGCTCATCTCCTCGGGAAACGCCCTGCCGTGGGTTTATATAGGCCCCGCCCCTCAACCTTTGCGAACCTCCCCGATCGCTCTTCCTCCGCCCTCTCTAGCCAAACCCCTGGCTCATGGTTGGTCGAGTGGGGCTGGCTCACTCCTCCCCTCAATGACGAGGTGGAGACACGCCTTTCTTCTCCGACCCTGCCTCGTGGTCAATGGCGGCAATTGGAGGGGAGGTAATTGCCAATGGCGATCGAGGCCTGGCAATGACGAAAGGGGACATGGAGGTTTTGGGAATGGGAATGAAGGGAATCTATCTCTTTCACTGGTGCAATGGAGTATTTCAATTAATGGGAGACACAGCCTTACCCTAAAACACATAATAAGATATAACTATCGAACAGGGGTATTCTATGATTGGCTGACGTGTATGCTTTTGGACTAATTATGGGACGCCCTTTGACCTTTACACAACTCCGGAGGCAGGAGGCGCAGAATAAACAATAATAATAATAAAGCACACAATAAAAAAAATACAGTCCTCATATCCGCAACAATATGATGCAAATTTTCTTCATAATTTAGCACTATGTTTATGTAATAAAATAATACCTTTTCAAATAAAGAAAATTGCTCACAACCTTTTGTTTCCTCGTAGCTAATATATAGTCTGGGATAATTTATCTATGTCTGCAGAAAAAAATCGTCTCTAACTACAATATTCCTTTTATTTGTCTGGTTATGCCCGACAGGATAACACAGATATATCATACCTTCCTCTAAGTCATCTAGTCTGGCTTCGATTCTCGACCTACTTATAAACTGTTGTATTGGTTCTTCGTAGGCAGTGCATTTATCAATGCAGTTCCTCGGATATATGTTAAGCTGGGGACCCATCTGCTGGCATTGATTGCTGGTGGACATTAAAAGTGTCTTTGCATTGCCCATTCCTGTCCTAACTGACCAAATTCCCAATTCCTGTCTTAAATTGGCAAGGTCATGATATGGGCATTACCAGGTCTATTGGGCCATGGGAATGCCAGCATAGTGCCCCAAATAATCTCTTCGGTCTTGTGACTTGTTGGCAAGGATATTTTACACATATGCTATAATTGTTTGCATATTTATAAACCATTACATTACAAGTTGCACAACATTTATGAACCATTACAACATAGCTATAAACCATTACATTAGAAAGTAGAATGGCATTCGGTAGAGGTCATACCCTCTGCCAGACTGAACCATTTACGTTTTGTGTCTTCGATAAGCATTTAAATAAGGATGCAGCTGCAGCTTACAGACTGTTTTAAAGGTAAGCCACAACTCTTGGTGCCTTGGGCAATTATAGCATCTATTAATATACCAATAAATTATTGATCGAATATTAATAATACAATATGCATACACAGAGCATCCTGAATGCTTGAACTTACAAATTAGCCATCAGCCAGTGTTTCCATGTAATACACACGAAATAGCTTCTGTTTCTGGATCAAACCTATAATTTTCTCTACCTTTTGATGTTGTGTATGTCCTGCCTAGTCATTAGCGAATTCACCACCAAAGGTAGTCAAGAGAGACATATACATGGTCAAAAGGTACAGAGGAACGGAATAACACCAACAAAATATTGATAGTAATGAAGAAACATTCAGACAGATAAGTAAGCATGGAGCAAGAATGAGAATGATTTGAATCTTCATAATGAGGCAGCCAAAGGATCTTCGAGGTTCTAATTGGGTTGTCAACACATAACAAATCCTTTGCTTGCACTTTGATGAAAGTGAAAAGGGAATGCTGTCAAATGAAATCAAGGGGACATTAAACAGCATGTAAAAGTATGTGAAAAACAAGTCTCTTAATTGGGTGATTTAGACAGCTGGTGTTACTGTAGCTCCGATGTAATTCCCATGCAGAAACATACAGCAGCAAATGACAATTATACATTTCTATCCATTGCAATTAAAGTATACCATACCAATGATGATTATGACCACTCATTTTTGCATCTTCAGATGCATAGGGCTGCCAAAGCAGTTTCTAGGCTATTGGGCACAATCCTGGATGGGTCACCACTCCAACGCAGGATACCTGAATGGCTTTCATCCCAGTAAGCTGGTATTCATTTTGCCAACCTCAGAAGGATGACAGGCTGAGTCCAACCCACCTGGTGTTAATTGTAGCGGCATGACAGGGGCTTGAACTCAGGACCATGAGATCTCAAGCCAGCCACTTTAACCATTAAACCAACACCAGGCTTACCATATCAATACAATTTCCACCCCGCAATATCAATATCCAAGGGTGGTGGTCTAATTGTACCGATAAAAGAATGGTGAGGAATGAGAGGTTGTGGTGATGTCAACTACGTGTCGGCTTTCTCTCTACGAGGTAGCTTGTATTGTAACTAGTATGTGTAAAATCAATTAATGGGGAGATTTACATCCTGCATCCCCATAAATAATGCAAATGTCAACGCTGACGTCAAGCTATCTAATGTATATACGAAAGCCGACAATAAACTTCCAGGACTGATTTTTTTTCTCGACAGGTGACAGCACTTGGGTTGTGTAGATGGCCATGCATCGTAGTCTTCCTGCCAGTACTGTGTTGGATGTTGTATCAATCGGTTGTGTTTGGTAGCCATACTGGAGTTTTGTTGAAATTATAAGTGTTGCAATCATGCTCTAAAATAAACGACAATTGTATGGAACAGGGAATCATCAACAACTTTTTGGTAAAACGAAATGAAAGTGGCACGGACATTTTCGACAAGTTGAAACTGGTGTATGGTGAAGATGCAATGTAAAGATCACGTGTGTTTGAGTGGGCCAAGAGATTTGCGGAAGGGAGAATGGACGTAAATGATGATGCACCATCGGTACACCCATCGATTGGCAAAACAGACGAAAATGTCGAAAGGGTGAGAATGTTGGTCTGTTCTGACCAACATCCTAAACTCAAATTAAGGGACCTCATTTTGCATCAATAGAAGAGATGCAGAGAGCTGTGACCAATGAGCTAAATGGCCTTTCAGATGACAACTTCCAATGGTGCTTTGAAGCACGGCAGCGACGTTGGAGAGTATGTATAGACTCCCATACATAAGTAGAGTTTTGGGGAGGGATGGGTTGGTTTAATGGGTGTAGAAAAGATCATGGTTTTGGATGGGTAATGACTTGAGATGGTGGTGATCAGCTGTCTTGAAGACATGGAGAGACGAATGAGATTGGATAGAGTGTGGAAGGTGGTTCCATAGGCAGGAAAAAAGAGGAATAAATGAGTGAAGATGAGCAGTGGTTCTGGATTTAGGCAATTCCATTAGGAGGGTGTTGTTGGTGGATGGAAAGGTGAGTGCGTCCTGTAGAGGGTGGAAGACCAGAACTGAGGCAGAAGAAGACAGAGAGACCACCGACATGTCAGCGATGGCAAAGTGATAGGCCATAGACTCAGTTTCATTGTGAGAGATTCCAATAATCTTGAAAGCCTTTGTTTCCACAACATCAAGCTGAGCAAGATGTGAGGCAGGGGAGCCAGCCCAGACGGGTGACCAGTACTCCATCAAGCTGTGGATGAAAGCCTTGTAGTTGGATAGTAGCTCAGATGTGCCAAGGAAGGACTTTGCAAAATTGAGGAAGCTCTGTCGGTATCTGGCTTTGCAGGCCAACTTTAAAATGTGGCTTGCTCAAGAGAGATCATGGCTTAGAGTGAGACCCAAGAGTTGAGTAACTGAACCTCTTTGAGAGGGTTGTTGAGAAAGTAGCTAAGAGGGTTTACAGTGCAGTCCTATCGTTGAGAGAAAGAGAGTTTGTGGGATTTCTCAGGATTTAGAGATATATTCCAATTGTTTCACCAGATTATATTTTTGTCAAGGTCTGAAGAGAAGGAAGAGGCTGCTGCTTGTCTGTCAGACGGATGAGGGATGACACGGCAGAGAGTGGAGTAATCAGCAAAGAGATAAAGAGGATTTTCATAGAGTCAATGAAATCATTGTTGAGGATTAATAATAATATGGGTCCTATAACACTGCCATTGGGCACTCCGACCTTGATAGAGAGAGGAGATGAAAGGACTCCTTTGAGTGCTACACGTTGGCTGCAAGAGTAGAGGAAGTTAGTAAGTCATGTGTTGAGTTGGCCTTGGACGTCATAGGCAGAGATTTGGGAGATTAAGGCAGGATTCCAGACTGACTCAAAACACGAGATATGTCCAGAAAGATGGTCCTGATATGTCTGAGATTGAGGGCCTCCATCCATTGTTTACATTTTGTATCCCACTGATAGACATCTGGACATTAACCAAAATCTAATGGGCTTGGGCTTGTTAGCTACCCTCCACTCATCCACCACGTTTTGCCATAACCTGTCCACAACATATTGAAATATCATGCTATATAATTATAGATTTTGGCCCTATTTCTCAAATGGGAAGAATCACTGAAAATATTCTAGTATCTGGACCCGGATCCAGATCTTCACCAAAACGGAATCAATTTGTCCTTGTCACACACCAAACCTGTTCACCAAGTTTTGTCCGAATTCGTTCACAACTTTTTGAGCTTTCCTGCTCACAAACAGCCGAACATGGGTGAATACATAACCTCCATCTACCCTCCGTGGTGGAGATAATTACCAATGTATGTAAAGTTCATAATGGGTCCCTTTGTAGCTGAGATGTTTGACCCAGTACCTCCAGGAAGTATCTTGTGAACTCCTGTTCCAATGCTTCTATGTGCTCAACTATCAAAGTCTGTGTTGTGCCATTGCATTCCTCGGCAACTTCTGATACCTTTTCCAACATGCAAAGTTACCCAAGCCAATTTTGTGCCTCCAATTTCCAATCTAGATTTTCAGAGAATCTAGACGAGACATTGATTTTCTCACCAAAAACAATGATCCAGCATTTTTTTCCTTTGGACTTCAAAGTTCAGAGAGTTGAGCTGTCCGAAAATGTCCAGGAGGCAAACAAGTCGTAATTCCCAATCATCTTCTGCCCAAGGTGAGAGCAGATCCCTTTTGTTTTGGATACCGAGAAAGATCTTGATTTTATCTCCAAGAGCGAAAACCTGTCAGACAACATTGTCTTTGGACAGTGGCATAGGAAGATTTCATGAACAGAGTCCATGTCCTGGCAGAGTTTCTTGAAAAGGCATGAGTTGAGGGCACGTGTTTCCACAAAGTTCACAAAGTCAATGTCAATATGAAGAGTTTCCCGGAGTATCAGGGGCAGTATCTTGGATGTAAAGCCCTGCTTATGAATTATGCAATGGAGAGAGAAACATTTGGAACTTTTCATTTAATGACCAGTGCCATGAAGACTGATCAAGACCCGAGCATTGCAGGGGCTCCATCCGTACATACTCCACAATGATTGCACCAATCTTGGCCTTTGGCTTTTTTTGTATACTTAGTCGAGGCTCGTATGAAAGCTAACACATAAAGCATATAATGAAGGGTGTGGGAGAAAAGATCAAGGTTTTGGATGGGGGAAGATAAGAGATGGTGGTGAACAGCTGTTTTAAAGACCTGGAGGGAGGAGAGGGATTGAAGAGAGAGAGAGAGAGTGTGTGAGTTTGTGGGAGCCAAATGCCACGATAAACTCCGTTTGGCCACCATGACCTGGTGCTAGGTGGCCCATGTGGCCACTTGTCAAAATCGTTGATCTATTCAGTCGTTACTTATCATTACACAATGTCAACCAACTAAACTTGCCAATGGGACTACGCTTCATACTGCAAAGTTTGTAGTGACTTCATTTGCTCCCCTTACCAGGAGTTCCGAAGGTCGGGCGATGTAACCTATCTTCGTAAACATGTAGGTACCATGTATCGCTGCTTCCAGTAATGGTGTTTGAGGGTATTACGAGTGACGCATCGGAGCCCTCAATCGTATCACGAGTAAGAGGACTCCGTGTTATTTTCATATTCACTTTGCCTACATTGATTTGGAGTTCTCTTGCTGCAAATAAACTGGAGGAATTCCCATTTTATCACGTGTTCCCACCTTGAGAAGGTGTATATAAAGCAGCTTGAACGTTCTTTCCACCTTATGGCATTTTCTATGGCCACTTCAAATGGTACAATAAAATGGTAAATTAATTGACGGTATTCAAAAATAATGAAGTGATTCCCTCTGACCGCTCCTGTGAATACATTTTAAATTAATTTGGGGTTATAATAACGGTAGTTAACTGTTAACCCCATAATGTTTAATCTCACATAACACGCCAGCTGTAAACCAACACGCGCAAACAGATTATCCAGGTGTGTCACATATCAACCGATTCGCTGGAGCCGAGAGCCAGCTTGAGTGTTTAAGCCACTTGCTGAGCATTCTACAAGCTGATTGGTAATGGAACACACCGACTGAACTGTATCTATAACTGGAGCAATCCTCTCTGTAGTCATATGTAGGTAGCGAGTGGTGTCATTACCTCCATCTTTGATGACCAAAGCCCATGTAGACTGTTCAGCTCACTGGTTTCAGTTAAAAAGATTGTGTTCCTGTTCATTTCACCCCTTCCCCTCCCCCACCATCACCACACTTTCATGCCATTTTATTGGGGCACTGAGACTCAGTTATTCTCGCAGACCAACTCAACTTGACGCTTCTCACTTACTAAAATCAGACTCAGTTTAGTCAGTCACCTTCATAGCTCTATTACAAGGCTTCGAAGGAAAACAAACAAAAGCGGAAAAGAAATGTGGATCAATCTGTGAACGGAACCCGATAAAGTCCATATGCATTCATATGCGTTTACTCTTAACACACTCTCAGCTATGCCTGTACCTCCTGGGTTCTAGTGAGGGAAGGGTATTCCAACATGGTGGCTGCTTGCCCTGAGCACGTGCTGCGGCTCCAGTTGTATATACAGTTCAGTGAACACACCACAGCACATGTGCGAGACCGAGCTTGGCTTGCATGCCCCTAACACTGCCTCGGCGTATAGAAGCAAGGTCGCGAGCTTGCATTATGCATGCATCAAACTGTTAGCTACATGCTCATCACGCAAATTCTGTGTTAAATTAACTGTTCTTTACATCAAATTTTGACCCAATATTTTTGGAAACTGAATGTTTGTAGCGGTTACCGCTGGGTATACACAATCGCCTTGCACCTGCCGAGGACGCGGCCAGGGAGCGATCACCATGCCGGGCTCGCCCAGGCCCAGACGCGCCTCTCCCAGGCATGCGCCGGGACTCGCCTTTCCTGGGCTCGCCCGAGCCGCCCGGGCACGCCCGGTCTCGTCTTTCCCGGGCATGCCCAGACTCGCCTTTCCAGGGCTCGCCCAGGACGCCCGGGCACGCCCACTCTCGCCTTTCCGGGGCTCGCCCAGGACGCCCGGGCATGCCCAGCCTCACCTTTCCAGGGCTCGCCCAGGACGCCCGGGCACGCCCGGTCTCGCCTTTCCCGGGCAAATGCTCCGGCATGACGTGTTTGAGTGTGTATATATATTGCTGCCCAATAAACGGGCTTTTCAGAGTACCCGAGTTTGATTTGTGCAATAAAGCAACTCAGACGAATTCCCGTCTTTTGTCGCGTCAATCCGTTCGACTCGCGTTGGAGCACAGCTCCTTCAATGGTGACCCCGACATGGACACGGCAGTTGCCCTTAAACTGCCTACCTTCTGGGAGGCTCACGCGGTGGTTTGGTTCGCCCAGGCGGACTCCCAGTTTGCCCTGCGAGGCATCGCCGCCGACGACACCTGCTTCCACCATGTGGTAGCGGCACTCGGCTCCGCCACCGCAGCCCGCGCCCTGAGCCTCCTCCAGCACCCGCCAGCTGCTGACAAGTATGGCGTGATCAAGACGCTCCTCCTCGACGCATTCGCCCTCTCACCGGCGGAACGCGCACGACGCCTGCTCGACCTGCCCAAGCTTCGCGACATGCGCCCCTCCGAGCGAATGGACTACATGCTCTCGCTGCTCGGTGAGCACTCTCCGGATTTTCTTTTCCAGGAGCTGTTCCTCCGCCAGCTGCCTAGCCAGGTACGCTTCGCCCTGGCAGGCACGCAGTTCGCGGATCCCCGCGCCCTCGCCAGGGAAGCCGACAAGATCTCCTCGGCAGGCCAGCACATCGGGGCAGCTACCTGGAGCCCGCCGCCATCCGAGGCGACGCCCGTGGCACCCGAGCGCCCTGTGCGGTTGGAGGCCGAACTGCCGGTGCAACTGGCGGCCGCCATGCCGCGCCGACCGCTTCCAACACGACGGCCGGGGCCTCCACCTGACCAGGCGTGGTGTTATTACCACGCCAGGTTCGGACAGAAGGCTCGGACATGCCGACCCCCGTGCACTTTTGGCAAGTCGGGAAACGACCGGGCCGGCGTTCATTACCAGCCATGAGCGCCGGCCACTCGGGCAACTTGCTTTTTATTAAGGACAAAGCGTCCGGGCGGCGTTTCCTTTGTGATACCGGCGCCCAACCTAGCGTCATACCCGCCTCCGAGCAGGACAAGCAGACGGCCGTTTGCGGCCCCTCCTTGGTCGCTGCCAACGGATCGGCCATATGCACCTTCGGCCTGCGCAACGTCACCCTCTGCTTCGGCAGCCAGCGCTTTAATTGGACCTTTGTGACCGCAAGCGTGCCCATGGCTTTGCTGGGCGCCGACTTCCTCTGCGCGCACGGGCTGCTGGTCGACGTCAAACGGCGTCGCCTTGTCAACGCCGCGACCTTCCGCTCCCTGGCATGCATGATGAGCAGCTCCGCACCGACCGAACTAGCGTGCGCCCTCCCGGCGGCGAACGAGTTCGCTCGCCTGCTCGCGGAATTCCCGGCCCTCACGCGGCCGACGTTTTCGGCCGTCGCAGTGCGACATGGTATCGAGCACCACATACCCACTACGGGCCCACCGGTCTACGCCAGAGCCCGCCGCCTCGACCCGGCCAAGCTCGCCATGGCCAAAGCCGAGTTCGACGTGTTGGAGCACCTCGGCATCGTGCGGCGCTCCGATAGCGCGTGGGCCTCACCACTGCACATCGTGCCAAAGCCGGGGGGCGGATGGCGCCCATGTGGTGACTACCGCCGCCTCAACGATGTTACCACCCTCGACAGGTATCCGATCCCGCACATCCAAGACTTTTCCGCCCGTTTGGCGGGACGGGTCATTTTTTCAAAAATTGACCTGATACGGGGATACCACCTGGTACATCAGAGTACCTGAGTTTGATTTGTGCAATAAAGCAACTCGGACGAATTCCCGTCTTTTGTCGCGTCAATCCGTTCGACTCGCGTTGGAGCTCCTTCATGTTCATCAAATAAAAAATACTCGAGTTTTACAGTAGCCTCTATTTTAATACTATTTCCACGATTTCATGACTACAATTATCTCGTCAATAGCTGAAAGTTGTGCAGAGTTAATAATTGTTTTGGAAAATGCAATAAATGGGTTAATAGATGAAGAGATTTTTCTTCAGCAAACATTAAAATTGTCCAAGTATTATTTTGCTGAAAGATAGTAGGTAGATGATTGAATCGCTGACAGGAGTGTTCTGTGATTACGAGTTGTTACGTTTCTGGTATGAAAAGCACTGAAATTTGATCTGTATGTGTCGTGAGAAATAGTAATTTTAACGTGGATACTGATTTTTATGAAGTTTGATTTACCAGCAAATAATATATGGACGGGCCACCATAAATGTTGGCGGGCCACCAAAAAATCTGTTATGGTGGACCGCGGACCACAATTTTTTTTTTTTTTTGCGTGAGCCCTGCCTCTTCTGCCTGAAAAGCACGATTGAACATAGTATTGAC
The DNA here is from genome assembly GCF_964187855.1 of Myxine glutinosa. Classification (NCBI taxonomy): domain Eukaryota; kingdom Metazoa; phylum Chordata; class Myxini; order Myxiniformes; family Myxinidae; genus Myxine; species Myxine glutinosa. The sequence goes on from NC_136268.1 coordinate 83,112,601, forward strand.
ACAAGGTAGATTCAGTTGCTTCCCCATAGTGTGAGGCTTATTCTTCCATGTTATTTCCAAGAACACTCCTGCGGCATTCCTCCACTGCTGCAGCATTCTGTTGATGTATGTAGCCCTCCGCATCAAGGCACTGCTTCTTGAGCTGCTCCTGCCAATCAAAAAAAATGAATGATTCTTTCCATGAAGTTCAGGATGCTTTGATTTCAGGTGTGATTTAAGCCTGCCAGGCTTTAGCGATTCAGTTATAAGAACTTTGTAGCAAATCACACTGTGGTTTTACAACTTGAAAAAGAGAAAATTGACTTGGCATACTAAGGAACAGATCACAACAATTTATAAACAACAATGTGTATTCCATTTATGATGAATGAGTATTTAAGAAGTCTGATGATATTTTTTGAGGTAGGCTTTCTTGAATCTGTTCACCCCACTGTCTCCACCTTACCTCCACGCTTAATGTCATCTGCAAATTTGGAAAGCCTACTCATAACCTCACTGTCCAAATCGTTTATGTGGAGTATGAATTCAAACGATCCTAGAACTGATTCCAGACCTACCCCACAACTTACATCCTTTCAGTCGGATATCCTCTTGTTCAACATCACTCTATGCTTCCTGTCACTAAGCCAGTTTGCAATCCAGTTGTTACTCTACCAGCCCACTCCACCTACCCTCACCTTAGCCAACAGCCTTCTAGGTGGTAGCTGATGAAAAGCTTTTCGAAGGTCTATATACACAACATCCATTGTGTATGTACCCTTTTTGAAGGGCACTCCCCTCATCCACCCAGTCAGAAAATGCCTCGCAGAACTCCAATAAATTTGTTAAAAACGATGTCCCCTTAGTAAATTTGTACTAATCACCTTTAATTAATAACAAATTATTGAAATGATTTTTTAATTAACATTCCCTATCTGTTCCTTAATTAATGACTACAACACCTTCCCTGCATCTGAAGTGAAACTAACAGGGAAACAGTTCCCCAATGCTTTTCTGGGTCCTTTCTTAACTAACAGTTTTATATTTGTTATTTTCCAATCCTCTGGAACGTGTCCTGACTCCAATGATTTTTAAAGCTATTGCTTAACATCATTCTTATCTGCTATGCCACCTCCCTCAATACTTCTGGATGCATATTATCTGGACCCAGAGCTGTACTATCCCATATCCTGCACAGCGGTCACTTATGATTTGCACAGTGTGTGTGTGTGTGTGTGTGTGTGTGTGTGTGTGTGTGTGTGTGTGTGTGTGTGTGTGTGTGTCAGGCAGCTGAATGCCAAGACCCGGAAGGATGCATATCCACTTCCGAGAATTGAAGTCCCTCGATGCTTTAACAGGATCTAGGTGGTTCTCAACATTAGGCCAGATAAAAAAAAAGAGTTGGTGATCGTCCCCGCCCGACCCTACGAAACACACCCGACCCGAAACTTTTTTTATTTTTTATTTTGAAAAAAATCATTCAAAAACGATCTTTTCAGTCAAATTTGGCGCCGTTCTGCACCGCATGCGCAGTGCATGCTGCGCAGAGCATCGCAAGTGCCTCGGGCAACTTCACCCATTTTACGTTAGCCATTCATGGCGGCTATTGTGTGAGATTTTTCCCGCTGAAATCTATTGATTCGTGCTGCTATGGACACCATTCTCTACAGCTGTGGAAGTGTATTCACGGAGATCAACAACAATGGTGATGACGATCCTGAACAGGATACCAGACTCGCTTATCTTTATGTTCGTGCCAATCTGAACTGTGCTTCCCCTATAGGACTAGCGTACTACTCTGCTGGCTATGAAATGCTCTGCATCCACTGTGGTACTGAGGAGAATTTGGTCGAAAAGGCAGGGCAATACCCTCAATGTAACATTTGTACTGCAAAGCCAGTACCAAAGCGTGGCAGAAATCTTGTTCAACATGCTCAATAGTTTCAAGGTGCCAAGGGCATGGTGTTTATCTGTTTTTCCGATGTCATGGTGGATATACATGTACAGGTGTCTTGCCCTTTCACTACCAAGCTCAGCTAGGACGTTCAACATCATCCAAAATCACACAAACACTGTGTTTCATAGAGATTTGGGCAATGTCTGTAAATCTGTGAGATGAATGAAGAAATAAAATCATTTTGAGGAGAAAGGAGTCTTTATTTCATATTTTTCCATGTCAACCAAACTCAATGGAAAGTAGGAAAAAAAAATAATAATAATAAAACCTCCCTCCCTACCCGAACTTTTGAGAAAAAAGGACGATCACCAACTCTTTTTTTTGTATCTGGCCTTAGATCTAGCTAGTGGGTACAACCAAGTGGCGATGGCTGAAGCTGATCGGGCCAAAACAGCGTTCTTTGCCCCAATTTGGCTTGTTTGAGTTTAACAGAATGCCATTTGGTTTAGTAATGCGCCTGGGACCTTTCAGCGCTTAATGGAGCGCATGTTCAGGTACCAACGTTTCCAATCTCTTCTGTTGTACATTTATGAATTGCTGTTTTTTAATCCACAGTGCACCATCACTTGGAGCGCCTGGAAGAGGTCTTTTCCAGACTCAAACAACAAGGGTTGAAGGTAAAGCTTTCCAAATGTCACTTTTTCCAAAAACAAGTCAAATATTTGGGACATGTTGTCTCTGAACAGGGCGTGGCTACAGACCCGGACAAGGTGGCTGTGGTGCGTGAATGGAAATGCCCCTCTCATCTGGCTGAGCTGCGTTCTTTCCTCGGTTTTTCCAGTTATTACCGTAGGTTTGTGGATGGCTTTGCTAAGTTACTAAACCCCCTCCACCATCTGGTAGCACAGCTGAGTGGGCCGAAAAAGAAGGGTAAGACCCCTCCCCCTTCCCCCCCAGACCCCATTGTCCTCCGTTTGGGATGAACACTGTGAGCAGGCATTTCTGGCCCTTAGAGAAGCGCTGATCCCAGCACCAGTTTTAGCCACGCCGACTTTCAAAAACCATTCATCCTCGAGATCTATGCTAGTCATGGTGGGCTTGGTGCAATACTCTCCCAAGAGAATGATGGTAAGCACAGACCCATAGCCTTTGCCAGTCGAAACCTTAAGCCGGCAGAATAAAAACATGGATAATTACAGCTCCATGAATCTAGAGTTTTTAGCTCTTCAATGGGCTGTCACAGAAAAATTCTGGGAGTATTTATTAGGTAATAAGGTAACAATTTACACTGACAACAATCCCCTCAGCCATCTCTAAACCACTAAATTAGGAGCAATGGAGCAGCGATGGGCTTCTCAATTGGCTTCCTTTGACTATACGTTGGAATATCACCCAGGTCGTAATAATGGCAATGCAGACGCCTTGTCGAAGCAGTACCTTGAACGGTTTGCCCCAGGAATGGCTGTCCTTCCTGCTTGATCTCATCCTCCATCAGCTGACTCCTCTGTTTCTCAGGAAGTTCACAGCAATGAGATTTCTGCCCTGCCTGGTTATTCACAGCTAGATTCGTCCACTTTGGAGTATCGAGATCCAGCCATTGGTCCTGTGTGGAAACATTGGATGGAGGGTGAAACCCCAGGACCAAGGAAACGTGACCAACTGAATCAGGAAAGTAGGGAGCTGTTTCACCAGTGGGGTCGCCTAGTGGAAAGGGAAGGTGTGCTCTATCGTTGGATCTACCCTCCAGGGGGCGGTAGAGAAGTTTTCCAAATCATATTACCACAATGCCTCAGAGAAGAAGTGCTCAAGTGTGTACATGATGGACCTGCACACCAGGGTGTAAACCGTACCTTACAGCTCGCCCAGGATCGGAGTTATTGACCAAGTAAGCCAAAGGATGTGGAAATATGGTGTCACAATTGCGAAAGGTGCATCCTGGGAAAGGACGGCCCTAAAGTTCGAGCTTATCAGGTAGGTCTGCAGGCATCGCGACCTAACAAACTCTTGGCAATGGATTTTACTGTGTTAGAACCAGCCTGTGATGGAAGAGAGAATGTTCTAGTGCTTATCAATGTATTCTCCAAGTTTACGCAGGCGATACCAACAAGAGACCAGCGGGCCAGTACAGCGGCACATGTGTTGGTGAAGCAGTGGTTCCACCTGTTTGGCACTTCAAGCCGTATCAACTCGGACCAAGGCAGAAACTTCGAAAGCAAGGTGATAAAACAGCTGTGCAAAATTTATGGGGTCCAGAAAAGCCGGACAACTCCGTACCATCCGGAAGGTAATGGGAAGTGTGAGAGGTTTAACTGCACCCTCCACGACCTCCTTCGTACTCTACCACCAGACAAGAAGAGACGCTGGCCCCATTTTTTCCAGAGGTAACGTGTCCCAGTTACACTACTGCTCATCAGTCTCCCAGGATGACTCCACACTACGTCATGTTTGGCCGTGGACCTCAACTCCCTGTGGATTTCCTTCTTGGCATCAACGAAGCAGATCCCAGTGAGGAAACTACAGAAGAATGGGTACAGAAACATCAGGAATGCCTGAGGGTGGCGCATGATCATGTAAGGCAGCAATTGGAGGCCAAAGCTGAAAAGCGAAATCAAAGCATAACCAGCAGGTAACTGATTCTGGCCGAGAAGAAGGCCAGTTGGTTTATTTCAAGAATCACCAGGTGTGAGGAAGAAATAAGATCCAAGATGTCTGGGATTGCCGTCTTTACAGAGTGGTACGTCGACCTCAAGACCCAGGTGTAGTATACTCTATTGTCCCTGTCAATAAAGATGGCCCAGTTCGCCAAGTACATCAAACGGAGTTGAGTAGTGTGCTTGGAAGAGAGGACTTCAATGCCCATCAGGTTAGTCATTGCGTGCTGTTGACAATGCTGTTGCTACTGCTGATACTACGGATGACTCAGAGAAAGATTAGATGATTATGGTCCTTGACAAGGACTGGAGAAGAGATCCAGTGGCATTGGCACCAGACCTGGAGAACAATACTGAAACCAGTGAAAGTCCACTCGATCCTGGGAGCCTTGTGCAGGACCAGGAAAGTGTCTCTAGTGAATCTAGTGAAGGTCCATCTGACCAAGAATCACCAGCTGCCCACAGCCTACGTCGTAGCACTCAAACTACTGCGGGTTATAATTCTAACCCACATCGGTTGCCATACCCTGTGAGAACCCACCAGTCACTAGCAAAAGGGGATGAGTCAAGTAGTTGCCAATCCCAGAACATGTAGTTTTGAGTGTTAAGGGAGGGCAGACGTTAGCTCCGTACTTTGCCGTTTTCAGTTAGTTCATCGTCGGGCGCTGATGCATTTGGGGGAGAAGGGCGGGGAGGGGGGGGGGGGGTGCCTGAGGGTCTCCATTTTAGGTCTCTATTCTCGGTTTCTTCTTCTCCATTCGAGGGAATGTAGTCTGTGGGACCAATCATTAGTCCCCGTCAGCGATAATTACATTGGTTCCGCCACTTTATATTTACTAGGGCATGCCCGTACTATATATATATCTAAAATTATATCCCCCCCCCCCTCTATTTACATGAAATGGTTTGGTTCATGAAATGTTTTGGTCCATTCGCAACGCCAAAGCGAACGGCGAACGCTTTACATGAAATGGTTTGGTCCATGAAATGTTTTGGTCCATTCGCAACGCCAAAGCGAACGGCGAACGGCTTGCGAGTACAGTGACAATCCCCCCCCTCTATTTACATGAAATGGTTTTAATTAGTTTTAAAACATAGTTTAACGCCAACATAGCGGCAACATAGTTTGCCAACGTGAAATAAATGAATACGCTCTCAAATGTGCCGTCCGAGGCAGAGTGTGTTCGCCACGTTCGGCACACGCGATAGCTCGCTGCTCTCTGATTGGTTGAATCGTTTTTTGGACATAGCTCGGTAAGTAATTGTCCGATTAATATGAAACCTTGAAAAGGCACATCCTCGGGTCCCCAGCAATATACCTGGCAAGTTTAAAGTATATCGGACCGGTAGTTGTCGAGAAACAGCGGTCGCATACACACACACAGAGATTACTGGAATTATAGATAGATATATAAGCTCCCCGTGCAGGCATAGTGTTAGATGACTATTGCTTGAGTCCTCTGTGATATTACTTCCTGGTTGTGCCAGCTAGGGTGGTATGTTTGGTTGCGTCTGCTCAAGAAGCGTATTTCCAAGTTTTTGTACTCTCCGGTGAATTCCTGGCTGTCCAGTGAGTGTGTGCATCTAACCGGCAAACGAAGGTAGAGGTAGAATGGAGTGTTTCCACCGTGATCTGGGTAACCCCTGATCTCCCGTGAAAAGGATATTTGCACAGTGGTCAGCTGCTGTTCTTTGATAGCCTTTATTACTTGGCTGCTATTCGCCTTTTGGCATATTGATTATTTTCCAAGGCCATCCACTGATGAACCTATCCTAGGCTTGTTTTTATGATTTGTATGGTAGTGTACTGGGGATAAATAATTTTTACTATATACCTAATTGCTGTGATTTCACATCCTGTGTGTATTTGGCTTATAGCCATTGAATTCACTTGTTTGCAGTGATCTTTAATGCCAGTGTGTAAGGCATACAGCCCTTTAATGTGTATATTTGCTGTGATTTTATTCCTTTTGCGTTAGCTCCAAGTGTACCTCCCTCGAGTGGTCATTTATTTTCAGGATATGCTCTCTATATGGAATAACATATGTTAATGATGATGTCATAGGTGCCTCCATTATGACGTCATAATTTGACAAGTACAAAACTTAATCCGATCAAGATGAAATTTCTTGAGCGTCATCGAGGGATAAATTGGTGGAGAAAAAAAAAAGATGATGTCATCGGTCACGTGGTTCAGTCGCCATATTTGTTTTAACATAAAAGCCTTAATAAACAATGAAAACATGTCCTGGCGAGGGTCTGCAATCTCTGATTGATCTTTCTAGTTACCCTCGCCTGAGGAGAGGGTATTGCATTTGAGTCCGTTTGTTTGTCTGTTTATCTTTGTTTGCCCGCACAGAATAAATATGATTTTCTCTGCAACTGTTGGTCAGATTGACAGGAAATTTTTATCATAGGTGCAACACCACCTGTAGAATTTTTAAAAATAATTATGACGTCATATGTCACGTGGTATGGGCGCCATCTTGGAAAAACCGAAAAATCTTGCACCTCTATATCCGAAAGCGCAGCATAAAACAAATTTAGACATAGCTCATTGTAAAGATCTCTCCATGGGGAGTAAAATAGGTTAATGATGATGTCATAGGTGCCTCCATTATGACATCATAATTTGACAAATAAAAACCTTTATCTGATCAGGATGAAATTTCTTGAGTAAAGATCTTCGAGTTTAGGGATAAATTGGTGGAGGGATCATCTAGGGACCATCATCTAGGGATAAATTGGTGGAGAAAAAAAATGATCACGTCATCGGTCACATGGTTCGGCCGCCATATTTGTTTTAACACAAAAGCCTTAAAAACCACTGAAAACACATCCTGGCAAGGGTCTGCAATCTCTATTTGCTTTTTCTAGTTTCCATTGTCTTCAACGACATTGTGAACTTGAAATTTTTAAAAAGAGGATCCCCGAACATACTCGAAGATTCTCGATCTTCTCTCTGCTGGAAATGCATCAGACAGCTTTTTCATTGGAATTTGACTCCACCTTCACAGTATAATTTGTCATTTCTCTTGGTCTGAGGTGCTCACGATTTTCTGAGTCTGGGATCAAATTTAATAGACTGCTTTTCTTTGTCCATTATCTGCTAATGGCATCCACAAGCCATATAGACTGGAAAAGCTGTGTTTTAGATGTCTCTTCTCTTTACTCCTAATTCCTCTCAAACTTCTTTACTTTCTCTTCCAACTTCTTCTACACTCACTTAACCACAATTCTCTCTCCTATCAACTCTTTAATAGATGGTGGCATACAGAAGGCCTACATGTTAATCTACATAACCTACAGAATGTTATGACATCAGCATCACTTAAATAGTCAAATGTAATAATAGCAGCTTAATTTTCAAGGAAAAGTAAAAACTCTTCCTTCTTTGCAGATTATCAAACATATGGGGCACCCTCTGCCACATCCCTCTCCCCCTTTATTCCTGATGGGAACATTTGATTTCTCGTGGAAATATACTATATCTCACAGATATTGCATTATTCTGACAATTAGCATCCACAATACCAACAATGTATTTCTCAAAGTCTAAATGAGCCCAAGCAGACAATGCTTCACTTTTAATGTTAGCAATAAAGCCCCTCTGATCGATTCATTGATTCAAGTGATAGGCTGATCCTTAGGGATCAGCAAACGAAGGAGACAAATGAGATTCATATTTGAAATAAGTAACCAGCAATGTTTAAGTTGAGTGAATGGCCTGCTCCATTTGATTCAAACCACTTCACTTGCAAAAGGTCAATAATTACTGTAAGTTCATGTTGGGTGGCACCGTTACCATATTGACACTGGCGTTGGGAGTGGGATTACGGACTTGCAATCTTTGAAGACCATTGCGACCCCGGAGAATAAAGGTCAATAAGGTCCCGGTGTCCGCCGGTTAATCTTCGCATTAATTGGCGGCTCAGTCAAACGACTGCAGTGAACAGAACGTTAATTTTCCTCTGCAAATGTGCAGCGGATTGGTCTGGGGCTGTCCCTTCAACAGATCCAACTACATTGTAAGTGCACCATAAAGCACTGGAACAGCAGGCTGGGGAGGCACCTTGAAGCAGGTAGGTACCGAGCAGCAGCAGGGACAGCAACCAACCACATGCAGAAGGGACCCAGAAGCAAGAGAGAGAGAGGGGGAGAAGGGGAGAGAGAGGGAGAGTGAGAGAGAGAGAGAGAGAGAGGGCAAAAGAGACTTTGACTTTTGACGTCCTTTTATTCCAAAAAATATAAAGTGCATGGATGTACAGTGTATAAAATCAACAAAGCCAAAAACAAGAGAAAACGATGAAGCGAGGAAACAATACAGATATATGCGTTGATCAGTTCATCTTTTACCGAAAACAAATGCAATCTTCTGCAGCAATACTATGAAGTGTAGAAATTATGAACAATCAAGAGAAAAATAATACCAACTCGTTTTGGCGGACTTCACAGACACTTTTCAAACACCATTTTTCCACAAATCCATCAATTTCACCCATGCTCTTGGAAAACTCAAACTCATGTTTTAGCCTTGCAGCACACAGTGCATTGAAAAACGTCATGACATTGCATTGATGAATGGGCTTACCATGCCGCTTCTCCTTTCTGGACAGGTAAGTAGCAAGCTTTGCTGTAGCTACAAAAAAGCACAACAGTTCATATTCTTTGTTGTGTTGCCGTCTCTTTTTGAGCCCAAAAATAAAGGATCGAAAAGTAAATCTGAAATTCATTTTGAACGACACAAAGTCTAACCATTCAAATAAAGGAAAAAGTCTTTCACAACCAATAAAAAAATGAAAAACATCCTCATTTACAGAACAAAAGGGGCAACATGCAGATATTGGGGCAAAATTCCATACATATGTATTGCATGGGATGATCCAGTGGGCAAGGCGCCACTGAAGATCACCTGTTCTTTTGTTAATCAGCTTACAATACATTGATTCCCATACAGGTTCATTGGGGGGCCCGGCAGGGAGTAGCCTCTTCCATCGTGCTACTCCATTTAGCGGAGGAATACCAAGAACTTGAGATAACCACCACCTATACAGGCTCTTGCTGCTCTCAGCGTGCAATACACTTGTCCCTGTGCTAACAGGTAAGTTCCTTGGGAAAGCAGTCAAAAATCAGTTTCGGAAACGGGGACTCGTTGGGGTGTCCAAAAGTATTCCAAGTCCAAAGTTTCTGTAGCTGATGACGTTTTTGAACAACTTTCCTCAAAATCGTTCCAATTATCCTCTTGGACCGAATCGCCGTCAAGGTTGAAATTTCCTCCACATTCCTCCACCCGACACCGGAGTTTGGCCGAAGGTGCCATACTTTGTTTATGCCTGCCTCAATAAAGCGTTGGCACAAATGACGACTCTTGAGAACATCAGGGAAGAGAGGATTGAAGAACAGGGGTTCAACCTCGAACATCCCTGGGGAGTAAGTGTCCGCTTTACGGCTCACGGAAAGTCTTTCCCAGGCACTGAGAAGGCTCTGGTAAAATATGGGGAGCGTTGATGTATTCACGTACTTAAGGTGAGTCAGGAATACTTCGAGACCATAGCCGAGTCTACCCGCCTGCTGTAAAATATGGCAAGCCAAGGCATGGTTTGGCAGGTTTTCACCAAATAGGAGGCGTTGAATGGAGCACAGGCGAAAAGCCATGAGACGGGATCTCACGTGAACAAGGCTCTGACCACCTTCAGATGAAGTATGGCATATTACGCTTGGCCGCAGCCAATGATGGCCTCCCCAAAAAAAGTCCACAAGCTTGGCCTGTATCCTGTCCAGCAGCACTTCTGGTGGTTGCAGGCAAATAAAGCGATGCCACAACGTTGTAGCAACCAAGTTGTTTGCCACTAAGACTCGGCCCTTAAATGAGAGGTGCGGTAGGGCTCTTTTCCACAGGTTCAGCCTCCTGTCTATTTCTCCAGTCACACCTTCCCAATTCCTTTTCTCAAATTGTGTAGAGCCCAGGGACACACCAAGGTAATCAACACCATCTGCTTTCCACTCCAAGTTTTCTGGAAGAGCAGGCAGATGTGTTGAGACAGATAGGCAACTATTAAGGTATGGCACCCAAAGAGCTTTGCTTTTCGTCCAATTAACCTTCAGAGATGAAGCCATGAAAAAGGTTCTTAAGGACTTTACAAGAGCAACAATGTCTTGGTGTTTTTTTATAATGACGCAAACATCATCTGCATAGGCCGATATAGTCATTGGTGGGCTTCCAGGAAAACAGGTCAGGCCAGAGATATTCTTTCTCAGTGTGCAAAGTAATGGCTCCATTGCTAACGCAAAAAGCAAACCTGAGACTGGGCAACCCTGCCGTACCCCCCTCTGAACCTTTATGGGGGGAACCAGTTCATTGTTCACCTTAATTACACTGGAGATGTCAGTGTACAATAGAGTTATAAAGGCCCTGAAAATTACCCCAAACCCACATGCTTCAAGAACATGGCACAAGAAAACATGGTCAATGCTGTCAAAGGCTTTTTCAAAGTCTAGAAAACATATTCCAAAATCATTTTGGTCATGGCGAGCATACATTAAATCCCGCACGAAAAAAATGTTGTCGTAAATCGAACGACTGGGGATGCAGAATGTCTGATCAGGTAAAACCAGATCACCAATGACTTTTTTCAAACGATTTGCCATTGCTTTCGAAACCATTTTATAGTCAGTGCACATTATTGAAACCGGTCTCCAATTCTCCATCCGCCGGAGATCTCCTGACTTTGGGAGAAGACTCACCACTGCTCTCCTTAGACTTAGTGGCATTACACCTTTTCGCAAGGATTCTTGGAGTACAATCAATAGTTCCAGGCCCAAAATGTCCCAAAATTCCATGTAAAACTCAGCTGGCAGGCCATCAATTCCCGGAGCCTTTCCAGATTCCATTCCAACCAGGGCACGCTGTAACTCATCAAGGCTTAAAGGCACATCCAGCTCCAGGCGTTGAGTCTCAGTTAGGGTTGGGAGATGGGAGGTAAAACATTTTATTTTATCCTCATATATATCTTTTTTAGCAAATAGTTCAGAATAATACTTTCTAATAGTGATTTTTACCCCATCAGAACTTGTAATTTCATTCCCACTGGGGTCCTTAACTGATAAAATAAGCTGGGGAGGCTTCGTTTCAGCTTCTAAGTGAAACAAGGCTTTGCTAGGACTATCTGATACTTTAATGCTTTTTACTCTCAGTCTAACTAGTAGTCCTGCAGCCTTCTCCTGTAATAGTTCCCGGAGTTGGGTCCTTTTTTCAAGGAGCAATTTATAATTTGTCTCATTTTCTTGCTCTGCCATTTTGTTTTGCAGTTTTAGAATTTCGGTTTCCAACCATGCCAATGTGATTTGACTTTCATGAGTGATGTGGGAATTAAACTGTTGACAAAACAGTCGTATATGAGTTTTCATATTATCCCACCAAAGGTTAGTGGAAGCAAAGAGGGGCTTTTTTCCAACTATAGCTATCCATAGGATGCGAAAGGCTTCCTTAAACAGGGTATCATCCAAAAGACTTGTATTGAATTTCCAATAGGCGCTCCTCCGTTTGAATTGAGGGAAAGATAGGCCCATCGTGATCATGTGGTGGTCAGAGAAGATGGAAGGGGTAATAGTTGAGGAGGTTACAATATTCCTTAATCGTGGGGTGATGTACCAGCGGTCAAGCCTCGCTGAGGATACTTGGCCATTGGAGCATCGACACCATGTAAACTGCCGGTCATTTGGGTGCATCAATCGCCATACATCCAAAAAAGCCCCACCTGAAAGAAACTGGGAGAGGTCACCATGGGACTCGGGATGTGGTTCCGGTGAATTTCTGTCTATTTTGGGCTCTAGCGTACAATTGAAATCTCCCCCCATGCATATGCACTGATTTGGGTCAAACAAATTTAAATGGTTTATCACTTCAGTAAAGAAGGCTTTACGGTCAGTACTCTCACTTGGTGCATATACATTAAAAATAATAAGCTTCAGGCTATTGATCACCAATTCTAGGGAGGCAAAACGTCCCCGAATCACCTCCTGAAAGAGGCAAGATTCAGGTACAAGTCCTGGTTTTAACAAAAACCCCACTCCAGCAGATACAGATGACATATTACTGAAGAAACATTTACCTTTGAACATGCTGCACCAGTCATGTTCAACCTTCTCAATAATATGAGTTTCTTGCAGTAATATTACATCAACTTGTTTCCGTTTGAATAAACTATTCACTTGGATCTGGCGGACGTGACTGGCCCCACCGCCATTTATATTGAGTGTTGCAAGATTAAGCGTCTTCATCACTCATTAGTAAATTTTGTCTGACACTGTGAGTACTCACTCTTTGCCTTTGTTATGATTTTCTTTAGTCGATGAAACTGCGATTTTGTTAGGTTTAGTTCCTCAGATTTTTTTATGACTAGTTTTGCAGCCTGAATAAAGGGAGCCAAATCAGGGAAATGATCCCCAATGATGACATTTCGCTGTCTATACGTTTCATTGAGGAATGAGAGAACAATATGGGGAGGGGTTGGGGGTTGATCTGCCATTAATTGTGATAATGCTGTTACCTCCACCTCCTCTTCCGATTCTGATAAATCAGAAAGTGGTCCAATGGGGTCTGGGTCAATACCGTTTTCTTCTCCTGCTATGCAACCTAGCCTTCCCTTGTCTGGGGGGTCCACGCAGTGCTGTGTTTGGGAAACATCAGCACATTGATTACTGATTTCCTCAATTGGCATGAAATCATTATTCCCACATTCCTGTGGATTTATGTTTCCACCCTTATCTGCTATATTGGCAGATTTATTATGGATGTCAGCCTGTTCGGCGACATTCGCTTGGATCAATGATGCACCATTCACGGTATCGTGGCCTGAATTATTTACATCATTAACGTCGTCTGTGTGAGTAATGGAAGCGCGTTGTTTTAGCGGCTGAACCCTGATGCTCTTTTCTGGGTTTTCCTCTTTATTTATTTGGTCCACGCTTTGCAGAGAGATTCCAGGTGCATCCTGAAGAGTTTTTCCACCAACCACCTGCAAATCGAGCACAACCTTTTTACCTGCTCCAGATGAGTCACTATCATCCGGAGCCCTTCGTTTACTCGTCCCCACTTTACTATCAGTGTCCATTTCAACATTTTGCTGAGGAGGAATAAATACGTTCACGCTTGGAACACTGGATTCACCCTCATTAGGAATTTTAAGCGGTGGCAATGCGTTAACCTCCCCCCCACTGGGAATCTCAATTAGTGGAGCAACGTTAACCTCCCTCCCACTGGGAGTATTCATTAGTGGAGCAACCTCCTCCTTACAAACTATGGCAGTGTGACCTGTCTTGCCACACCTGACACACGAGGCTTTGGGACAAGAACGTTTTAAATGTCCATACGCTCCACACTGAAAGCATGTTAAGGTGGTGGACGATGCGTATAGCTGGAAATTTGCCTCTTCAAAATTAATTTTGAAAGTGATGTTGAGGCCTGTGTCGTCCCCACGGTCTGGAAGGACCATATACACCTGTCTGCGGAAGCTCATTACGTGCTTAACACGTTCATTCCGACACCCAAGAGGGATTGTTGAAATCCTCGATACCATTTTACCGTACCGTGATAGCACGGTCATTAACTTGTCATTTGGGATAAATGGTGGTACGTTAGAAATAACCACTCTCGTCGCGGGAGTTAATAGCGGCGACGCCATCATAAAGTGACCGCTTTCCGTGGTTATTCCCGCACTTACCACGTCATGGACGAGTTCCTCGTCCGAAACGAACACCACCACTTTCTGGTTCATACGCGAAGCTGCACGTATATTTTCAGCCCCAACAATGCTCCCCACAGCGAGGATGATGTCCTCGACAGGGACTCAATCCGGAGGCACGCACACAAACGCATGCTTCCTGGTTAAGCCTTCAAAGTCATCGCGACGAGAGCGTGCATTCGCCATTCCGGCAAAAATACCCCCCCCCCCTCCCCCCGCTTGTCCGAGCCGGACAAGAGGGTATCAAACCTAAATAAACGAACTAAAGTAAAAAATAAACGTGCATTATAAGCACAGAAATGGCTTACAACGCGCCGTCAACGCCAGTAGGCCGCACCCAAAATGGGCCCGCTCTCAATCCTCTCTCTCTCGAAGGCAAAGGTGTAGAACAGATGAAAACAAATGCCAAGGCACACAGGATGGAAAAGGAGAGGGAGGGGAGCAGGGGAGAGCAGGAGAGGGGGGAAACCTCACGACGGACTCACCAAAACACAGAGCAGTTGCTCACAGCCGCCATGACGCTACATCCAACGCACCGACGGCCGATAGGTGGCGACAGAGAGAGGAGAGAAAGAGAGAGAGAGAGACTTTTGTATCTTTTTATTATAAAAATAGAAAAGAAAACCCCCAAATAGGGGTCACATTGTCATTTCAAGCAGAGAAACAAAAAAAAAAAAATTAATACAGTAAAATTATGCACAAAACATTTCACAAAACAATAAACGTTTCTCCAGGATTTTACAAATGACTTCTTTCACGCACCATTTGGTCTCAAACTGTGGCAGCCTTCCTGTTATGGAGAAAAAGGCAAAGTCCAACTTTACACAGCTCGTCACAAGATTTTTAAACAAGAACAAGGCATTTTCCTCATTAGCTCCAAGATCATCAACTTTTCTTTTTCTTGATTTATACACTGCCATTTTTGCCTGTGCAAGCAGGAAATTACCTAACACATCATTCAAATTCTTGTGTGAGATGTCTAAGCCATAAATGAAAACACAAGTGTTGAAAACCAAACCAATCCTGCCAAAACAATTCTTAAGAAAGATAAATAAAGGAGCCAACCGTTGACATTCAACATAAATATGAAAGAGGTTTTCAGGCCTTTTACAAAAGGGACATTCATCTGCTAGGAGACTTGAGAAGCGGTGCAGCATGTGGTTAGAGGGGAGGATCCAGTGTGCAAGTCTCCATTGGAGGTCACCATGTCGTGGCGGCACAGGAGGATGATAGAATCCTTTCCAATTAGGAAAATATGGGGGGGAACAAGGTAAGAGGTCTCTCCATCGAACCCTCCGCTGTGTCATTTGCCCTTGCAAAAGGAAACTTACGCAACCCAAATAAAGGTCTTTTTGTTTAGGAAACCCATTGAATCCTATGCTAAAGGGGGTACACGGAGGAGAGTTGGCAAGAGAAAACTTGCAAATAAGTTCAGGAAAGGTGGCAGGAGAAGCACCTTGTTCGTTGTCTGCTTGGACTTGCTCCCAGTTAGGTGCAAGCTGTACATAGGTATGAAGCACACAGCGTAGCATACGTGCCACAACTCTGGAGGATCGCACGCCAACCAGGCTTGCCAATGCATCAGCTCCAATACAACTGCCATTTGGGCTTAAAAGATCGGCGACCGATTTTATGTTCTTCGCGACAAAGCATTGAACGAGACACCTATGAGCAGGCATATCATGGAAAATTGAATTGTAAAACAAAGGTTCCATCAAGAACATTTGCTTTGTGTACTGTTACAGACGCGGTTTTGGATGTTAGTTTACCGAGCGGTTTGGTATGACCGCGTCTGCACAGTTTACCCGATTATACTCGAACGTTGGCCGAGTCGCGCTACGCTAAATCAATTAAGGAAAGGACACAACGGCTGGGTTAGATGACACGACACCAGGGGTACAGTTCTCAAGACCTCCGGAGGAGGTTATAATATTTGTATGCGGAACGTTTAGATTACAAGGACAAGAGGGACAGCATAGGAAGGTGGGCACTTAAACACACTTATCTTATTCCCGACAGACCACAGATAAACGGGACAAGACTGACTCACACAGGGATTGATGGCAAGGAAGGGCAGGTAGTCGATGGATAGCACAAGGTGCACCTTGGCTCAGGGACAGGATAAAGCGGTCCAAAAGATGCAGGGAGGTATCGTCGCGCTGGAGGTGGCGTCTGGTTCTCTTCAAGCTGGGGGCGCATCTCACGTCACGTCCGGTAAGTGGCTGCGTATATCCAGCGGGGAGTGACACGCCCTCGGCCCGTTAGCTCCGCCCCAGATGGAATCGGCCCGCCGCTTCTTATTGGGTGCGGGGGGTTACCGGGCTCCGCCCTTGACGAGGAGCTGACAGGGAGCCCCTATTTGGTAACCCCGTCGAGCACATGGGCAATGGCGGCTAACCAAGCCGGAGTGAGGACGCACACTCCCCGCGCGCTGTTGTTGTAGTTGTTGTTGTTGTTGTTGTAGTTTCATGAGGAAGATGGGAGGAGGTATGGGGAGGTCCTAAACTTACTACTGGTGCCATACAATCACATTCTGGTGCAACGAAGAGTCAGAATTAATGGAAACGAGTCCTTAACTGACATAGACTAAGAATAACTAGCAAGATGTCCTATAGTTGTCTACGTGAGATGCGGTGAACCTGGGCACGACATTTAATGGGGGAAAAAGGGGAAGGTCGGTTCTACAGAGTGTTGTTTACAGACAATGGGACTAGGGAATGGGGGATTGGGGATAGTTGGGGAGTATTGGGGAAATAGGGGAATATTTACAAGCGGATATGGATGGAGGCCAAATCCCATATCCGCAACAGTACGAATGCGTAGCTCTTGTTGTCGTTAGAGTTCGCCATGCGTTTAGTACACTCTGATAAAACCTGGAGAGGGGAGACATATCAAGATGCGAGAGATCCATCAAGAATATAGCGTGGTCATAGCCTAGTCTCCCCGCCTGCTGCAAAAGGCGACGAGCGACGTCGACCCAAGGTGGAGAGGGGTGCATGTACAGCATGCGTAGAGCAACCGAAAGTCGAAAGGCCATTAACCGGCTCTTTATGTCAACCAGGCCTTGGCCTCCATCGGTCAGTGGCAAGCTGAGGACCTCGGGTCGCAACCAGTGCTTTCCATCCCAGAAGAAAGACACAAAGCACTTCTGGAGCTGTTGAAGTAACACTACCGGAGGGTGCAGCACAAAGAACCTGTGCCATAGGGTAGAGGCCACCAAACTGTTGATCACCAAGACCCTTCCACGATAAGACAGTTGTGTTATCAGATTTCTCCATTTTTGCAGTTTTCCTTCAACAAGATCCAACAGACCAGCCCAATTCTTTGCTACTGTGGCGTCATTACCCAAGAACACTCCAAGGTATTTCACGCCATCAGTGGCCCATGCAAGAGGAGCAGGAAGTTTGGGTGCCGAGTGACATGACGGACCAAGCCAAATGGCGCTCGTTTTCTCCCAATTCACTTTGGCTGAAGAAGCCTTTTCAAACACGGATAGACAATAACGGACAACGTTAATGTCATTGAGGTTCCGCACAAAGACACACACATCATCAGCATATGCCAGCACCTTAATGGGCCGTTCAAGATGAGAAAACCCAACCCCGGTTAGTCTAGCACGCAAATAACCCAGTAAGGGTTCGATGGAGAGAGCATAGAGCAAGCCAGAGAGGGGGCAACCTTGTCGAATTCCCCTGTTGACAGGCAAGGGTGTAACAAGTCCATTGTTTATCTTAAGCACACTAGAGATATTGTTATACAGTATCTTAATGTAAGAAATGAAGGTCGGACCAAGTCCAAACCGTTCAAGCACTTTGAAGAGGTACCGATGATCGACGCGGTCAAAGGCCTTCTCCTGATCAAGGAGAAGAAGTCCCAAATCTGTGGGGTTTTCTTTGCACAGTTCAATCATGTCTCTTACGAGGGAGATATTGTCATAGATGGAGTGCTTGGGTACACAATAGCATTGGTCTTCTTTCAACAATGAGGAGAGATGAGGAGTAAGTCGCGATGCCAGGGCTTTTGAGAATACTTTATAGTCTGTGCATAGCAAAGAGATTGGGCGCCAGTTTTTAATATAGAGCAAGTCTCCTTTCTTTGGAATGAGGGTGAGAATAGCCCGTCGGCAACTCTGAGGGAGCTCTCCAAGCTGGCAGCTTGCGTTCAAGGTGTTGAGGAGTTCGGGACCCAGTAGATGCCAGAATTTCTTATAAAATTCAGTTGTAAGTCCGTCCAATCCAGGCGCTTTCCCAACAGCAAGGCTGTGCAGAGCGGCGCCAAGTTCGTCCAAGGTAATGGGCCCCTCCAGGTAGGAACGTCCGCCCTCACACAACACTGGCAGCCCTACGGAGATAGAGGCGACACTGACAGGATTTATTTGCTCCATCGAGTATATTTTCGAGAAATATTCCTTTGTGAAAAGTTTGATAACTGATTGGTTGAAAGTGATGGATGAGTCTGCCAAACGCAGTTGAGAGAGCTGTTTGTTCGGGAGGCGTTTCTCTAAGGAAAAAAAATACTTAGTTGGTATGTCTGTCTCGTTAAGGTGCTGCACCCTCATCCGAACTAGGGCACCACGTGCATTCCTCTCAGTTATTTCTTTCAACAAAGACTGTTTTTCGGTTAAGGCTCTTTGCACATTATTATTTTGTCCTGTGACCCTCTGAAGATGTAAAATCTCTGATTGCAATAATTTCCTTGCTTCATAATCAGCCCTTTTTGAGAAGCTCTGGTATTGTTGGCAGAAACCTTTGATTTGGGTTTTTACTAGATCCCACCACACCAGTGGGTTAACAGAACAGCTTAACTCCGTTCCAAGAGATCTGTCCAGAAAGATTCAAAGGCCTGAATAAAATTGAAGTCTTCTATTAAACTATTGTTGAATTTCCAGTGAGAACTCCCTGGACACGTTTTCGAGAGTTGAACGAATGCTCGAGCTAGGGAGTGATCGGAGAAACCGGAAGGCACGATGTCAGATTTGCAAACTCCATGTAACAGGTGAGAATTTACATAAATGCGATCAAGCCTCGCAAGTGAGATGTGGTTGTTGGAACAACGACACCATGTGTAGGATTGTTCGGAAGGGTGTTGCAAGCACCAGACATCATGGAGATTATATTTTGCGATGATATTTGCAAAGAGTTTTGCGGTACATGGTTGAGGTTCCGGCCTGTTTCAGTCGCATGAGGCATTAACAGTACAGTTAAAGTCGCCACCAATAATTAGACAAGTCTGCAGATCCAGTGTTTGGAGGAACTTTCTCAGTTCAGCAAAGAAGGAGATCCGCTCACCATTTTTGCTTGGGGCATACACATTAAGGATTGTAAACTTGACCTGATTGAGATAGAAGGTCACAGAGGCAAGATGGCCATCAATGATATTCGCAAATTGAAGCGAGGATGGTTGGAAATGTTTCCCTAAGACAAACATGATTCCTGCCTTAGACGAGGAGCTGTTATTAAAGAAACACTCCTTATCCATAATGAGTCGCCACTGGGCCTGAACAGATCTGACGGCGTGGGTCTCCTGCAACAAAGCTATGTCGAGACCGTTTGCGTTTATCAGCTGCTTGATCTGGATCTGGCGGAGTGAACTTCCACCACCATTGACATTCACTGTTCCAATCTTGAAACTCACCATGAATTAACTTAGAGTCTTTTTCGTCTTGGCGATCAATTTTCTTAAATGGTGACAATGTGTCTGACGAAAGTTGAATAAGTCAGGCCTGCGTATAATAGCCTGAGCACACTCAAGGAAGGACGGTAAATCGGGAAAGTATTCTGTTAGGTTTATACTGCGTTTCCTGTACGTATTTTGCAAGAAAAGTCGTACTTGTTCAGGGGAAGTAGGACCTAGACTGGTAGGCTTCTCCATTGCTTCCACCTGGCTGTTTGCTTCCTCCAGGTCAGATTCGTCAGAGTCAGTTTTAATTTCCGAATCACACAAGCTTGTATAATCCTGCATGTCACTACTGTCATCAATATTGGCACACGGACCTGCACTAGTTGTAACATCTGTGTGCTCTCCCACCGTGGGAACATTGCTTTGAGGAATAACAGCAATAATCTGTGGATTTGGTGAAACAGAAACAGCATCAGCAGATGCAACGATGTTGCTTCCCCCGACTGCAACAACCTCCGATGGTGTGGCGGTATCTAGCAGAATAGGAGTCTCTTGCAAAATATTGATTCCTGCGATTCCAGCTTCACCCGGTGATGAAGTGAGAGCAGTAACTGGGACAGTTTCGCTATTTTCTGCTGACGGGAATTCAGCATCATCATGCTCAGGATTAACATTTTCCAAAGTGACAGCAGGTTCATCACCAGTGGCCTCGGCAGGTTCATCACCAATGGTCTCAGCAGGTTCATCACCAGTGGTCTCGGCAGGTTCATCACCAGTGGTCTCGGCAGGTTCATCACCAATGGTCTCAGCAGGTTCATCACCAGTGGTCTCAGCAGGTTCATCACCAGTGGTCTCAGCAAAATCATCAGAGGACTTTCCAATAGCCGAGTCCGTAACAGGTGAGACAATTCCATTTGATTTGTTAACAGGTAAACCAGTCCCTGCATGTGGAACGTCTATGTCCTCACATGAAAGGGGGCCGAACTTGTTAGCTGTAGGTACAGGGTTTGTCCCAGGTAAGCCTTGTAGAGTGGCATCGGTCACGACTGGGGGGGTGTTACCGACAGGTTGCTTATTGTTAAATTTGTTAAATTGTTAAAATTCTAATAATAGAATATTTAATAATAGAATAATAAATTCTAATAATAACATAATATTGTTAAAATTCAGGTGTCCGAATTTACCACATTCAAAACATTTCAAGGTGTCAGTGGTTACGTATAATTGGTAATCATGATTATCAATTTTGAATTTCAAAACAATGTTCAGCGTTCTTTCGACGTTAGAAGGAGGAAGTACAAGATAAGCTTGTCTCCTGAAAGACATCACATGTTTAGCCCGGTCGTCCCTGGCAACGTAAAGGTAACATCGTGACATGCGAAACCACAGTACCATAACGATGATAGTTCGGAGACCAGTCTCTCGTTCTTCAGGAATGGAGGACAGTTCGAGATGATGACCTTAACGGCCGGAGTGTCGAGAGGGGACACGAGTACGAAATGTCCGTCATCTGTCGATAATCTTGCAGATACAATCTCGTGAACCAATTCAGCCTCGGATACGAAAATAACGACACGTTTGTTCATTCGCGAGGCTGCACGAACTTTATCGATACCGATTATGTTGCCCACAGCAATAACGAGGTCTTCGACGCTGACCTCGTTCGGCGGGACACAAACGACGCCATGTCTACGAGTTAACGCTTCATATGCCGCGTAACGAGAAACGAAGTCATAATTTACAAGGACGAGGGTGGGGGGGGGGGGGGGACAAGGGAGGAGGGTGGGGGTGGGACAGGGGACGAGGGTGGGGGGGGGGGACGGGGGACGAGGGTGGGGGGGGGGGGGGGGACGGGGGACGAGGGTGGGGGGGGGGACGAGGGTGGGGGGGGGACGGGGGACGAGGGTGGGGGGGGATGGGGACGAGGGTGGGGGGGACGGGGGACGAGGGTGGGGGGGGCGAGGGACGGGGGACGAGGGTGGGGGGGGCGAGGGACGGGGGACGAGGGTGGGGGGGGCGAGGGACGGGGACGAGGGTGGGGGGGGGCGAGGGACGGGGGACGAGGGACGAGGGACGGGGGGGAGGGGACGAGGACGGGGGAGGGGACGAGGACGGGGGAGGGGACGAGGACGGGGGGGGGAGGGACGAGGACGGGGGGGGGAGGGACGAGGACGGGGGGGGAGGGACGAGGACGGGGGGGGGGAGGGACGAGGACGGGAGGATGAATATCGCTCTTCGAACAGTGATTAATTAATTACGAGCCGAGACAGATTTTCAAAGGCGAGAAACAAACACAGCTGGTGGAGAAAAAAGCGATCAGCCGGAGGACGGGATGGGCTGCCGATTAATGCAAAAGTTATCCACAAACAGCTGCGGGCTCTCTTTCTCTCTCTCAGAAAAGGAAACAAAGGACACGGAGTGAATATAGATACAAACGAGATAAGAAAAAGGGAATCGAGGAGGGAGAAGGGAGGCAGAGGGGGGTGGGGGAGGGGGGAGGCAGAGGGGGGTGGGGGAAGAGGGGAGGCAGAGGGGGGAGGGGGGAGGCAGAGGGGGGTGGGGGAGGGGGGAGGCAGAGGGGGGTGGGGGAGGGGGGGAGGCCGAAGCCCCAAAGTGTTGGGTCTGATCAAAGGGGAGGGGTTGGGGCACAAATGCAGAGTAAGGATGTGAAGATAGACGAACAGGGGGAAGGAAAGGTGAAATACGATGTGGAAAGGGACAACAGAGTGGAACAGCAGAGCAGCTCGTACCTCACCACACATGCACAGCCACCATCTTGCCGCGCCCAAACACACCGACAGCCAGCAGGGGGGAGAGAGAGAGAGAGAGAGAGAGAGACAGACAGAGAGAGAGAGAGAGAGAGAGACAGAGAGAGAGAGAGAGAGAGAGAGAGAGACTTTGACTTTTATGTCCTTTTATTACAAAAGTATAAAATGAAGATTTTTTACAGTCAAAACAAAATAAACAAAACAGTTACATGCAATTTTACCATCAAGGAAGTCAAAACCAACAAACTGTTAAGCTACCAAAAAAACACAGAAGGATATTTAATAAAGACTAGAGAGAAAGCACCAAATGACCCTCAGATATTTCACAAAAATCCTTTACACACCACATTCTTTCAAAAAGTTCAAGTTGGCTGGAAAGCGAATAACAGTAAAAATCAAGTTTTATCCGGCTCTCGCAAAAAGCTCTGAGCATTGCTACAGTATCTGTACTGTACAAGTCATTGTTTATCTTTGATTTTCTGGTTTTGTAAATTGCCAATTTTGCTTGGGAGATAAAGAAGTTTGCAAGAATTGTTGCTTGGATGTTTAAGGGGCCACTTGGCCCTAAAATAAACATTGGAAAATTGAAATCAATGGAAAGACGTGCAAATAGCACTTTCAAGAAAACAAAGAGAGGAGTTAAACGACTGCATTGAATATACGCATGGGCCAAGGTTTCTCTCTGTCCACAAAAGGGACACTGATCACTTGTCGCTTGTGAAAAAGCGGTGATGAGAGAGTTTGTGGGTATTATCCAATGTGCGATTCTCCATTGGAGATCACCAGCACGTTTTGGCACAGGATTTTTATAATACCATCCCCAGTTTGGGGAGAAAGGAGGAGTGTGTGGCAGGACTGCAGACCACTTACAAGGTGCTGGGGAAGACAAAGAGGGGAAAAGAGCTTTTAAACATTGGAAATATAAGGTTTTGCGGTTACCACTGGAAGAGGAAAAGGAACGGCCAAAATTTATTGGCTCCAAGTTTTCAGAGGCCGACAAAAGAAGGTTGGGGAAAGGAGAGAGGCTCGGCTCAGAGGGAGGTACAGGACGAACCAACCAAGGTTGGGAGGTACCGTAGGCACGAAGCACCACCCTTAGACATCTGTCTAGTTGGCGAGATGATCTGACGCCAGTCGCCAAGGCAATAGCAGCAACACTTAGCCACTTGTCATTTGCATTGTCTCTAAGGTGGCACACTTTGGTTATTGATGCAGCCACAAACTTTTGAATGAAGGCCCTGCTGCTTCCAAAACCTTCAAAAAGTGAGTTGCAAAACAGTGGCTCATTGAAGAACATGGATCTCTCGTACGTAGTACGATCCCGATGGCTTTTGAGAGCTTGCCATGCATTTAACAAACTTCGGTAGAAAGAGGGGAGTGAAGAGAGATCAAACATTGTCAAGTCCATTAGGAAAAGCTCCTTAGCATGACCGAAATTCTCAAACCGACCCAAAATGCAGCATGCAAGTTGCCTCCAAAGCACAACAGGCTCGTGCAAAATGGACCATATCGTACGTAGACGAAAAGCCATGATTCGGCATTTTACATTGACAAGTCCTTGACCACCCTCAGGTATCGGCAAATTTAATCTTTCCGGTCGTAGCCAATGCATTCCAGACAGAAGAAATGAGTGACGCTCTTCTGTATTCCGTCGATTAACCTAGCAGGTGGTTGCAGAGCCAAGACCTTGTGCCACAGAATGGAGGTAACCAGGTTGTTTATGACCAATACTCTGCCACGGTAAGACAATTGGCGGAGTAGGCCTTTCCATTTTATTAAAAGCAGTTCAATGCGTTCAGGCAAACCTTCCAGTTATGCCTGATGAAATCTCCAGGACCTAGAAAAACTCCCAAAAACTTGATCCCATCTCTTCTCCAAGCAATATTTGTGGGGAGAAGCGGGGGTGAAGGGGGGGTGGGGAGAATGGGGGGTGGGAAAGGGATTCGAGCCACAGTGCCTCAGTCTTTTTCCAATTGATTTTTGCTGACGAGGCTCTGTTAAAAAGTGCTAAAGCATGCATCATCTTAGCAATATCATCAGAGTTTTTGATACACACACATATATCATCAGCGTAGGCAATAGTCTTTATAGTGTGGTTTAAACCTCTCACAGTGAAACCAGTCAAAGACTTTCGAAGCGTGTTTAAGAGGGGTTCAAGGAAAGGGTGTACAAAGCACCTGACAGTGGGCAGCCCTGCCTAACACCTCTTTTAATACAAAAGGGGGGCACAAGCTCATTATTTATGTTTAGCAGGGCAGATACGTTTGAATAACACATATGTATACATGATAAAATAAAGGGTCCAAAACCAAATCGATTTAAGACTTCGGACAAGTATTCATGCGAAACGTAATCAAAAGCCTTCTCCTGATCTAGGAAAACAAGGCCAACACTTTCATGATGAATATCACAAACATCAATCAAATCACGAATAACAGAAATACTGTCATGGATATTACGACCAGGAACACAATAAGTTTGGTCCATGTCTACAATGTTCTTTAGGAAGGGTGAAAAACGTAAGGCAATAGCTTTGGAAAAGATCTTGTAATCAGTACATAGTAGTGATATTGGCCTCCACTGGGAGATGAGTAAAGGGTCGCCTTTCTTTGGAAGCAAGGTAAGTACTGCTCTTCTGCAGCTCAGCGGGAGTTCCTTCTTTTCGAGGCTTTCCTGGAAGACTGATAGCAGTTCAGGGCCAATTAGGTCCCAGAAAGATTCGAAAAATTCTGACGGTAGACGTCGATGCCAGGTGATTTCCCTTTGCCAAGCTCTTTAATGCGATGGAGAGTTCCTCAAGTGTGAGTGGTTTCTCCAGGCTCTGCCTTTGCTCTGGGGTTAAGGTGGAAACACCGTCAAATAAGTGAGAGACACCATTTAGGTCAACTTCTTTTGTTTTGTAAAGGTTGGAGAAAAAGAGTCTAGCTTCCCTCTTGATTCCTTCAGGGTGAGTGATGACAGAATTGTCAGGGCGTTTTAGAGCAGTAATTTGGGGGTGAGGAGCCTTCGATTCAAAATCAAAGAAATATCGGGTTGGCGTGTCCAAAAGGTTGAGCTGCTGAAACCGTAATCTTTTTAATGCCCCTTGGGTTTGGTTCTCAATTATTGTATTAAGGAAAGCTTTCTTTTCTTTCAGTCTCAGTTCTTGTTGGGGAGAAGAGTGAGTTTTTAAATTTGTTTGAATTTGTAGAATTTCCTTTTCTAAAGTAGCCTTTGTTCTACATTCCTCTTGTGTTCTTAGGAAACAAAATTGTTGACAAAATCCTCTACATTGGGCCTTTATGTTGTCCCACCACAAACGCTGATCTGTAAACTGGTGTTTTTGATTTAATAGAACAGACCATACGTCTTTGAAAGCAGCCCTAAAGGAGGGGTTTTCTAAGATGGTGACATTAAGCTTCCAGAAAGAATGGCGATTCAAGGACAGATGTGAATGGTAATTCACAGTAATTAAATGGTGATCTGAAAAACCAGAAGGCAAAATTCCAGTGGTAGGGGAGAGATTAAAAAATGGTGAATTTATATAGATCCGGTCGAGCCTAGCTAGGGATACTTGGTTGTTTGTGATCTTGCTCCAGGTAAATTGATGCGTCGTGGGATTTTGTTGCCGCCAAAGATCCTGAAGCTTAAAATCCCTTATTATCTCTGCTAATAATTTAGCTGGTCCGGGATGGGGCTCCGCACCGTTCCTATCTAGGTTTGGTTGTAGAGTGCAGTTAAAGTCACCTGCCATTACAATACACCTGTGCAGGTCTATTTGCCTCATATAAGGCCCTAATCTAGCGTAGAAGCGTTGCCGCTCAGTGCTATTTGAAGGGGCATAAACGTTCAACAAAGTAAAATTTGTGTTATTAATAACAAATTCTAGGGAGGCTAGATGCCCCGGGATTATGTTTTTAAAGGAAAGTTTTGATGGATGGAAATGGGGATTCAAAAGAAAAGCCACTCCCGCAGTTCGGGAATTAGCATCACTAAAAAAATTGGTCGTTTTCATCATCCGGTTCCATTCTGCATGGGATGCTGGCGTAGTGTGGGTTTCCTGCAAGAAAAGTACGTCTAAAGTTTTCTGTAGTGCAAGGTTCACCACTTGGAGTTTGCGCAGCTGACTCGCACCACCATTTATATTTAAGCTTCCAAATCTCATTTGTTTTGTTCATCTTTTGCTCTCACAATGTACTTTTTCAGCCTGCTACATTGGGCTTCTGTGAAATGGTGGTCGCTAGGCCGGCGGATGATGTTCCTTGCCGTGTCGATAAACCCGTGCAGGTCAGAGAAGTGATCTTTAATGTCTACGTGTCTCTTTCTAAAAGTGTGGTTGAAGAATTTCAATATTTGGGCTGGTAAGACGTTGGATTCGCTTGTTGTAGGGAACTCCTCAATTTCGTAAGATTCCTCATCTGACATGTCGGAACCACTATCTGGGAAACTTTCAATTCCTGGTTCTTGGGGCTCTGAGGTAACTTGTGCTGTGCAGGTGTCATCCTGCTCCATATTAATAGGAGCAGGAGGGGGTCGTGGAATTGAAGGAGCTTCGGGTAGTGGGAGGGGTGCGGGGGAAACCGTCGTCGGTTTGACAGTTTGAGGTTCTCCATCAGTTTTACCAATGTGCTCAGGCATGTTATGTAAGACCGCCAGCACAGGTACTGCTGGGGTTAGAATATTTTCATTGTGCTCAGAAATTGGAGCCGCTGGAAGTACGATCAGGTTTTCTGCTATCACGTTTCCTCCTATTTTTACGATCGGGTCTTGATGCACTTCGGCATCATTCACAGAAGGACACGGAACAGCTTTAATTTTCCCTTGAGGGATGTAATTCCCCTCCGTTGCATTGTGGGGGAAAGTCTCAGGTAAGGGCTGGGGATCTACATTCTCATGCATGAGCAGTTCATACCGGTTGCTGGTAGTAGTTTGGTCGGACAGAGGCATTCCCGCAATGTTTGACTGAAAAACTACCACCTTTTCGTTACGAGGTGTAACTGAATCCTGGGGTATTTTTCTCTTCCTTAATGAGGAAACAAGTGTAAACCCATCCCAGATGTTCACGTTCGTTTTATCAGCGGTCGTTAAATTTGGTGCGATGTCATCCGAGACAGTAGTTGGGGGAGTTTGACCGTCAGTGTTGGGAGGTAGTGGGGGGTCTGAGACAGTAGTTGGGGTAGTTTGTCGGTCAGTGTTGGGAGGTAGTGGGGGGTCTGGGACAGTAGTTGGGGTAGTTTGTCCGTCAGTGTTGAGAGGTAGAGGGGGCACAGTATTGTCTAGAGAGCCTGTCTGCTCGATCACAGAGGGTGCAGTTCGGGGACAGAAACGTTTTAAATGTCCGAACTTTCCACAAGTGAAGCATTTTAATGTCTCGGTTGACGCATATACTTGGTAGTCGTGATCTTTTATACGGAATTTAATTACCACGTTTAATACTTTGTCCAAGTTGGATGTGGGAAGTACAATGTATGCCTGGCGTCGGAAAGACATGACGTGCTTCGCCTGTTCACTCCGACAGCCCAGCGGCAGCATTTTGATCTGGGACACGACTGTACCATAGCGCGATAGTTCCGCTAACAGCGACTCATTTTTTACAAACGGGGGGACGTTGGATAGGAGTATTTTGACAGCTGGGGTATCGAGTGGGGAAACTAAGACGAAATGTCCATTGTCTGTGGACAGACCAGCCGCGACAACCTCATGCACGAGGCTTTCCTCGGCTAAAAAAACAACGATACGTTTATTCATCCGTGACGCTGCACGGATCTTTTCCATTCCAATGATATTCCCAATAGCAATAACAATGTGTTCCACACTAACCTCATCGGGAGGAACGCACACCACGCCATGCTTCCGTGTGAGAGCTTCGAAAGCCGCATACGGGGAACGTGTCGACATTTTACTAATTCAAATTACCCGGGCTAACTGCTAAGCCGAGTTGGGGTCGGGGGAAAAGGAAGGGGTCGGGGGAAAAAGGAAAGTGGTCGGGTACAGTTTTCTGTAAAGCAAGGGGGAAAAAAACCGCAAAGAAAACGCCACTCGGCATGTACCAGCACGAGAAAACGAACGCGGTAAAACACACCTCTTAATGAGGAAAGGGGCGAAAACCCATCGCAACTCCTTAGAGTGTCGATAGGAATACGACTCACCCGTCGACCTCACCGAAAGGTGTGGGCTCTCTCTCTCTCTCTCTGTATCTCAAAGGAAAAAAGTAGAAAAAGCTAGAAGAGAAAGAATAAAAATCGAGACAGCAACACATGCGAGGGATGTACTAGGGGGGGGGAGGGGGTGTGGGGGGGGGAGGGAGGGGTGTGGAGGGGGGGGGGGAGGGAGGGGTGTGGAGGGGGGGGGGGAGGGAGGGGTGTGGGGGGGGAGGGAGGGGTGTAGGGGGGGGGAGGGAGGGGTGTAGGGGGGGGGAGGGGTGTGGGGGGGGAGGGAGGGGTGTGGGGGGGGGAGGGAGGGGTGTGGGGGGGGAGGGGTGTGGGGTGGGGAGGGAGGGGTGTGGGGGGGCGGGCGGGGGGAGGGAGGGGTGTGGGCGGGGGGAGGGAGGGGTGTGGGAGGGAGGGGTGTGGGGGGGGCGGGCAGAGGGAGGGTAGAACGGGTAGGATAGAACGGGTAGGATGAGGAGTTGCAGCAGCGGGTTGTTGAACTGGGGTGGTGGGGGCAGACAGAGAGTAGCAAACGTGAGGATAAGAAGAAAAGTGGAAGAACAGAAATTAAGAAAGACAACGAGCAAGGGGGGGGGGGGGTAGAAAGATCAAAGGTTGGAGCAGCTCACACCTCACCACACATGCACGGCTGCCATCTTGCCACGCCCAACAGCTAACGGCCAGCAGGGGGCGCGAGGGAGAGAGAGAGAGAGAGAGAGAGAGAGAGAGAGAGAGAGAGAGAGAGAGAGAGACTTTTTGACTTTTTATTACAAAAATATAAAAATACAAGCCAGTCGGTGAAGATACTATTCAATACAGGCACAATACTCAAAAATACAGAAAAGAAAAAGAGATAATGACAGGAAATCAAAACAGTACAATGAACTAGAAAAGAAAACCAACAACAGAAAAACCGACCACACACTGAATCAATCCAAACAAACCTACAAATATACCATTAATTCATTCTCCTGCACCATGCAGATCCCATCAAAACACCAGATGTTCATAAACTCATCAATACATTTCTTCCTTTCAGAATCACAAAATTCAAGTTTGAGTCTTGCAGATGTCAAGGCATTAAAAAAGAACAAGACATCACATTGCCCAATCGGCTTTCCTTTCAGTTTTTCCCTCCTCGATAAATAAATTGCCATTTTCGCCGTGGCCACTAAAAACAAAAACAACATATGTACATGTTCTTTCATATCATTGAAACCAAAAATAAATGATCGCAGAGAAAAAGTGATCTTCATTTTTCCAGCCATGTAGTTCAGCCATTGAAATAAAGGCACAAGCCTTGCACAATCAACGTACGCATGGAACACATCCTCTGTGTAAACACAGAACGGGCAACACGTAGATGTGGGCGCGAAATGACTCACTAATTTATTAGACGGAATGATCCAGTGTATCATTCGCCACTGGAGGTCACCTGTCCTTTTGCTTACCAGCTTACTGTATATTGATTCCCATACAGGCTCAGATGGGAGTCCTTCCGGCATTAGCCCTTTCCACCTGGCCACTCCATTTAACGGTGAGTTCCCAAGCAGAACTGCAGTGCATAACCGATACAGGTCTTTACTACTGCATTTCTGAAAAATGTTTTGTCCCTCACTAATTGGGGGCAAGTCTCCGTGACTAGGCTGTACCAATAAACCAGGAAAATGCCAGTCATTGGATGTCACCAAAACTTCCTGGGTTCATCTTAATCCAAGTTGGAAGCTTTTCTTTACTACTTCCTTTAGTACTCTTCCGATTATTCTGTTTGACCATATTCCAGTCATATCAGCTATCTCTTGCACCGTCTTCCACCCCCAACCGGAATCATGGCGGAGGTCCAACACTTTGATTATGCCCGCTGTAATAAAGTGTTGATAAAAGTCTCGGCTTCTTGGAATTGCAGGAAACAGTGGGTTGTAAAAAAGGGGTTCTTCCACAAACATGCTTGTAGCATAGGTTTCTTGCTGGCGACTAGTCGAAAGGCTTTGCCAGGCATTCAGAAGGCTCTGATAGAATGATGGTAGATGAGATGTGTCGACATGTTGGAGTTGGACTAAGAAAAGTTCAGGGCCGTATCCGAGCCCGCTTGCTTTTCGCAGCACGTGATAGGCCAGAAGTCGGCTTGGCAGTCGTTCCTTGTACAGCAACTGCTGTATGGTACACAGCCGAAAAGCCATGATACGACTTTTTATGTCGATCAGTCCCTGGCCACCTTCAAACAAGGGGCTACATATGACATTTGGTAGCAACCAATGGTGACCACTCCAAAAAAAATCCACGAGTAGCCTCTGCACTGCCTTTAGTAGTGCCTCTGGTGGCTGAAGGCAGATAAACCTATGCCACAGGGAAAAAGCCACCAAATTATTAACCACTAGAACCCTGCCTTTGTAGGAAAGGTGGGGCAGAGCTCGTTTCCACAGTCCCAGTCTTTTTTTGACATGCTCAACAATCCCGTCCCAATTTTTGAGGACGTAATGTGGAGATCCCAGGAAAACCCCAAGGTATTTGACTCCGTCTTCCACCCATTTTAACTTTGTTGGTAGATGCACAGGTGGTACCAGCACTCTTCCAGGTGGAATGTTCTTGAGACAGGGAATCCATAAGGCCTTACTCTTGTCCCAGTTACACTTCAAAGAAGAAGCGAGGCAAAAAAGATTTAAACATTCAACAAGTGCTGGGATATCACTCTCCTTCTTAACAACCACACAGACATCATCTGCATAAGCCGATACAACTACTGAAGGACTCCCAGGGGATACAGTCACTCCTGAAATATTTTTCCTAAATAAAATTAGGAGTGATTCCATTACCAAGGAAAATAATAACCCAGAAACCGGGCATCCTTGTCTCACCCCTCTTTGAACCTGTACTGGAGAGCTGAGTTCGTTATTTATTTTAAATAAACTAAATATATTGTTGTACAACAAAGTCACGTAGGCCCTAAAATTGACACCAAAGCCACATGCTTCTAGCACACGATACAAAAAAACATGATCCACACTGTCAAAAGCCCTTTCCAAATCAAGGAATATTATCCCAAAATCTTTTTCCAAGCAATCACATTCCATTAAATCTCTAATCAAAAAAATATTATCATAAATAGATCTGTTTGGGATGCAGTAATTCTGATCATGGTGGACGAGGTCACCGATTACCGTCTTCAACCGACTGGCCAACACTTTCGACAATATTTTGTAGTCCGTACATAATAACGAGACCGGCCGCCAATTCTTTATCTGTCGTAGATCCCCAGTCTTTGGAATCAGCGACACCACTGCTCTTCTGAAGCTTAGTGGGAGTTCTCCAAGCACCAAGGATGATTCCAGGACATTCAATAATTCAGGGCCCAAAAGGTCCCAAAAAGCCAAGAAAAATTCTGCCGGTAGGCCGTCAATCCCAGGAGCTTTCCCCGAGTCCATTTCACTTAGGGCCTGCGTTAGCTCAGGCAAAGTAATTGTTGAATCCAGGCCCAGGCACTGAGGCTCAGTTAGGGATGAAAGGTGAGAAGTTAAAAATTCCATGGTTTGCTCACAAACATTTTGTTTTACATAAACTTTTGAAAAAAACTCTCTAATGCACAACCTTACATCTCCAGGGTTGGCAACCATGTTTCCCCTAAAGTCTTGTACAGAGATAAGGGTTTTGGGTGACTTATTTACAAAATCCATTTGGAAAAAAGATTTACTCGGGGTGTCTGATACCTTTAAATTGTTTATTCTTAATCTGATCAACAGGCCTGCTGCTTTCTCCTGAATCAGCTCTCTCAGTTGAGCCTTCTTTTCAACCAATAACCTGTGGTCTCTTCTGATATTATCTTTAGCCAGTTTACACTCTAACCGTATAATATCAGCTTCTAAACAAGCCATTGTTATATTTTTTACGTCAGTATCATTTGAAACAAACTGCTGACAAAACACTCTAATCTGAGCTTTTGTATTATCCCACCATAATGCTAAAGAAGAGAAAGAGGGCTTTCTTGAAAGTTGGATGACCCAAAAAGCACGGAAGGCGTCTTTAAACAAAGCATCTTCGAGAAGACTGGTATTGAATTTCCAGTATGCACTTTTGCGTAAGGGTTGAGGGAAAAAGAGGCCCATGGTAACTAAATGATGATCAGAAAACAAAGATGGAAAATGATTTGGAGAGATAACCGCATTCCTGAACTGTGAGTTTATGTACAAACGGTCAAGTCTAGCGAAAGTCATTCTCCCATTGGCACATCGTCCCCAAGTATACTCAGATTAGTTGGGGTAATGCAGTCTCCATGCATCTAGCACACCCACTGCCGAAAAATAATTTAACAAATCAGTACTACCTTCGGGATGAGGTTCTGCTGTATTTCGGTCTATACTGGGTTTAAAGGTGCAATTAAAGTCACCCCCCATGCAAATACAATTATTGAGATCTATCGACTGCATGTGTCGAATTAAAGATGAAAAGAAAGCTCTTCGTTCCACACTCTCACTTGGTGCATAAACGTTGAATAGTGTAAACCGAAAATTATTAATGACCAGTTCCAATGAAATAAACCGGCCTTTAATCACCTCCTGGAAGAGGCATGACTCAGGTACTAGGCCTGGTCTGAGTAAAAAGGCTACACCAGCAGAAGAAGAAGACATGTTACTAAAAAAACATTGTCCTTTAAAGAGGCGACACCAGTCGTACTCCCCATTTTGAATTATATGGGTTTCCTGGAGTAAGAGTACATCAATTTTCTTGCGCTCAAATAAACTTTTCACCTGAACCTGGCGGTTTTGGCTTGCACCTCCGCCATTCATATTTAAGGTTCCAAAGGTGATTTTTTTCATGGATTATCAAAAGGCGTGAGCGGTTGTTGGGAAATCTCGCTCCCTGCTTTTGTAACAGCCTTTCTAAGCCGATGAAACAGCGACCTTGTTAAATGAAATTCATCCGGCCTCCTAATTATGTCCTTTGCAGCCTGGATGAATGAAATTAAATCAGGAAAATGATCTCTTACAATCACATTTCGGTGTCAGTAGGTGTCATTCAGAAAAGAAATAACGAGTTGAGGGGCTATGGATGACTGATCTGATGAAGATTGAGACAACTCAGTCATCTCAACTTCATCCTCTGAATCTGACAAATCAGAAACAGCTCCGCCCAGGTCACATATATCAGTCTGCCCAGTCCCCATTTTGATTCCAGCCAAGTCCGAAGATTTGCTGGAATGTTCTATGGTAGAGTCATCCTCACTCTGGTACCCGGGACATTCAGCAGGAGCTGAAATCTCGGCTTCACCCTCCTGCAGGGAGATGTTCACTGGCTCAGTTGACGAACCAGTGTCATGATTTAGATCTTGCAGGGGTAAAGAGGAGCTTGGGGCTGAGACATTCCCAATCCGCTCGGTCTCAGCAGGTAGTGAAGGTGGCGGCTCACTAATGGGCTCACCATCATCTTTAGTCTCACCATCTACTTTTTCTCCCAGGTTTTCGGTGCTGCCCGATAATGTTTCAGAATTAATTAATTCAGGTTCCTTCTCCCTGGTGTCAATACAGCTTGTGGACACCTGAGAAAGACGTTCCAGGGCGTCTGCACCCACACTGTCTTTATCCAACACTACCTTTTTCAAAGTAATGTTGGAGTTACAAGCACCAGGTGCTCTTCGTTTCCACAATGTCACCATTGTCACCACAATGGGATTTTCTTCCATCTCCTCACTGCACGTAGCATCTGCCACCACAGGTGGGTTATCTGGGGTTATTTCATTATTTACCGAATCAGCGGTGTTGCCGTTTTCACTAAGACGAACAGGAGTATTATCCCTACTCCTCGAGTGCGAGGGAGCGTCGGTAGGAACCGTTCGGGTATTTCGGTTTACCTTGTTTCGTACGTTAGAGACCGGGGTGTTATCTCTTTTACAATCAGCGTCACTATGACCTGCTTCACCACACCTTACACACGATACCTTCGGACAAAACCTTTTCACATGGCCAAAAGCTCCACACTGAAAACATGTTAATGAGGCCGATGACGCATACATCTGGTACTCATGGTTGTTCACCTTTACCTTGAACGTGATGTTTAACCCCGTGTCATCGCCTCGATCCGGAAGCACCATATACACCTGCCGTCTGAAGCTCATCACGTGTTTAACACGTTCATCCTGAGACCGGAGCGGAATCATTGTGATTTTTGACACAGCTGTTCCGTATCGGGACAAAACGGACATCAGCTGGTTGCAGGTTATAAATGGGGGTACGTTAGATATGACGACCCTCATCGACGGAGTGTCCATAGGTGACGCCAAGACAAAGAGACCTGTCTCTGTGGTTAAACCCGCACTAACAACATCGTGAACGAATTTTTCATCGGACACAAATACAACAACTTTTTGATTCATTCTCGACGCTGCTCGTACATTTTCACAACCGATTATTTTCCCCACCGACAAAACAATGTCCTCAGTGTAAGTTCCTTCGGGTGGAACACACACAAATGCATGCTTCCTTGTTAAGTTGTCGAACGCCTCTAACCGAGAGCGTGCATTCGCCATCCCAGCGAATTAACACCCCCCACTTGTCCGAACCGGACAAGTAGGTACCAAACCGAAATAAATCAAACTAGAATAAATAATAAACGTGCATTACAAGCACAAAAAGGCTTACAAAGCGTCGTCGAAGCCGGTAGGCCGCACCCAAAATGGGTCCGCTCTCAAACCTCTCTCTCTTGAAGACAAAGGTATAGAAAGGATGAAAACAAAATGCCAAAGTACACAGGATGGAAAGGAGAGGGAGGGGGGGGGCAGGGGAGGGCAGGAGAGGAGGAAAACTCACAAAGAACTCACTACAACACAGAGCAGTTGCTCTCAGCCGCCATGACGCCACGCCCACCACAAACGGCCTGGAGAGAGAGAGA
Source organism: Myxine glutinosa (assembly GCF_964187855.1). Taxonomy (NCBI): domain Eukaryota; kingdom Metazoa; phylum Chordata; class Myxini; order Myxiniformes; family Myxinidae; genus Myxine; species Myxine glutinosa. The sequence goes on from NC_136268.1 coordinate 83,148,265, forward strand.
GAGAGAGAGACTTTGACTTTTGACGTCCTTTTATTCCAAAAATTATAAAGTGCATGGATGTACAGTGTATAAAATCAACAAAGCCAAAAACAAGAGAAAACGATGAAGCGAGGAAACAATACAGATATATGCGTTGATCAGATCAACTTTTACCGAAAACAAATGCAATCTTCTGCAGCAATACTATGAATTGTAGAAATTATGAACAATCATGAGAAAAATAATACCAACTCGTTTTGGCGGACTTCACAGACACTTTTCAAACACCATTTTTCCACAAATCCATCAATTTCGCCCATGCTCTTGGAAAACTCAAACTCCTGTTTTAGCCTTGCAGCACACAGTGCGTTGAAGAACGTCATGACCTTGCATTGGTGAATGGGCTTACCAATCCGCTTCTCCTTTCTGGACAGGTAAGTAGCAAGCTTTGCTGTAGCTACAAAAAAGCACAACAGTTCATATTCCTTGTTGTGTTGCCGTCTCTTTTTGAGCCCAAAAATAAAGGATCGAAAAGTAAATCTGAAATTCATTTTGAACGACACAAAGTCTAACCATTCAAATAAAGGAAAAAGTCTTTCACAACCAATAAAAAAATGAAAAACATCCTCATTTACAGAACAAAAGGGGCAACATGCAGATATTGGGGCAAAATTCCATACATATGTATTACATGGGATGATCCAGTGGGCAAGGCGCCACTGAAGATCACCTGTTCTTTTGTTGATCAGCTTACTATACATTGATTCCCATACAGGTTCATTGGGGGGCCCGGCAGGGAGTAGCCTCTTCCATCGTGCTACTCCATTTAGCGGAGGAATACCAAGAACTTGAGATAACCACCACCTATACAGGCTCTTGCTGCTCTCAGCATGCAATACACTTGTCCCTGTGCTAACAGGTGGAAGTTCCTTGGGAAAGCAGTCAAAAATCAGTTTCGGAAACGGGGACTCGTTGGGGTGTCCAAAAGTATTCCAAGTCCAAAGTTTCTGTAGCTGATGACGTTTTTGAACAACCTTCCTCAAAATCGTTCCAATTGTCCTCTTGGACCGAATCGCCGTCAAGGTTGAAATTTCCTCCACATTCCTCCACCCGACACCGGAGTTTGGCCGAAGGTGCCATACTTTGTTTATGCCTGCCTCAATAAAGCGTTGGCACAAATGACGACTCTTGAGAACATCAGGGAAGAGAGGATTGAAGAACAGGGGTTCAACCTCGAACATCCCTGGGGAGTAGGTGTCCGCTTTGCGGCTCACGGAAAGTCTTTCCCAGGCACTGAGAAGGCTCTGGTAAAATATGGGGAGCGTTGATGTATTCACGTACTTGAGGTGAGTCAGGAATACTTCGAGACCATAGCCGAGTCTACCCGCCTGCTGTAAAATATGGCAAGCCAAGGCATGGTTTGGCAGGTTTTCACCAAACAGGAGGCGTTGAATGGAGCACAGGCGAAAAGCCATGAGACGGGATCTCACGTGAACAAGGCTCTGACCACCTTCAGATGAAGTGAGGCATATTACACTTGGCCGCAGCCAATGATGGCCTCCCCAAAAAAAGTCCACAAGTTTGGCCTGTATCCTGTCCAGCAGCACTTCTGGTGGTTGCAGGCAAATAAAGCGATGCCACAACGTTGCAGCAACCAAGTTGTTTGCCACTAAGACTCGGCCCTTAAATGAGAGGTGCGGTAGGGCTCTTTTCCACAGGTTCAGCCTCCTGTCTATTTCTCCAGTCACACCTTCCCAATTCCTTTTCTCAAATTGTGTAGAGCCCAGGGACACACCAAGGTAATCAACACCATCTGTTTTCCACACCAAGTTTTCTGGAAGAGCAGGCAGATGTGTTGAGACAGGTAGGCAGCTATTAAGGTATGGTACCCAAAGAGCTTTGCTTTTCGTCCAATTAACCTTCAGAGATGAAGCCATGAAAAAGGTTCTTAAGGACTTTACAAGAGCAACAATGTCTTGGTGGTTTTTTATAATGACGCAAACATCATCTGCATAGGCCGATATAGTCATTGGTGGGCTTCCAGGAAAACAGGTCAGGCCAGAGATATTCTTTCTCAGTGTGCAAAGAAATGGCTCCATTGCTAGTGCAAAAAGCAAACCTGAGACTGGGCAACCCTGCCGTACCCCCCTCTGAACCTTTATGGGGGGAACCAGTTCATTGTTCACCTTAATTACACTGGAGATGTCAGTGTACAATAAAGTTATAAAGGCCCTGAAAATTACCCCAAACCCACATGCTTCAAGAACATGGCACAAGAAAACATGGTCAATGCTGTCAAAGGCTTTTTCAAAGTCTAGAAAACATATTCCAAAATCATTTTGGTCATGGCGAGCATACATTAAATCCCGCACGAAAAAGATGTTGTCGTAAATCGAACGACTGGGGATGCAGAATGTCTGATCAGGTAAAACCAGATCACCAATGACTTTTTTTAAACGATTTGCCATTGCTTTCGAAAACAATTTATAGTCAGTACACATTATTGAAACCGGTCTCCAATTCTCCATCCGCCGGAGGTCTCCTGACTTTGGGAGAAGACTCACCACTGCTCTCCTTAGGCTTAGTGGCATTACACCTTTTCGCAAGGATTCTTGGATTACATTCAATAATTCTGGGCCCAAAATGTCCCAAAATTCCATGTAAAACTCAGCTGGCAGGCCATCAATTCCCGGAGCCTTTCCAGATTCCATTCCAACCAGGGCACGCTGTAATTCATCAAGGCTTAAAGGCACATCCAGCTCCAGGCGTTGAGTCTCAGTTAGGGTTGGGAGATGGGAGGTAAAACATTTTATTTTATCCTCATATATTTCTTTTTTAGCAAATAGTTCAGAATAATACTTTCTAATAGTGATTTTTACCCCATCAGAACTTGTAATTTCATTCCCACTGGGGTCCTTAACTGATAAAATAAGCTGGGGAGGCTTCGTTTCAGCTTCTAAGTGAAAGAAGGCTTTGCTAGGACTATCTGATACTTTAATGCTTTTTACTCTCAGTCTAACTAGTAGTCCTGCAGCCTTCTCCTGTAATAGTTCCCGGAGTTGGGTCCTTTTTTCAAGGAGCAATTTATAATTTGTCTCATTTTCTTGCTCTGCCATTTTGTTTTGCAGTTTTAGAATTTCGGTTTCCAACCGTGCCAATGTGATTTGACTTTCATGAGTGATGTGGGAATTAAACTGTTGACAAAACAGTCGTATATGAGTTTTCATATTATCCCACCAAAGGTTGGTGGAAGCAAAGAGGGGCTTTTTTCCAACTATTGCTATCCATAGGATGCGAAAGGCTTCCTTAAACAGGGTATCATCCAAAAGACTTGTATTGAATTTCCAATAGGCGCTCCTCCGTTTGAATTGAGGGAAAGATAGGCCCATCGTGACCATGTGGTGGTCAGAGAAGATGGAAGGGGTAATAGTTGAGGACGTTACAATATTCCTTAATCGTGGGGTGATGTACCAGCGGTCAAGCCTCGCTAAGGATACTTGGCCATTGGAGCATCGACACCATGTAAACTGCCGGTCATTTGGGTGCATCACTCGCCATACATCCAAAAAAACCCCACCTGAAAGGAACTGGGAGAGGTCACCATGGGACTCTGGATGTGGTTCCGGTGAATTTCTGTCTATTTTGGGCTCTAGCGTACAATTGAAATCTCCCCCCATGCATATGCACTGATTTGGGTCAAACAAATTTAAATGGTTTATCACTTCAGTGAAGAAGGCTTTATGGTCAGTATATCTCACTTGGTGCATATACATTAAAAATAATAAGCTTCAGGCTATTGATCACCAATTCTAGGGAGGCAAAACGTCCCCGAATCACCTCCTGAAAGAGGCAAGATTCAGGTACAAGTCCTGGTTTTAACAAAAACCCCACTCCAGCAGATACAGATGACATATTACTGAAGAAACATTTACCTTTGAACATGCTGCTCCAGTCATGTTCAACCTTCTCAATAATATGAGTTTCTTGCAGTAATATTACATCAACTTGTTTCCGTTTAAATAAGCTATTCACTTGGATCTGGCGGACGTGACTGGCCCCACCACCATTTATATTGAGTGTTGCAAGATTAAGCGTCTTCATCACTCATTAGTAAATTTTGTCTGACACTGTGAGTACTCACTCTTTGCCTTTGTTATGATTTTCTTTAGTCGATGAAACTGCGATTTTGTTAGGTTTAGTTCCTCAGATTTTTTTATGACTAGTTTTGCAGCCTGGATAAAGGGAGCCAAATCAGGGAAATGATCCCCAATGATGACATTTCGCTGTCTATACGTTTCATTGAGGAATGAGAGAACAATATGGGGAGGGGTTGGGGGTTGATCTGGCATTAATTGTGATAATGCTGTTACCTCCACCTCCTCTTCCGATTCTGATAAATCAGAAAGTGGTCCAATGGGGTCTGGGTCAATACCGTTTTCTTTTCCTGCTATGCAACCTAGCCTTCCCTTGTCTGGGGGGTCCACGCAGTGCTGTGTTTGGGAAACATCAGCACATTGATTACTGATTTCCTCAATTGGCATGAAATCATTATTCCCACACTCCTGTGGATTTATGTTTCCGCCCTTTTCTGCTATATTGGCAGATTTATTATGGATGTCAGCCTGTTCGGCGACATTCGCTTGGATCAATGATGCACCATTCACGGTATCGTGGCCTGAATTATTTACATCATTAACATCGTCTGTGTGAGTAACGGAAGCGCATTGTTTTAGCGGCTGAACCCTGATGCTCTTTTCTGGGTTTTCCTCTTTATTTATTTGGTCCGCGCTTTGCAGAGAGATTCCAGGTGCATCCTGAAGAGTTTTTTCACTAACCGCCTGCAAATCGAGCACAACCTTTTTACCTGCTCCAGATGAGTCACTATCATGCGGAGCCCTTCATTTACTCGTCCCCACTTTACTATCAGTGTCCATTTCAACATTTTGCTGAGGAGGAATAAATACGTTCATGCTTGGAACACTGGATTCACCCTCATTAGGAATTTTAGGCGGTGGCAATGCGATAACCTCCCCCCCACTGGGAATCTCAATTAGTGGAGCAACGTTAACCTCCCTCCCACTGGGAGTATTCATTAGTGGAGCAGCGTTAACCTCCCTCCCACTGGGCGTATTCATTAGCAGAGCAGCCTCCTCCTTACACACTATGGCAGTGTGACCTGTCTTGCCACACCTGACACACGAGGCTTTGGGACAAGAACGTTTTAAATGTCCATACGCTCCACACTGAAAGCATGTTAAGGTGGTGGACGATGCGTATAGCTGGAAATTTGCCTCTTCAAAATTAATTTTGAAAGTGATGTTGAGGCCTGTGTCGTCCCCACGTTCTGGAAGGACCATATACACCTGTCTGCGGAAGCTCATTACGTGCTTAACACGTTCATTCCTACACCCAAGAGGGATTGTTGAAATCCTCGATACCATTTTACCGTACCATGATAGCACGGTCATTAACTTGTCATTTGGGATAAATGGTGGTACGTTAGAAACAAGTCAAGTGAATCCACTTGGATTCCGCCCAGGTTGGCACATGGAAATTATGATGTAGCATAATTATCATCTCGGGTCAAGATTTGAAATTATGCCATGGTTTTTGTAAAATTGCTACTAGTATTCACATTATGTACTTTCACCAAAACATACATCATCATAGAAACATACATAGAATTTGGGTCCTCTGGGTCATTTGGGTCCTCTGGGTCATTTGGGTCCTCTGGGTCATTTGGGTCATCTGGGTCCTCTGGGTCATCTGGGTCCTCTGGGTCATTTGGGTCCTCTGGGTCATTTGGGTCCTCTGGGTCATTTGGGTCATTTGGGTCCTCTGGGTCATTTGGGTCCTCTGGGTCCTCTGGGTCCTCTGGGTCATTTGGGTCATTTGGGTCCTCTGGGTCCTCTGGGTCATTTGGGTCATTTGGGTCCTTTGGGTCCTCTGGGTCATTTGGGTCCTCTGGGTCATTTGGGTCCTCTGGGTCATTTGGGTCCTCTGGGTCATTTGGGTCCTCTGGGTCATTTGGGTCCTCTGGGTCATTTGGGTCCTCTGGGTCATTTGGGTCCTCTGGGTCATTTGGGTCCTCTGGGTCATTTGGGTCCTCTGGGTCATTTGGGTCCTCTGGGTCATTTGGGTCCTCTGGGTCATTTGGGTCATTTGGGTCCTCTGGGTCATTTGGGTCCTCTGGGTCATTTGGGTCCTCTGGGTCATTTGGGTCCTCTGGGTCATTTGGGTCCTCTGGGTCATTTGGGTCCTCTGGGTCATTTGGGTCCTCTGGGTCATTTGGGTCCTCTGGGTCATTTGGGTCCTCTGGGTCATTTGGGTCCTCTGGGTCATTTGGGTCATTTGGGTCCTCTGGGTCATTTGGGGCCTCTGGGTCATTTGGGTCCTCTGGGTCATTTGGGTCCTCTGGGTCCTCTGGGTCCTCTGGGTCCTCTGGGTCATTTGGGTCCTCTGGGTCCTCTGGGTCCTCTGGGTCATTTGGGTCCTCTGGGTCATTTGGGTCCTCTGGGTCATTTGGGTCCTCTGGGTCATTTGGGTCCTCTGGGTCATTTGGGTCCTCTGGGTCATTTGGGTCCTCTGGGTCATTTGGGTCCTCTGGGTCATTTGGGTCCTCTGGGTCATTTGGGTCCTCTGGGTCATTTGGGTCCTCTGGGTCATTTGGGTCCTCTGGGTCATTTGGGTCATTTGGGTCCTCTGGTTCATTTGGGTCCTCTGGGTCATTTGGGTCCTCTGGGTCATTTGGGTCCTCTGGGTCATTTGGGTCCTCTGGGTCATTTGGGTCCTCTGGGTCATTTGGGTCCTCTGGGTCATTTGGGTCATTTGGGTCCTCTGGTTCATTTGGGTCCTCTGGGTCATTTGGGTCCTCTGGGTCATTTGGGTCCTCTGGGTCATTTGGGTCCTATATTCCTATCCTATAACATATATATCCTATAACCTATCCTATATATATCCTATATCATATAACATATATCCTATATATCCTATAACATAACATATAACAAATATATCCTATATTATGTACTAGCGAGCGGCCGCGTACCAGCCAAAGGGGTAGCCCATGGTTAGCCTAAATATAGATTTGATGACGTCATGTTTACACATCTGAGCGACAAAAACTGGCTACACATCTGAGCCACAGAAACGGAGCTTCACTTTTGGAGAGACAGAAATTCCCAGGCAAACGCTATAACGCACCAGGTTTACAACCTGTGCGTTAATAACCACTCTCGTCACCGGAGTTAATAGCGGCGATGCCATCATAAAGTGACCGCTTTCCGTGGTTTTTCCCGCACTTACCACGTCATGGACGAGTTCCTCATCCGAAACGAACACCACCACTTTCTGGTTCATATGCGAAGCTGCACGTATATTTTCATCCCCAACAACGCTCCCCACAGCGAGGATGATGTCCTCGACAGGGACTCCATCCGGAGGCACGCACACAAACGCGTGCTTCCTGGTTAAGCCTTCAAAGTCATCGCGGCGAGAGCGTGCATTCACCATTCCGGCGAAAATACCCCCCCCCCTCCCCCCGCTTGTCCGAGCCGGACAAGAGGGTATCAAACCTAAATAAACGAACTAAAGTAAATAATAAACGTGCATTATAAGCACAGAAATGGCTTACAACGCGCCGTCAACGCCAGTAGGCCGCACCCAAAATGGGCCCGCTCTCAATCCTCTCTCTCTCGAAGGCAAAGGTGTAGAACAGATGAAAAACAAATGCCAAAGCGCACAGGATGGAAAAGGAGAGGGAGGGGGGGGGGGGGGCAGGAGAGGGGGGAAAACTCACGACGAACTCACCAAAACACAGAGCAGTTGCTCACAGCCGCCATGACGCTACACCCAACGCACCGACGGCCGATAGGTGGCGACAGAGGGGAGAGAGAGAGAGAGAGAGAGAGAGAGAGAGAGACAGAGAGACAGAGAGACAGAGAGACAGAGAGACAGAGAGACAGAGAGACAGAGAGACAGAGAGACAGAGAGAGACTTTTGTGCCCTTTTATTATAAAAATACAAGCAATTCCACAAAGCGGTTGTAAGCAAAGCAACCAGTTTAAAGAAACATTTCGTAAGGATCATGAATTCACCAAAAGGAGCAAAGGATATTTAAAGGAAACCAGCAAGTATAAAAATTTTACAAACCAAAGGTGAAGACACAAACAAAAAACCACAAACAATTTCAAAGGAAATGCTCATGCAAGAGCTATGACCACATCAAGAGCAAAAATTAAGCGTTTAATTAAATTAAGCGAAACATTGAGAGAGGGAGAGAGAGGGAGAGAGAGAGAGAAAGGGAGAGAGGGGGAGAGGGAGAGAGAGGGAGAGAGAGAGAGAGAGGGGGGGAGAGAGAGAGCGAGACAGAGAGATTTCATTCCTTTTTTTGAAGGAAAAAACCTTTTCCACCAATGCAGACAGGTAAAACAAAAAATATTTACAGGTCATGAGAGCATTTCTACAAATACAGACAGTGAGAAAAAAGAAAACCATGGTTACAAATCAATACAGACAGCAAATAAAGTTGATATAAACAGTCATAAAAAGGTACCATTTCGAAGCATTTCACATTACGCCAAATAAGAGAGCAATGCTATATTACAAGTTTAATGTAAGGACTCCGTCAGTTAAACTGCACAAGGAACGCCGAACACACCATCGTTTCTGGAAGTCCCCACAGTTATCAAAAGACAATTCCAGGTTCAGCCGAGACGACACCAATGACCTAAGAAAGACTACAGCGTCATCCACTGGAACAACACTGTTCCGGATTTTCCTTTTCCTGGACACATATATAGCAAGTTTTGCCTCAGAAATTAAAAAGTTGGCTAAAAAACATTCATGCCTACATCTGGGTTTAATACTAAAACCAAATATAAAAACACAGTGTGTAAAAACCAACCCCAACCCTTGAATGACATGCGATAAAACAGTAAAAAGTGGTGTCAATCTTGGGCATCCAACAAAGGCATGAAAAAGAGTTTCCTGGGCATCACAAAAAGGGCACTTTTCAAGGACATGTGGACACATTCGGTGTATCAAAACGTTTGAGGGTAAAATGTGATGTGCCAATCGCCACTGCAGGTCTCCGGAGCGTTTGGCAATGGGTACCTTGTACATAACAAGCCAGTTTATCGAAGTAGAATGAGTAATCTGGAGCATTCTCCTCCAGTGCGCTTGTGGTTCTGCAGGTCTATCAGAAACAAGGGTTTTGACACACATGCCATAAACAGAGGATTTTTCCATCAACTTAAAGGAGGTGAAACCTTGAAAAAGAAGCAAAAGCTCTGGAAAGGGGTGTTGGGATGAGAGAGGGCCAGCTTCCACCTGTGGAGCCCATTTTAGCTTGGTTTGCTTGAAAAGGCGCAGAATCACAGAAAATATCCTCCCAATGACCCAAATGGACCTAACTCCAGTGGCAACAGCGATGTCAGCAGCTGGTTTCCACTTGTAAGGAGGAGGGGTTCTAAAATCTTTAACCTTGGTGCATCCAGCATCAATAAACTTTTGCATAAAAGTGCGATCACTGCAGACCCCTTCAAAAATGGGGTTTAAAAAAATTGGCTCGTTTAAGAACATTTCAAGGGAATAATTACTGTTATCACGGCGAACGGTAACTGCCTGCCATGCCTCCAGCACACTCCTGTAGAACAGGGGGACTGATGCCATATCGACTTTCTTGCTGCCAATAAGGAACAGCTCCTGATCGTAGCCAAGTCTCCCTGCCTGCCGAAGCAGGCAGTGAGCCAATGCCTTCCACGGGACGTCAGTGTACAGCAGTCGACGAAGCGACAGGAGGCGAAAAGCCATAACTTTACTGGTAATGGCAATCAGACCCTGTCCTCCTTCAGCAACGGGTAGGTTTAACACACCAGGTTTGAGCCAGTGCTTCCCCCCCCAAAAGAAGTCAATAAAAATAGATTGCAGTTTTTTAAGAATAAAATCTGGGGGCTGCAGTGCCATAAAAACGTGCCAAAGCATCGATGCTGCAAGGTTATTGGGTTCGGCAATGAGGGTGAGGGTGCAATGAGGGTTCGGCCCCGATAGGAGAGTTGGCAGAGTAAGCCCTTCCATTTTAGCAGCCGCCTCTCAGTTTTAATTATGAGAGATTCCCAGTTTCTCAAAATGAAGTTTTCGGTACCAAGAAAGACACCAAGGTAAAGAACGCCATCCCATGCCCATTCGAGTTGCTCCGGCAGAGTCGGAGGAGTGGCGCCATTTTGCGGACCAAGGTAGAGAGCTCTGCTCTTTTTCCAATTCACTTTTGCCGAACTTGCCAAACTGAATTCATGGACGCATTGGACCAAGGCCAAGACGTCCTCATCCGAGTGAACGATTGCACAAAGATCGTCTGCATAAGCAATCACCTTGAACGGGTTCGCAGTTGGTTGAGGAACGAAACCGGGAAGACGTGCGCGCAAACGAACGAGCAAAGGCTCAATCGCGAGGGAGTACAGGAGGCCAGAAAGAGGGCAACCTTGACGAATGCCTCTACTAGCTGGGAAAGGCTGACATAAAATGTTGTTAACTTTTGCTAAACTAAAAATGTTATTATACAGTAGCTGTACGTGAGAGATAAAAAATTCACCAAAACCAAACCCCCGTAAAACAGAGAAAAGATAAAAGTGATCGATGGCATCGAAGGCCTTTTCCTGATCGAGGAACACCAGACCAACATTTCTTTGTTCGAGAGAGCAGATATCAATCACGTCACGTACAATAAAGATACTGTCGTGAATTGACCTTTTAGGGACACAGTAAGATTGATCTGGGTGTATGATCTCCCCAATCACGACTCTGAGCCGGTTGGTGAGAGCCTTAGAAAAGATTTTATAATCCACGCATAGCAAGGATATCGGACGCCAATTTTCCACCCGATGCAGATCTCCCTTCTTGGGTATTAGGGCAAGCACCGCTCTACGGCAGCTGAGTGGCAGTTGGTTGAGTCGTAAACTGTCAGAAAATATTTCCAACAGTTCCGTCCCAAAGAGGTCCCAGAAAGCTTTGTAGAACTCTACGGGGAGTCCATCCAAGCCAGAGGCTTTTCCATTCGGCAAGGCTTGTAGTGCAACAAACAGTTCCTCCATAGTTATCTTTCTGTCCAGCTCTTGACGTGCAGTAGCTGACAAGGTGGGCAAGGACGCGGTTAAAAAATGCACCATTTCGTCATCAATGTCTTTCCTACAATACAGATCAGAGAAGTAATCTTTAACCAGGGTTCTAATGCCCTTGTGATCCTTTATCATATTGCCCTGCACAGTCCGTAACAAGGTGAGCTGCTCGCTACCCTTTGAAGTGTGTTCAAGTCGAAAGAAGAAACTAGAAGGCACGTCCAGATGACGCAAATTCTCCACACGGAGACGAACCATGGCACCTCTAGCTTGTTTTACACATAGCCGGTTGAGAATAGCTTTCTTTTTGGCCAATGAAAGATTCGTTTCCATTGTGTTGGAAGGTGACAGATGGCTTTGCAAAGCTAAAATTTCTTTTTCAATAACACTTTTAAAGAGAGACTCATCTTTTGTACAAAAGAATCTATACTGCTGACAAAAGGTTTTAATTTGCGCCTTAGCATTATCCCACCATTGATTGAGGGAAGAAAAAGAAGGTTTCCGCAAAAGCAGTGTACCCCAGAAAACCCGGAAGGCTTTAAGGAAAGCTTGATCCTCTAAAAGGTCCACATTAAAAATCCAATGTGCAGCTCCATAGTTCCGTATCGGAGAGAGAAGAGAAAAGGTGACCATGTGATGATCGGAGAAACCGATTGGTAAAATTTGCACATTGCCCATCATGTTAAGAAAGTTACTATTTATGTAAACACGATCTAGCCGAGCGAAGGAAAGCCGACCGTCAAGACAGCGACACCATGTATACTGGCGTATGAGGGGGTTGTGAAGTCTCCACGCATCAACAAAAGAGAATTTAGATAAAACCATTGCCAGTGGGATGGTACTAGCTAGATGAGGTTCTTTACCGTTCCGGTCCATGGCAGAGTCTAGAGTACAATTAAAATCCCCACTCAAGCAAACAAGATTATTAAAATCTGCATGAGTGAGTGATGTTTCTAACTGTGTGAAGAAGGTGACCCTGTCAGTGCTGTCACTGGGTGAGTAGACATTAAAAAGTGTGTGCCTGTAACCATTGAAGGTGAAAGACACAGAAATTAGATACCCCTTAATTATGTCTTCAAAAACAGTCAGTTTGGAGGAAAAAAGAAGATGAGAAGAATATAGGTACCCCGGCTCTAGGGCAAGCCAAGCTACTGAAAAACCATTGGCCATTCATCAACCTTCGCCATTGGCTTTCGCACGAAGGACTGCATCTCGTCTCCTGTAAAAGCATGACATCAATATGCTTTTCCTCAGTGAGTAATTTCACCTGGGTCTTGCGCAATGGGGACCGCTCCCCATTGATATTCAAGGTAGCTACAGAAAAGGTCATGTGAAGAAGAAGGGGAAGGGGTTATATAGCGGAAGGTTGGTCTACTTGTAGCTCTTCCTTCGCTTTGACGATGTACTTCTTGAGGCGGAATACTTCTCGTTCCCCAACTCCGAACTGGCTGGACTTCAGGACGAGATATTTCGCGGATGTTATGAAGATTTTTAGGTCTGGAAAGAAATCTTTCACCTTTACTCGCCTCTTCCGAAAAGTGTCTTTCAGGAATTTCAGAATTTCTGCAGGTGTGATGCCCGGGTCACCCTCCGGCCCATGAGACAACAACACTTCGTTCCAAGCCTCGATGCTGATGCCAGACGTGAGGGATGAGGCTCCATCGGAGTCATAGTCCAATTGATCAGCGTGAGTCTCACCCTCTAACGATAAAGCAGGTGCCGGTGCAGCAGATGCTGTGTGTGCCATCCCCTGAATGTCTGCAGGTTTTGGACACGTCTGCAAATCAGACAATGATGCAACAGGTGTTGCGAGATTCACCTCTTCATGACCCGCTATGGTCATGCCACGCTCCGGAATTATATGAGGCGTTTCAACGACAGAACTTGTATATGTCTTGAGGGCACAGCCTGGGACATCCTGAGGCACAACCTCCTCAGGTGCGCCATGCCCAGCTGATACAGAAACTGCACATTCCATGTCTGCGCAGCCCGGGACATTCTGAGGCACGACCTCCTCAGGTGCCTCACGCCCCGCACGGACAGAAACTGTACATTCCGCACAGCCCTGGACATTCTGAGGCACGACCTCCTCAGGTGCCTCACGCCCCACACAGACAGAGACTGTACATTCTATGTCAGCGCAGCCCGGGGCATTCTGAGGCACGACCTCTTCAGGTGCCTCATGCCCCGCACAGACAGAAACTGTGCATTCCATGTCCGCACAGCCCAGGCCATTCTGAGGCACGACCTCCTCAGGTTCCTCACGCCCCGCAGAGGCGGAGGCTAAAATGGGCTCTGTACGTCCATTATTGTCATCACAAGCAGCTCTTTCACTCTGATTCATTAATTCTTTATCATCATCAGGAGTTAGAGATGCAAATCTATTGTGTAAGGCTATGCCGGTAACACAAGGAGCCACCTCAGTGAGGGGTCCATTGTCGCTTCCAGTCAACACAATCTTTTTTGAATCCCTCGTTGCTGCTTCGTCATTAACGTTCGGCCGTTTGTGCTTCTTCCGAGCAGTAACAACAGTGAAACCTTAATCATTCACGGAGGAATCCCTCACTGCTGCTGTCGATGTCGACGGCTGATTGTCCACAGCATTACCAGGTGCCGCCTGTTTAGGCGTGCCCACGGGGACAGTTACCTTCGTACAGGTATCTCTCGCTGCTACCGCCGATGTGGACGGCTGATCGTCCACAGCATTACCAGGTTCTGCCTGCTCGGTTGTTCTCACGGGGACAGTTACCTTCGTGCAGGCACCTTTAACATGTCCGTGTTGCCCGCAAATGAAACAGGTCGTCGTTTCGGTCGACACATATATTTGATAGTTATGACCATTGAGTGACAGCGTCATGGTCGCATTAAGCGTCTGAGCGTTGTCTTTGAGGATAATATAACAATGACGCCGGAAGGTCATGACGTGTCGGAGCGAGGCGTCTGCTCGAAGTCGCAGGGGGATCATCGATATCCGGGACACGACGGTGCCGAAACGATTAAGCGAAGAGACAATGTGCTCGCTCTTTATAAACGGCGGTAAGTTCGACAAAATGATTCGGACCGCCGGTGTGTCCATCGGACTAACACTTAAATAAATGCCCTGGGATAAGGACAAACCGTGTTCCACCACCTCATTAACGAGGTGTTCCTTTGATACAAAAACCACGATTCTGTGGTTCATCCTGGAGGCAGAGAGGACATTATCCAGGCCGACAATGTTACCAATACTGGTTACCACGTCCTCGACGCTCACTCCGTCAGGCGGGCAAGCAATAAGCCCGTGTTTGCGAGTCAATGACTCATACCTGCTATTGTGCAAACGAACGTTCGCCATAGCTAAAAATAAATGAAACTAAAGAAACGGTTTCGAAATAAAATAAAAGAGAACCTGTCGCGAGCAAAACCTGCAGGCGAAGGTAAAATGAAAAGAAATAGAATAAGGGAGCCGATAAACGACGATGATGAAGAACACGGCAAACAGAGCACATGCCCGAAGAACACAAGGTTCTTTAGGACTCGCACCAAACTCACCGTGCGCGCTCTCTTTCTCTCTCTTGTCTCAACAAAGAAGGAAAACACGGGGAAAACTTCACAAGCACGTACAAGGACACAGAGGGAGTGAAATTGGGGATGGGAAAGGCAAATAACACAACACAGTACTCACAGCTCCTCACACACAGCAGCCATGATTGCCACACCCACGCACGACTCACCAACGACCAGCAGGGGGGCGCGAGGGGGAGAGAGAGAGAGAGAGAGAGAGAGAGAGACTTTTGTATCTTTTTATTATAAAAATAGAAAAAGAAAACCCCCAAATAGGGGTCACATTGTCATTTCAAGCAGAGAAACAAACAAAAAAATATTAATACAGTAAAATACAGTAAAAATTATGCACAAAACATTTCACAAAACAGTAAACGTTTCTCCAGGATTTTACAAATGACTTCTTTCACGCACCATTTGGTCTCAAACTGTGGCAGCCTTCCTGTTATGGAGAAAAAGGCAAAGTCTAACTTTACACGGCTCGTCACAAGATTTTTAAACAAGAATAAGGCATTTTCCTCATTAGCTCCGGGATCATCAACTTTTCTTTTTCTTGATTTATACACTGCCATTTTTGCCTGTGCAAGCAGGAAATTACCTAACACATCATTCATATTCTTGTGTGAGATGTCTAAGCCATAAATGAAAACACAAGTGTTGAAAACCAAGCCAATCCTGCCAAAACAATTCTTAAGAAAGATAAATAAAGGAGCCAACCGTTGACATTCAACATAAATATGAAAGAGGTTTTCAGGTCTTTTACAAAAGGGACATTCATCTGCTAGGAGACTTGAGAAGCGGTGCAGCAAGTGGTTAGAGGGGAGGATCCAGTGTGCAAGTCTCCATTGGAGGTCACCATGTCGTGGCGGCACAGGAGGATGATAGAATCCTTTCCAATTAGGAAAATATGGGGGGGAACAAGGTAAGAGGTCTCTCCATCGAACCCTCCGCTGTGTCATTTGCCCTTGCAAAAGGAAACTTACGCAACCCAAATAGAGGTCTTTTTGTTTCGGAACCCCATTGAATCCTATGCTAAAGGGGGTACACGGAGGAGAGTTGGCAAGAGAAAACTTGCAAATAAGTTCAGGAAAGGTAGCAGGAGAGGCACCTTGTTCGTTGTCTGCTTGGACTTGCTCCCAGTTAGGTGCAAGCTGTACATAGGTATGAAGCACACAGCGTAGCATACGTGCCACAACTCTGGAGGATCGCACGCCAACCAGGCTTGCCAATGCATCAGCTCCGATCCAACTGCCACTTGGGCTTAAAAGATCGGCGACCGATTTTATGTTCTTCGCGACAAAGCGTTGAACGAGGCACCTATCAGCAGGCATATCATGGAAAATTGAATTGTAAAACAAAGGTTCCATCAAGAACATTTGCTTTGTGTATGAATGCGTAGCTCTTGTTGTTGTTAGAGTTCACCATGCGTTTAGTACACTTTGATAAAACCTGGAGAGGGGAGACATATCAAGATGCGAGAGATCCATCAAGAATATAGCGTGGTCATAGCCTAGTCTCCCCGCCTGCTGCAAAAGGCGACGAGCGACGCCAACCCAAGGTGGAGAGGGGTGCATGTACACTGTACAGCATGCGTAGAGCAACCGAGAGTCGAAAGGCCATTAACCGGCTCTTTATGTCAACCAGGCCTTGGCCTCCATCGGTCAGTGGCAAGCTGAGGACCTCGGGTCGCAACCAGTGCTTTCCATCCCAGAAGAAAGACACAAAGCACTTCTGGAGCTGTTGAAGCAACACTACCGGAGGGTGCAGCACAAAGAACCTGTGCCATAGGGTAGAGGCCACCAAACTGTTGATCACCAAGACCCTTCCACGATAAGACAGTTGTGTTATCAGATTTCTCCATTTTTGCAGTTTCCCTTCAACAAGATCCAACAGACCAGCCCAATTCTTTGCTACTGTGGCGTCATTACCCAAGAACACTCCAAGGTATTTCACGCCATCAGTGGCCCATGCAAGAGGAGCAGGAAGTTTGGGTGCCGAGTGACATGACGGACCAAGCCAAATGGCGCTCGTTTTCTCCCAATTCACTTTGGCTGAAGAAGCCTTTTCAAACACGGATAGACAATAACGGACAACGTTAATGTCATTGAGGTTCCGCACAAAAACACACACATCATCAGCATATGCCAGCACCTTAATGGGCCGTTCAAGATGAGAAAAACCAACCCCGGTTAGTCTAGCACGCAAATAACCCAGTAAGGGTTCGATGGAGAGAGCATAGAGCAAGCCAGAGAGGGGGCAACCTTGTCGAATTCCCCTGTTGACAGGCAAGGGTGTAACAAGTCCATTGTTTATCTTAAGCACACTAGAGATATTGTTATACAGTATCTTAATGTAAGAAATGAAGGTCGGACCAAGTCCAAACCGTTCAAGCACTTTGAAGAGGTACCGATGATCGACGCGGTCAAAGGCCTTCTCCTGATCAAGGAGAAGAAGTCCCAAATCTGTGGGGTTTTCTTTGCACAGTTCAATCATGTCTCTTACGAGGGAGATGTTGTCATAGATGGAGCGCTTGGGTACACAATAACATTGGTCTTCTTTCAACAATGAGGAGAGATGAGGAGTAAGTCGCAATGCCAGGGCTTTTGAGAATACTTTATAGTCTGTGCATAGCAAAGAGATTGGGCGCCAGTTTTTAATATAGAGCAAGTCTCCTTTCTTTGGAATGAGGGTGAGAATAGCCCGTCGGCAACTCTGAGGGAGCTCTCCAAGCTGGCAGCTTGCGTTCAAGGTGTTGAGGAGTTCGGGACCCAGTAGATGCCAGAATTTATTATAAAATTCAGTTGTGAGTCCGTCCAATCCGGGCGCTTTCCCAACAGCAAGGCTGTGCAGAGCGGCGCCAAGTTCGTCCAAGGTAATGGGCCCCTCCAGGTAGGAACGTCCACCCTCACACAACACTGGCAGCCCTACGGAGATAGAGGCGACACTGACGGGATTTATTTGCTCCATCGAGTATATTTTCGAGAAATATTCCTTTGTGAAAAGTTTAATAACTGATTGGTTGAAAGTGATGGATGAGTCTGCCAAACGCAGTTGAGAGAGCTGTTTGTTCGGGAGGCGTTTCTCTAAGGAAAAAAAATACTTAGTTGGTATGTCTGTCTCGTTAAGGTGCTGCACCCTCATCCGAACTAGGGCACCACGTGCATTCCTCTCAGTTATTTCTTTCAATAAAGACTGTTTTTCGGTTAAGGCTCTTTGCACATTATTATTTTGTCCTGTGACCCTCTGAAGATGTAAAATCTCTGATTGCAATAATTTCCTTGCTTCATAATCAGCCCTTTTTGAGAAGCTCTGGTATTGTTGGCAGAAGCCTTTGATTTGGGTTTTTACTAGATCCCACCACACCAGTGGGTTAACAGAACAGCTTAGCTTCCGTTCCAAGAGATCTGTCCAGAAAGATTCAAAAGCCTGAATAAAGTTGAAGTCTTCTATTAAACTATTGTTGAACTTCCAGTGAGAACTCCCTGGACACGGTTTCGAGAGTTGAACGAATGCTCGAGCTAGGAAGTGATCGGAGAAACCGGAAGGCACGATGTCAGATTTGCAAACTCCATGTAACAGGTGAGAATTTACATAAATGCGATCAAGCCTCGCAAGTGAGATGTGGTTGTTGGAACAACGACACCATGTGTAGGATTGTTCGGAAGGGTGTTGCAAGCGCCAGACATCATGGAGATTATATTTTGCGATGATATTTGCAAAGAGTTTTGCGGTACATGGTTGAGGTTCCGGCCCGTTTCGGTCGCATGAGGCATTAACAGTACAGTTAAAATCGCCACCAATAATTAGACAAGTCTGCAGATCCAGTGTTTGGAGGAACTTTCTCAGTTCAGCAAAGAAGGAGATCCGCTCACCATTTTTGCTTGGAGCATACACATTAAGGATTGTAAACTTGACCTGATTGAGATAGAAGGTCACAGAGGCAAGATGGCCATCAATGATATTCGCAAATTGAAGCGAGGATGGTTGGAAATGTTTCCCTAAGACAAACATGATTCCTGCCTTAGACGAGGAGCTGTTACTAAAGAAACACTCCTTATCCATAATGAGCCGCCACTGGGCCTGAACAGATCTGACAGCGTGGGTCTCCTGCAACAACGCTATGTCGAGACCGTTTGCGTTTATCAGCTGCTTGATCTGGATCTGGCGGAGTGAACTTCCACCACCATTGACATTTACTGTTCCAATCTTAAAACTCACCATGAATTAACTTAGAGTCTTTTTCGTCTTGGCGATCAATTTTCTTAAACGGTGACAATGTGTCTGAGGAAAGTTGAATAAGTCAGGCCTGCGTATAATAGCCTGAGCACACTCAAGGAAGGACGGTAAATCGGGAAAGTATTCTGTTAGGTTTATACTGCGTTTCCTGTACGTATTTTGCAAGAAAAGTCGTATTTGTTCAGGGGAAGTAGGACCTAGACTGGTAGGTTTCTCCATTGCTTCCACCTGGCTGTTTGCTTCCTCCAGGTCAGATTCGTCGGAGTCAGTTTTAATTTCCGAATCACACAAGCTTGTATAATCCTGCATGTCGCTGCTGTCATCAATATTGGCACACGGACCTGCACTAGTTGTAACATCTGTGTGCTCTCCCACCGTGGGAACATTGCTTTGAGGAATAACAGCAATAATCTGTGGATTTTGTGAAACAGAAACAGCATCAGCAGATGCAGCGATGTTGCTTCCCCCGACTGCAACAACCTCCGATGGTGTGGCGGTATCTAGCAGAATAGGAGTCTCTTGCAAGATATTGATTCCTGCGATTCCAGCTTCACCCGGTGATGAAGTGAGAGCAGTAACTGGGACAGTTTCGCTATTTTCTGCTGGCGGGAATTCAGCATCATCATGCTCAGGATTAACATTTTCCAAAGTGACAGCAAGTTCATCACCAGTGGCCTCGGCAGGTTCATCACCAATGGTCTCAGCAGGTTCATCACCAGTGGTCTCGGCAGGTTCATCACCAGTGGTCTCGGCAGGTTCATCACCAATGGTCTCAGCAGGTTCATCATCCATGGTCTCGACAGGTTCATCACCAGTGGTCTCAGCAGGTTCATCACCAGTGGTCTCAGCAAAATCATCAGAGGACTTTCCAATAGCCGAGTCCGTAACAGGTGAGACGATTCCATTTGATTTGTTAACAGGTAAACCAGTCCCTGCATGTGGAACGTCTATGTCCTCACATGAAAGGGGGCCGAACTTGTTGGCTGTAGGTACAGGGTTTGTCCCAGGTAAGCCTTGTAGAGTGGCATCGGTCACGACTGGGGGGGTGTTACCGACAGGTTGCTTATTGTTAAATGCTGCCTTTTTCTGAGTTAAATGACCGTCGGGAAGGGTCTTTCTCTTTCTTGACGGAACAATGGTGAAACCATCCCCGACGTTCGTTGTGCTGTTTGGATCATCGGGATGGGAAGGCTGAGCGTTATTGCCGGACATGGAAGATGTTCCCTTCACAGCCGAAGCAAAAGATGAAGAAGAAGAACCCTTGTTGTTTACGTGGTTTGTCCCATCGTTCGACGAAGCCGTTTTTGGGCAAGAGCGTTTCAGGTGTCCGAATTTACCACATTCAAAACATTTCAAGGTATCAGTGGTTACGTATAATTGGTAATCATGATTATCAATTTTGAATTTCAAAACAATGTTCAGCGTTCTTTCGACGTTAGAAGGAGGAAGTACAAGATAAGCTTGTCTCCTGAAAGACATCACATGTTTAGCCCGGTCGTCCTGGCAACGTAAAGGTAACATCGTGACATGCGAAACCACAGTACCATAACGAGATAGTTCGGAGACCAGTCTCTCGTTCTTCAGGAATGGAGGACAGTTCGAGATGATGACCTTAACGGCTGGAGTGTCGAGAGGGGACACGAGTACGAAATGTCCGTCATCTGTCGATAATCCTGTACGTACAATCTCGTGAACCAGTTCAGCCTCGGATACGAAAATAACGACACGTTTGTTCATTCGTGAGGCCGCGCGAACTTTATCAATACCGATTATGTTGCCCACAGCGATAACGAGGTCTTCGACACTGACCTCGTTCGGTGGGACACAAACAACGCCATGTCTACGAGTTAACGCTTCATATGCTGCGTAACGCGAAAACGAGGTCATAATTTACAGGGGACGAGGGGGGGGGGGTGGGACAGGGGACGAGGGGGGGGGGGGAGGGGGGGGGACGAGGGACGGGGGACGAGGGACGGGGGAAGAGGGACGAGGGACGAAGGACGAGGGACGGGGGACGGGGGCGAGGGACGAGGACGGGAGAGTGAATATCGCTCTCGAACAGTGATTAATTAATTACGAGCCGAGACAGATTTTCAAAGGCGAAAAACAAACACAGCTGGTGGAGAAAAAGCGATCAGCCGGAGGACGGGATGGGCCGCCGATTAATGCAAAAGTTATCCACAAACAGCTGCGGGCTCTCTTTCTCTCTCTCAGAAACGGAAAAGGAAACAAAGGACACGGAGTGAATATAAATACAAACGAGGTAAGAAAAGGGAATCGAGGAGGGAAAAGGGAGGCAGAGGGGGATGGGGGAGGCCGAAGCCCCGAAGTGTTGGGTCTGATCAAAGGGGAGGGGTTGGGGCACAAATGCAGAGTAAGGATGTAAAGATAAACGAACAGGGGGAAGGAAAAGGTGAGATACGACGTGGAAAGGGACAAAAGAGTAGAACAGCAGAGCAGCTCGTACCTCACCACACATGCACAGCCACCATCTTGCCGCGCCCAAACACACCGACAGCCAGCAGAGGGCGAGAGAGAGAGAGAGAGAGAGAGAGAGAGAGAGAGAGAGAGAGAGAGAGAGAGAGAGAGAGAGAGAGAGAGAGAGACTTTTGTATCTTTTTATTATAAAAATAGAAAAAGAAAACCCCCAAATAGGGGTCACATTGTCATTTCAAGCAGAGAAACAAACAAAAAAATATTAATACAGTAAAATACAGTAAAAATTATGCACAAAACATTTCACAAAACAGTAAACGTTTCTCCAGGATTTTACAAATGACTTCTTTCACGCACCATTTGGTCTCAAACTGTGGCAGCCTTCCTGTTATGGAGAAAAAGGCAAAGTCTAACTTTACACGGCTCGTCACAAGATTTTTAAACAAGAATAAGGCATTTTCCTCATTAGCTCCGGGATCATCAACTTTTCTTTTTCTTGATTTATACACTGCCATTTTTGCCTGTGCAAGCAGGAAATTACCTAACACATCATTCATATTCTTGTGTGAGATGTCTAAGCCATAAATGAAAACACAAGTGTTGAAAACCAAGCCAATCCTGCCAAAACAATTCTTAAGAAAGATAAATAAAGGAGCCAACCGTTGACATTCAACATAAATATGAAAGAGGTTTTCAGGTCTTTTACAAAAGGGACATTCATCTGCTAGGAGACTTGAGAAGCGGTGCAGCAAGTGGTTAGAGGGGAGGATCCAGTGTGCAAGTCTCCATTGGAGGTCACCATGTCGTGGCGGCACAGGAGGATGATAGAATCCTTTCCAATTAGGAAAATATGGGGGGGAACAAGGTAAGAGGTCTCTCCATCGAACCCTCCGCTGTGTCATTTGCCCTTGCAAAAGGAAACTTACGCAACCCAAATAGAGGTCTTTTTGTTTCGGAACCCCATTGAATCCTATGCTAAAGGGGGTACACGGAGGAGAGTTGGCAAGAGAAAACTTGCAAATAAGTTCAGGAAAGGTAGCAGGAGAGGCACCTTGTTCGTTGTCTGCTTGGACTTGCTCCCAGTTAGGTGCAAGCTGTACATAGGTATGAAGCACACAGCGTAGCATACGTGCCACAACTCTGGAGGATCGCACGCCAACCAGGCTTGCCAATGCATCAGCTCCGATCCAACTGCCACTTGGGCTTAAAAGATCGGCGACCGATTTTATGTTCTTCGCGACAAAGCGTTGAACGAGGCACCTATCAGCAGGCATATCATGGAAAATTGAATTGTAAAACAAAGGTTCCATCAAGAACATTTGCTTTGTGTATGAATGCGTAGCTCTTGTTGTTGTTAGAGTTCGCCATGCGTTTAGTACACTTTGATAAAACCTGGAGAGGGGAGACATATCAAGATGCGAGAGATCCATCAAGAATATAGCGTGGTCATAGCCTAGTCTCCCCGCCTGCTGCAAAAGGCGACGAGCGACGCCGACCCAAGGTGGAGAGGGGTGCATGTACAGCATGCGTAGAGCAACCGAGAGTCGAAAGGCCATTAACCGGCTCTTTATGTCAACCAGGCCTTGGCCTCCATCGGTCAGTGGCAAGCTGAGGACCTCGGGTCGCAACCAGTGCTTTCCATCCCAGAAGAAAGACACAAAGCACTTCTGGAGCTGTTGAAGCAACACTACCGGAGGGTGCAGCACAAAGAACCTGTGCCATAGGGTAGAGGCCACCAAACTGTTGATCACCAAGACCCTTCCACGATAAGACAGTTGTGTTATCAGATTTCTCCATTTTTGCAGTTTCCCTTCAACAAGATCCAACAGACCAGCCCAATTCTTTGCTACTGTGGCGTCATTACCCAAGAACACTCCAAGGTATTTCACGCCATCAGTGGCCCATGCAAGAGGAGCAGGAAGTTTGGGTGCCGAGTGACATGACGGACCAAGCCAAATGGCGCTCGTTTTCTCCCAATTCACTTTGGCTGAAGAAGCCTTTTCAAACACGGATAGACAATAACGGACAACGTTAATGTCATTGAGGTTCCGCACAAAAACACACACATCATCAGCATATGCCAGCACCTTAATGGGCCGTTCAAGATGAGAAAAACCAACCCCGGTTAGTCTAGCACGCAAATAACCCAGTAAGGGTTCGATGGAGAGAGCATAGAGCAAGCCAGAGAGGGGTCAACCTTGTCGAATTCCCCTGTTGACAGGCAAGGGTGTAACAAGTCCATTGTTTATCTTAAGCACACTAGAGATATTGTTATACAGTATCTTAATGTAAGAAATGAAGGTCGGACCAAGTCCAAACCGTTCAAGCACTTTGAAGAGGTACCGATGATCGACGCGGTCAAAGGCCTTCTCCTGATCAAGGAGAAGGAGTCCCAAATCTGTGGGGTTTTCTTTGCACAGTTCAATCATGTCTCTTACGAGGGAGATGTTGTCATAGATGGAGCGCTTGGGTACACAATAACATTGGTCTTCTTTCAACAATGAGGAGAGATGAGGAGTAAGTCGCAATGCCAGGGCTTTTGAGAATACTTTATAGTCTGTGCATAGCAAAGAGATTGGGCGCCAGTTTTTAATATAGAGCAAGTCTCCTTTCTTTGGAATGAGGGTGAGAATAGCCCGTCGGCAACTCTGAGGGAGCTCTCCAAGCTGGCAGCTTGCGTTCAAGGTGTTGAGGAGTTCGGGACCCAGTAGATGCCAGAATTTATTATAAAATTCAGTTGTGAGTCCGTCCAATCCGGGCGCTTTCCCAACAGCAAGGCTGTGCAGAGCGGCGCCAAGTTCGTCCAAGGTAATGGGCCCCTCCAGGTAGGAACGTCCACCCTCACACAACACTGGCAGCCCTACGGAGATAGAGGCGACACTGACGGGATTTATTTGCTCCATCGAGTATATTTTCGAGAAATATTCCTTTGTGAAAAGTTTAATAACTGATTGGTTGAAAGTGATGGATGAGTCTGCCAAACGCAGTTGAGAGAGCTGTTTGTTCGGGAGGCGTTTCTCTAAGGAAAAAAAATACTTAGTTGGTATGTCTGTCTCGTTAAGGTGCTGCACCCTCATCCGAACTAGGGCACCACGTGCATTCCTCTCAGTTATTTCTTTCAATAAAGACTGTTTTTCGGTTAAGGCTCTTTGCACATTATTATTTTGTCCTGTGACCCTCTGAAGATGTAAAATCTCTGATTGCAATAATTTCCTTGCTTCATAATCAGCCCTTTTTGAGAAGCTCTGGTATTGTTGGCAGAAGCCTTTGATTTGGGTTTTTACTAGATCCCACCACACCAGTGGGTTAACAGAACAGCTTAGCTTCCGTTCCAAGAGATCTGTCCAGAAAGATTCAAAAGCCTGAATAAAGTTGAAGTCTTCTATTAAACTATTGTTGAACTTCCAGTGAGAACTCCCTGGACATGGTTTCGAGAGTTGAACGAATGCTCGAGCTAGGAAGTGATCGGAGAAACCGGAAGGCACGATGTCAGATTTGCAAACTCCATGTAACAGGTGAGAATTTACATAAATGCGATCAAGCCTCGCAAGTGAGATGTGGTTGTTGGAACAACGACACCATGTGTAGGATTGTTCGGAAGGGTGTTGCAAGCGCCAGACATCATGGAGATTATATTTTGCGATGATATTTACAAAGAGTTTTGCGGTACATGGTTGAGGTTCCGGCCCGTTTCGGTCGCATGAGGCATTAACAGTACAGTTAAAATCGCCACCAATAATTAGACAAGTCTGCAGATCCAGTGTTTGGAGGAACTTTCTCAGTTCAGCAAAGAAGGAGATCCGCTCACCATTTTTGCTTGGAGCATACACATTAAGGATTGTAAACTTGACCTGATTGAGATAGAAGGTCACAGAGGCAAGATGGCCATCAATGATATTCGCAAATTGAAGCGAGGATGGTTGGAAATGTTTCCCTAAGACAAACATGATTCCTGCCTTAGACGAGGAGCTGTTACTAAAGAAACACTCCTTATCCATAATGAGCCGCCACTGGGCCTGAACAGATCTGACAGCGTGGGTCTCCTGCAACAACGCTATGTCGAGACCGTTTGCGTTTATCAGCTGCTTGATCTGGATCTGGCGGAGTGAACTTCCACCACCATTGACATTTACTGTTCCAATCTTGAAACTCACCATGAATTAACTTAGAGTCTTTTTCGTCTTGGCGATCAATTTTCTTAAACGGTGACAATGTGTCTGAGGAAAGTTGAATAAGTCAGGCCTGCGTATAATAGCCTGAGCACACTCAAGGAAGGACGGTAAATCGGGAAAGTATTCTGTTAGGTTTATACTGCGTTTCCTGTACGTATTTTGCAAGAAAAGTCGTATTTGTTCAGGGGAAGTAGGACCTAGACTGGTAGGTTTCTCCATTGCTTCCACCTGGCTGTTTGCTTCCTCCAGGTCAGATTCGTCGGAGTCAGTTTTAATTTCCGAATCACACAAGCTTGTATAATCCTGCATGTCGCTGCTGTCATCAATATTGGCACACGGACCTGCACTAGTTGTAACATCTGTGTGCTCTCCCACCGTGGGAACATTGCTTTGAGGAATAACAGCAATAATCTGTGGATTTTGTGAAACAGAAACAGCATCAGCAGATGCAGCGATGTTGCTTCCCCCGACTGCAACAACCTCCGATGGTGTGGCGGTATCTAGCAGAATAGGAGTCTCTTGCAAGATATTGATTCCTGCGATTCCAGCTTCACCCGGTGATGAAGTGAGAGCAGTAACTGGGACAGTTTCGCTATTTTCTGCTGGCGGGAATTCAGCATCATCATGCTCAGGATTAACATTTTCCAAAGTGACAGCAAGTTCATCACCAGTGGCCTCGGCAGGTTCATCACCAATGGTCTCAGCAGGTTCATCACCAGTGGTCTCGGCAGGTTCATCACCAGTGGTCTCGGCAGGTTCATCACCAATGGTCTCAGCAGGTTCATCATCCATGGTCTCGACAGGTTCATCACCAGTGGTCTCAGCAGGTTCATCACCAGTGGTCTCAGCAAAATCATCAGAGGACTTTCCAATAGCCGAGTCCGTAACAGGTGAGACGATTCCATTTGATTTGTTAACAGGTAAACCAGTCCCTGCATGTGGAACGTCTATGTCCTCACATGAAAGGGGGCCGAACTTGTTGGCTGTAGGTACAGGGTTTGTCCCAGGTAAGCCTTGTAGAGTGGCATCGGTCACGACTGGGGGGGTGTTACCGACAGGTTGCTTATTGTTAAATGCTGCCTTTTTCTGAGTTAAATGACCGTCGGGAAGGGTCTTTCTCTTTCTTGACGGAACAATGGTGAAACCATCCCCGACGTTCGTTGTGCTGTTTGGATCATCGGGATGGGAAGGCTGAGCGTTATTGCCGGACATGGAAGATGTTCCCTTCACAGCCGAAGCAAAAGATGAAGAAGAAGAACCCTTGTTGTTTACGTGGTTTGTCCCATCGTTCGACGAAGCCGTTTTTGGGCAAGAGCGTTTCAGGTGTCCGAATTTACCACATTCAAAACATTTCAAGGTATCAGTGGTTACGTATAATTGGTAATCATGATTATCAATTTTGAATTTCAAAACAATGTTCAGCGTTCTTTCGACGTTAGAAGGAGGAAGTACAAGATAAGCTTGTCTCCTGAAAGACATCACATGTTTAGCCCGGTCGTCCTGGCAACGTAAAGGTAACATCGTGACATGCGAAACCACAGTACCATAACGAGATAGTTCGGAGACCAGTCTCTCGTTCTTCAGGAATGGAGGACAGTTCGAGATGATGACCTTAACGGCTGGAGTGTCGAGAGGGGACACGAGTACGAAATGTCCGTCATCTGTCGATAATCCTGTACGTACAATCTCGTGAACCAGTTCAGCCTCGGATACGAAAATAACGACACGTTTGTTCATTCGTGAGGCCGCGCGAACTTTATCAATACCGATTATGTTGCCCACAGCGATAACGAGGTCTTCGACACTGACCTCGTTCGGTGGGACACAAACAACGCCATGTCTACGAGTTAACGCTTCATATGCTGCGTAACGCGAAAACGAGGTCATAATTTACAGGGGACGAGGGGGGGGGGGGGGTGGGACAGGGGACGAGGGGGGGGGGGGGGACGAGGGGGGGGGGACGAGGGACGGGGACGAGGGACGGGGGAAGAGGGACGAGGGACGAAGGACGAGGGACGGGGGACGGGGGCGAGGGACGGGGGACGGGGGGGGGCGGGGGGGGACGAGGACGGGAGAGTGAATATCGCTCTCGAACAGTGATTAATTAATTACGAGCCGAGACAGATTTTCAAAGGCGAAAAACAAACACAGCTGGTGGAGAAAAAGCGATCAGCCGGAGGACGGGATGGGCCGCCGATTAATGCAAAAGTTATCCACAAACAGCTGCGGGCTCTCTTTCTCTCTCTCAGAAACGGAAAAGGAAACAAAGGACACGGAGTGAATATAAATACAAACGAGGTAAGAAAAGGGAATCGAGGAGGGAAAAGGAGGCAGAGGGGGATGGGGGAGGCCGAAGCCCCGAAGTGTTGGGTCTGATCAAAGGGGAGGGGTTGGGGCACAAATGCAGAGTAAGGATGTAAAAGATAAACGAACAGGGGGGAAGGAAAAGGTGAGATACGACGTGGAAAGGGACAAAAGAGTAGAACAGCAGAGCAGCTCGTACCTCACCACACATGCACAGCCACCATCTTGCCGCGCCCAAACAACACCGACAGCCAGCAGAGGGCGCGCGAGAGGAGAGAGAGAGAGAGAGAGAGAGAGAGAGAGAGAGAGGAGAGAGAGAGAGAGGAGAGAGAGAGAGAGAGAGAGAGAGAGAGAGGAGAGAGAGAGGAGAGAGGAGAGAGAGAGAGAGAGAGAGAGAGAGAGAGAGAGAGAGAGAGACTTTTGAAGTCCTTTTATTATCAAAATAATACAAAAAAATGTATTTATATCTTTACACCAATCATAAATACATGAAAAAGCAATGAAACGAAAAGGTTACAGAAGTATCACGGCACACAATTTGCCAAAATAAAACATTAACTTTATACAACCTACAAAAATATTACCAGTTGGTTCTCACGAACCTCACACAACCCTTCATGACACCAAGTATTGGTGAATTCATCAAGATTGTTTGCATCCTTATAGAAACAAAACTCTAGTTTAAGTCTTGCTGACACGAGGGCATTGAAAAACAACATTACATTGCATTCCCCGGCAGGTTTACCGTTCAATTTCTCCCTTCTTGAGAGATATATTGCCAGCTTGGCTGTTGCGACAAGAAACCTCATTAACATATTTTCCTTGCTTGACTTGGCATTAAAGCCGAAAATAAAAGAACGCAACGAGAAACCAACCTTCATTCTGTGTGCCACAAGATTAAACCACCGAAACAAAGGAACCAATCTCACACAATTAATGAAGGCGTGGAACACGTCCTCCGTACATATGCAGAATGGGCAACATGTGGATGTAGGAGAGAAATGGTTGATTAACTTATTGGAGGGGACTATCCAGTGGATCAGTCTCCATTGGAGATCACCAGATCTTTTACTTATGAGCTTGCTATACATGGAGTTCCATACAGGTTCAGAGGGGGGTCCCACAGGCAACAGTCTCTTCCACCGGATTACTCCATTTAGCGGCGTATCCCCCAGCAGTAACTTGACACATGACTTGTATAGCTCTTTACTGCTAGTCTCTTGAAAGGGGCTTATCCCCATGCTAACCGGGGGTAAGTCTTCCAACTTGAAGTGCACCAGTAACCCAGGAAAAATCCACTCATCGTGCAATGGTTCGAGCTCGTGGGACCAGCATACTCTCAGCCGTACCCCTATTCGTATCACCTCTCTCAACACTTTTGCAGTCACTCTTTCGGACCGAATTCCTGCTAGCTCGGCTACTTCTCGAGCTGATTTCCACCCGCAACCTGAAACTTGCCGGAGGTGCCATACTTTTGTGATGCCGGCAATTATGAAATGCTGGCAGAGGTCCCTACTTTTGGGTATGTTTGGGAAAAGCCGATTGCAGAACAAAGGCTCTTGTGCAAACATATGGATGTCGTAGTTGTCTTCTTGACGGCACACTGTGAGGTTCTGCCAAGCATTCAACACACTCTGATAAAAAACAGGAAGAGGAGATGTGTCAACTTGTTGAAGCAGGACCAAGAAACATTCGCGGCCATATCCCAGCCCGCCAGCTTGCCGCAAAATGTGGGTGGCCAAAACATGGTTTGGTAATTGTTCTTTCACCAAAAGTTTTTTGCACAGTGCATAGCCGAAAGGCCATTATGCGGCTCCTGATGTCGACCATACTCTGGCCACCTTCGGCCAATGGACGGCATACAACATTTGGCCGTAACCAGTGATGCCCTCCCCAAAAGAACTCCAACAGTTGCCTTTGCACTTCCTTCACCAAGCCTTCTGGTGGTTGCAGGCAGATGAATCTGTGCCACAAGAAGGAGGCGACGAGGTTCTTGACTACCAAAACTCGGCCCTTATACGAAAGGTGAGGCAGGGCTCTCCTCCATCTACTCAATCTCTTTTTTACGCGTTCAGCGACACCTTCCCAGTTTTTCTGGCTGTACTGTGGGGATCCAAGGAACACTCCAAGATAGCGAACACCTCCATCCACCCACTTTAAACTTGCAGGAAGGTGTATTGGCGGGTCTTGCGCCATTCTAGATGCACTGTCCCTGACAGAAGGAACCCATAGCGCTTTGCTCTTTTCCCAGTTGCACTTCAACGAGGAAGCTAAACCAAACAAATGTAGGCACTTAGCCAGCGCTGCAATGTCGTTATTGTTTTTAACAATGATTGCAACATCATCAGCATACGCCGATACGACAACTGGAGGATGATCAGGAGATATACTCATTCCAGAAACGTTATCCCTTAGTAACACGAGAAGTGATTCCATTACAAGGGTGAACAGTAAGCCGGAGACAGGGCAACCTTGCCTTACCCCCCTTTGAACCTGTATGGGAGAACAAAGCTCATTGTTCACCTTAACTAAACTGAATATATTGTTGTACAATAAAGCAATATAAGTTCTGAAATTATCTCCAAATCCACAGGCTTCAAGCACATGATTCAAAAAGACATGATCGATGCTATCAAAAGCCTTTTCTAAATCAAGAAAAATTATACCAAAGTCATTCTGCACACAGTTGCCATCTATGAGATCTCTAATGAAAAATATGTTATCATACATAGATCTACCTGGAATACAATAACTCTGATCAGGGTGAACCAAATCGCAAATTACCCTTTTAGCTCGATTCGCCAGAGCTTTTGAAAGAATTTTATAATCAGTGCATAGTAGAGAAACAGGTCTCCAATTCTTCATTTGTCGCAAATCACCAGCCTTTGGAAGAAGGGACATCACCGCTCTTCTCAAACTTAAAGGCAATTCTCCATGAGTCAGTGATGATTCAAGAACATGCATCAGTTCTGGACCTAATAGTTCCCAAAATTCCACATAAAATTCAGCCGGCAGACCATCGATTCCAGGGGCTCTTCCCGAGTCCATTCCAGCCAGGGCTTGCGTTAACTCCTCGAGCGTAATTGGCGAGTCCATATCCAGCCGCTGGGACTCGGTTAATGAGGATAGGTGAGAGGTTAAAAGTCTCATTGTTTCATCACAAACAACCTGTTTTGAAAACAGTTTGGAAAAGAAGTCCTGAACACATAACCGTCTGTCTCTGGGATTTACAACGACAGCTCCGCCAGGATTAATTACAGAAAAAATGTTCTTGGGTGCTTTACTGACAGAGTCCAGACGAAAAAAAGCTTTACTAGGGGTATCTAAAACCTTTAAGTTCTTAACCCTTAGTCTGAGCAACAACCCTGCTGCTTTCTCCTGGATTAACTCTCTCAGCTGAGTCTTCTTTTCTAGTAATAACTGGAAGTTTCTTGCATTATTATTTTTAGCAAGTTTACCTTCGAGCTGTACAATGTCAGCTTCCAAACAAGTCATTGTTATATTCTTAACATTTGTAATATTTGCTCTAAACTGTTGACAAAACACCCGAATCTGGGCTTTCGTATTGTCCCACCAAAGATTAACTGAAGAAAAAGAGGGCTTTCTTTGGATTTGATTAGCCCAGAAAACTTGGAAGGCTTCTTTAAATAGACCATCTTCTAGAAGACTGGTATTAAATTTCCAGTATGCACTTTTATTTATTGACTGAGGAAAAAGAAACCCCATGGTTACTAAATGATGGTCTGAGAATATTGACGGAAAATAATCTGGAGAGACTATAGCGTTTCTAAAAGTTGAGTTTATATACTATCGGTCGAGTCTCGCAAAGGACACTCTTCCTCTGGTGATGCGGCTCCAGATGAACTGAGGTTCATTGGGGAAAAGTACCCTCCATACATCTAGCAAACCCACCCGAGAAAGGAAAAGGGATAAATCAATACATGATTCGGGATGAGGTTCTGCCGAGTTCCTGTCCATTACAGGTTCAAAGGTACAGTTAAAATCACCCCCGATACACACACATTTGTTTAGATCAACTGTCTGCAGGTGATTAATCACAGACGCAAAGAAAGCTTTCCGTTCTGTGCTCTCACTTGGTGCGTACACATTGAATAATGTGAAATGGAAATTATTAACCTCCAGTTCAAGAGAGCTGAATCGGCCTTTAATGATCTCCTGGAAGAGGATTGACTCAGGTACTAGCCCTGGTCGAAGTACGAAAGCAACACCTGCCGAAAGGGAAGACAGGTTGCTAAAAAAGCACTGTCCCCCAAAAACGCGACACCAATCATATTCTACGTTTTGGGTGATGTGCGTTTCCTGCAGTAAAAGTACATCGACATTTTTGCGCCGAAACAAACTTTGCACTTGAGCTTGGCGGTTTGGGTTTGCACCTCCACCGTTAATGTTCAAGGTACCAAAGGTAATTTGCTTCATTCCTTATCAAAAGGTTTGATTGGGTGTTGCGAAATCTCAAGACTGGCTTTTGTAATAAATTTCCTGAGTCGGTGAAATTGTGACCTTGTTAGTGGAAATTCTTTGCCCTTTCTTGTTATTTCCTTTGCTGATTGAATAAATGAACCTAAATCAGGAAATGTATCCCTGATAACTACATTCCGCTGTCTATAGGTTTCATTCAGAAAGGAGAGTACGAGTTGAGGAGATATCATTGGCTGACTCAACTGAGACTGAGACAACTCGGGCACCTCCTCGTCCTCATCAGATTCCGACAAGTCTGACAAGGTCCCTCCAGGATCGAGGATGTCGGCCTCCGTGGTCACTATGGGAATTGTCAGTATCTCTGGGGATTCGCTGGAGAGCTCCACTGTGCAATCCACGATGCCATGGTGATATTTGTGCTCGTCAGCAGTTGAAGCCTCGGTTTCATCCTCTTGTGGAGCACAATCTACCGAATCGATGAGCGACTCGGTGACACAGTTTTGAATCTGCATCGGTAGAGCAGCACTACAGAGGGATGAGTCAGTCACTGTCTGCTCGTTCACAGTGACTGATGTCAATGATCGTAATGGTTCGTCCGAGGGTTTATCAACGTATTCAGCGTTGCAACTTATTTCACCCATATAGCAATTTGCGTCCACAGAGTTTGTACACAAACTTTCAGACATATTATCCTCAATTGCAGCACCCGATTCACCATCCTTTTTTTCAAACCCGATGGAAGCATTAGGAACACATTGAGGTGTGTGTTCAGCTACACTGGCCTTCTCCAATACCACCTTTTTTGGATTACTGGTAGAAAAATTATCAACCGACGCCCTTCGTTTTTTAGAACCAATAATAGGGTCCTCCTCCATTCCTTCACTACATGAGGGAATCGCAGCAAAGGTTGTGCGAGTTGGGGTCGCTTCGGTTTCTGTGACAGGAAGTGAAGTGCGATCGTTTTCTCGACTCGGGATATGCGCATCGATGCTGCTATTGTTCGTCTCACTGCAGGAGGGAACAGCAGGAACCGGTAAACTCACAGGATTAACTCCAGTCGGTTGAATAGGAACACGAGTATTATCATTTTTACAATCGGTGTATGCGTGGCCATTTTCCCCACACTTTGAACACGAAACCTTGGGACAAAAACGTTTAACGTGACCAAAGGCTCCACAGTGAAAACACGTTAGTGAGGCTGACGAGGCGTACATTTGATACTCCCGATCGTCGGATTTTACTTTAAATGAAATATTTAACCCTGTATCATCACCACGATCGGGAAGTACCATGTAAACTTGGCGACGGAAACTCATAACGTGTTTTATCCTCTCGTCTCGGCTCTTCAGAGGGATCATGGACATTCTTGACACAGCTGTTCCATAACGAGAAAGAACTGACATTAGTTTGTCGTTTGATATAAATGGTGGTACATTTGATACAACGATTTTCATCGCTGGAGTATCCATGGGGGACGCTAACATAAAAACACCACCTTCTGTGGTTAAACCTGCACTCACGACGTCGTGAACAAAGTTTTCTTCGGACAGGAAAATAACAACTTTTTGATTCATTCGTGAGGCAGCTCGGACATGCTCGCACCCGATTATTTTCCCCACTGTGAGTACCACATCCTCAGTGAGGACTCCTTCTGGTGGAACACACACAAATGCATGCTTCCTCGTTAGGCTATCGAACGCCTCTAACCGAGAGCGTGCATTCGCCATACCAGCGAATTCAACACCCCCCACTTGTCCGAACCGGACAAGAAGGTATCAAACCTAAATAATCGAACTAAAGTAAGTAATAAACGTGCATTATAAGCACAAAAATGGCTTACAAAACGCCGTCGAAGCCAGTAGGCCGCACCCAAAATGGGCCCGCTCTCAATCCTCTCTCTCTCGAAGACAAAGGTGTAGAACGGATGAAAACAAAATGCCAAAGTACACAGGATAGGAAGGAGAGGGAGGGGGGGGGCAGGGGAGGGCAGGAGAGGAGGAAAACTCACAAAGAACTCACTACAACACAGAGCAGTTGCTCACATACGCCATGACGCCACACCCACCACAAACGGCCTGCAGGGGGCGAGAGAGAGAGAGAGAGAGACTGACTGTTTCTTCCTTTTATTACAAGAGTACAAAAAATCAGTTATGTTCAGTCACAAAGAAACAAAACACAATAAAATGGTCTCAAGGAAAGGTTATTTTCAAGTCATCATCATCAAGTGTGCATATGACATCATTAAAAACCCACTTTTCTTTAAAACATGTTAAATTCTTGTTCATTTTAAAAAACCGGTACTCTAGCTTTAGTCTTGCATTTACAAGAGCCTTAAGGGTGAGCAGTACATCACATGACGAGTCAGAAGCGTTTCCCATTTTTTTCTTCCTGGATTTATAAATTGCAAACTTGGCCTGGCCAATTAAAAAATTCATTAAAACCACATTCCTAAGGGAAGACGGTCCTAAAACACCATAAATAAAAACATTGTGATTGAAGAGGGAACCAAGCTTCACAAAGCGTTCCTGAAGGAATGTAAAAAGAGGTTGCAATCGTTCACACTCCAGGTATATATGCGGTAGGGTTTCAATGGATGCACAGAAAGGGCATAGATTAGAGTTAGCAGTAGAAAACCGGTTCAGTAAAACATTATAAGGTAAAATCCAGTGTACAAGTTTCCATTGAATATCTCCAACATACTTTGGAGTAGGCAAGAGATAAAAACTTCGCCAATTGGGGCAATTGGGTGGTATTGGGGGGAAAACATCCCGCCATCGAAGCCTCGGGTGCTCAGAAAATGTTTTTGCGTATAAAATTTTAACGTACGCGTTGTACAGAGTTTTCTTTGGAAAGGCGGGAAGGGATAATGCAGTATCATCAGGGCTGTTCAGGCCAGGGGACAGATTAAGTGGCGGGCTGAAGACTAGGAGTTTGGGGAAGTCACCCGCTGTTTCCTCGGGGGAAGGGCCAAGTTCCTCGCAGGTAGTATGATACGTTGTGGATATCCCTTGAAGGAACCGAGAGATGATCCTGACAGATTTTATTCCGGTTTTTTGTGCCACAGCGGCAGCACTCAGCCGGCAGCTCCCAGACTCTGTCATGAGGTCTTTCACTCGCAGCAGCTTGGCATCAACAAAACGTTGAACGAGTCCCCTATTATTCAAGCTGTTTTCCAGGAAGGGGTTGTAGCATAGGGGCTCGTTCAACAACATTTCCATGTTGTATGTTGCCATTTCACGGGAAAAGGACAGGGCTTGCCAGGCGTTCATCACCCCTTGGTAAAAGGTGGGCAGCAAGGATGAATCGATTTGATGAGGGTTCATCAAGAAAAGTTCTCGGTCGTAACCCAGCTTGCATGTGAGCTGTAATATGCAGTTAGCCAGAGGCCTCCAGAGTAGGGCTTCATCTCCATATACAAGTTGGCACACGATATGAAGCCGGAAGACCATAATCCGGCTGCGGATATCAATAAGACCTTGGCCACCTTCAGCGAGTGGCAAGTATGCCACGGGGGGTTGGAGCCAGTGTTTCCCGCTCCAGAAAAAGTCGACAATGCTCTTTTGCAGTGTAATAAGAAGGCTCCCAGGCGGTTGTAGGCATATCATCTTATGCCATAGCATAGAGGCGACAAGATTGTTAATGACGAGAGTTCTTCCGCGGTACGAAAGTTGGAAAAGAAGTCCTTTCCAGCGGGCCAGTTTTGCCATTACCTTGTCTGGTAATCCCACCCAGTTCTGCTGCTCAAAGGTGTTGTCTCCGAGGAAAATACCGAGGTATTTAATGCCACTTTTCTGCCAGTTCACTCCTCCTGGTAGGACAATTGGCGGGCAATCTCCAGGTCCTATCCAAAGGGCTTCACTCTTCTTCCAGTTTACCTGGCCTGAACAAGCCTGACAATATGTTTTTAGTGCCTGAGCCACCGCAGTGACGTCAGTACTATTTTTTATATAAATACAGACATCATCTGCATAGGCAGAGACTTTTAGCGGTGTGGTAAGAATTGATCCAGTGAAGCCAGAAATGTGCGTACGTAATTGGAGCAGCAGAGGTTCGATGGCAAGAGAGTATAAAAGTCCAGATAGCGGGCAACCTTGCCGTACTCCCCGTTGTACAGCAATGGGGCTACACAATACTTGATTAATTTTAAGAACACTGGATATATTACAATACAAAAGTTTAACGTACGAGATAAAAATAGGTCCAAACCCAAAATTCTCTAAAACTCTAAAAAGGTACATGTGGTCAATACAGTCAAAGGCTTTTCCTTGGTCAATAAAAAACAGACCAACATTCATATTAAAATTGTTACAAAACCGAATGGTATCACGGATAAGAAAGATATTATTAAAAATAGTACGTCCAGGAATACAAAAGGATTGATGTTCTCCTATTAGTACATTCATAAAAGGTTTCATTCGATTAGACAAGGCTTTGGCTAAAATTTTATAATCCGTACATAAAACAGAAATAGGACGCCAGTTCTCTATAAGTTGAGTGTCCGCTTTCTTAGGAATTAAGGTGGTGACTGCTCTCCGGCAACTCCACGGCAGTTGTCCATCCTCTAAACATTCATTCAATACCCGCAGTAGGTGAGGTCCAATGGTGTCCCAAAAAAACTGGAAAAATTCACTTGTCAGCCCATCCAGTCCAGGGGCTTTATCAGGTTCCAAGGCCTTCAAGG
This sequence comes from Myxine glutinosa, assembly GCF_964187855.1. NCBI lineage: Eukaryota > Metazoa > Chordata > Myxini > Myxiniformes > Myxinidae > Myxine > Myxine glutinosa. The sequence goes on from NC_136268.1 coordinate 83,185,170, forward strand.
CAGCGGTGAGCTCAGGTAACCTAAGAGGATCCTCCAACTGCTGCTTCTGATCCTCCGCCAATGTTGGAAGGTTAGAAACAAGTTCCGATATTGCATCCTGGTTAATGTCATGCCGCATAAACCGTTGTTTAAAATGTTTCCGGGCACATTCCCTGATTCTGCCATCTTCATAAAGGAGTTCCCCATCATGGAGCAAGCGTGTAATCATTGACGAAGAGGCCCCCCTTTTAAGGCTGAAGAAGAATTTGGTTGGAGCATCAAGGTCGTGTATGTACCTCATCTTCAGGCGCAATAAAGCATTTTGTGCTCGCCTTTCGGATATGGAATTCAGTAAGGCCGTTTTTCCATGGATTTGTTGCCTCATTCCCTGGTAGCTCACACTTGCGGTTCCCTGAAGCTGTTCCTGTAATTCCAGGATTTCATCTTCAAGTAAGGTTGTGGTTTTTCTTTCCTCTTGAACACCATACGCACGATATTGTTGGCAGAACAGTCTGATGTGCGTTTTGGCATTATCCCACCATTGTCTGAGGTTTGAGAAATTCCCTTGGGAGGCAACCAGAATATTCCAAATTTCCGGAAAAATGTCCTTAAAGGTACTATCATCAAGTAAGTTGTTATTAAATTTCCAAAAAGCACTCTTGTGTTTCGGGCAGGGGGCAGAAATTTTGAGAAATGTTGCGCTGTGGTCCGAGAATCCTGATGGGCAAATTTTGGATGACAGAACGAGGCGTTCAAGTGGAGGATTAATATAAAACTTGTCCAAGCGAGCAAGTACAATATTACCCTGAATACATCGACACCATGTGTATTGCCTGATTGATGGGTGCTGTACCCGCCATATATCTGTCAAATTCATTTGTTTTAAAAATTTGGTGAGAGGGATTGTGGAGGCAGGATGGGGCTCTGCACTGTTCCTGTCGAGTTGGGGTTGGAGGGTGCAGTTAAAATCTCCACCAATACAAACATGATTGTCTTGGTTTTTTAGGGCGTTTTGACTGTCGAGGGACGTTAGGTGTGTCCCAAGGTCATTAAAAAAAACTCGCCGAGCTACAGGCGTACTTGGGGCATAGATATTAAAAATAGTATAGAATTTTCCATAGTAGTGGAATTCTAGGGATGCTAGGGATCCCTTGTGTATTTCGTCGAATTTAAGCGATGAAGGCGAAAAGGAGGGGCTAAGAATTATTGCGACACCGCCTTTGCGGGAGTCACCGTTACTAAAGAAGGACAGGCCGGGGAAGAGCCTACACCACTCTGCGACACAGCAGTCGTTGGCATGGGTCTCTTGTAAGAGGGCAATGTCAACTTTCTTCTGCAATAAAAAATCCCTTACTTGAACTTTACGGACAGAGCTACATCCTCCGTTAATATTCAGGCTACAAATGGAAAAACTCATTACAGCTATAAGGAGGAGTGACCACCACTCAATTTTTTGATAGCAGTTCATTCTTAGCTTTTTGCAACCACTTCTTTAAACGGTGACGTTGGGAGGAATTGAAATTAAAAACGTGGGGCCGTTTTACCATCAGTTTAGCGGAATGTATAAAATCAGGTAGCTCCGGAAAAAAGGTTTCTATTACAACATTCCTTTTTCGGAATGTGTCCTTAAGAAACATTTTTATCTCGGAGGGAGGGATTGGAGGGATTTCTTCTTCCTTAAGGCTACCACATTCACTAACAGAGTCATCTATATCAGATGGCTCAGATGGTGTGTCACACTGGTTTTCATCATTTATCTCCTCACCGTCATCACATCCCTCCACGTTATCGGATGGGGCATAGTCCATAGAGGGGGGGGGGGGGGACGGGGAGGGAGAGAAATGAGCCATCTTCAGGGGAGGGGGGGAGGGGGGGGGTACTAATTTTTGTGGTTCAACCATATCAATTTCTAGGTCAGTAGACAAGGGCGAGGATTCATCCACATCTATGTCCTCCAATACCGAGAAACGATTTTCTGTGACGAGGGACAAATCTAGGCCAGAGAGGAGGGCCTGTCGGTTTTCAGTTGTAGGTTTTTTAAAGAGGTGACCGTTTTCATCTGTTGTTTGCAGATGTCTTTTTCCTTTTGGGCAGACTAATTGAAACTCGTCCTGGTTAGTGGGAAGAGATTGCAAGGGTTTGGGGGGAGGGGGGGGGAGGGAGGACGTGATCATCGGGAGGGGGATCCCATCGGCTACCACGGCGGGAGAGGTAGGATCAGTTATAGCAGGCAACAAGCTGTGATTGGACGATGTCGCCTGGGGGGTGAGATCTATAGTTAACAGGAGATGGCTGCAATTAGATCCTTCAGTAGAGGGAGGGGCCCCTGTTTCAAGGGGAGGGGAGGGGGGTACGGCGGGGGGGTTTGGATTGGTGGTAAGAGGGCTTGGGTCGGTGGTGGACAGATTGGGATCAGTGGTGGTAAGGCTTGGGTCGATGGTGGGAAGGTTCGGGTCGGTGGTGGGAGGGCTTGGTTCGGCGGCGGGAGGGCTTGGTTCGGTGGTGGGAAGGTTTGGTTCGGTGGTGGGAAGGCTTGGGTCGGTGGTGGGAGGGCTTGGGTCAGTGGTGGGAGGGTTTGGACCGGTGGTGGGAAGGTGGGGGGGTTGCTTATTCCCGGTTCGGAGGGGAGGTTGCACTTGTGGAGAATTCTCTTTTCGGGGGCAGTCATGCTTAACATGCCCAAATTGTCCGCAGCCAAAACATTTTAGAACGTTGGTGGACACGTACACTGTATATTCGTTCTGTTGATGTTTTAATTTTATTATAAGGTTTAAATCCTTCTGGGAATTTTTTAAAATCATAAACACTTGCCGCCGGAATGAAACCACGTGCCTTAAATCGTTGTTTTGTGACCCGAAGGGAATCATGGAGATAAGAGACACGATGGTACCGTATCGGGACAACTCTTTAATTAGTACATCGTCGGATACAAATGGGGGGCAATTTGATATCACGACTTTTATCGCTGGGCTATCTAGTGGGGAAATCATTACAAATAAATCTGGATCGATTGTCAAACCCTGTTCGACAATTTGTGGGACACAATCCACGTCGGACAAAAAAATAACGATCCGCTTGTTCATCCGCGAAGCGGCAACAACCTTGTCGATCCCGACAACACGACCGGTTGCGAGGACAACGTCCTCGACACTAACCTCACGTTCCGGAGGTACACAAAAGAACCCGTGCTTACGGGTCAGGCTCTGAAAGGCCGTAAATCGAGATAGTGCAGCTGCCATGCTGGAACAGCTGCACTTACAACCCCTCCCCAACTCGGGGAGGGTGAATATATAATACAATCTTCCCCACCCGAACTCCGGGAATGGGAAGCAATCAGACCTCTCCGATTTCCCTAACTTCGGAAAAGGGAGGCAACAAAACAAACTGAAGGAAGGATAAACGAAAGGAAAAAAAGTAAATAGAGGTTTAAGATGAAGGAGCAAACACCGATCGGGCGACGCCCAAAAACGGCGAACCCTTACCAGCGATCACCCTGTGCTCTCCGGCTCTCTCTCCCGTCTCAACGTATATGGGAATCACCAGGAAGACTCCACGAATAGGTACAAGGACACAGAGGGGGGAAAACGGGGGGGGGGGGGAATGGAGCAACAACACAGAGCACTCACAGGCCTCCACAAGCAGACGCCATGACAGTACAACCAGCATGCAAACGACCAGCAGGGGGCGCGAGAGAGAGAGAGAGAGAGAGACAGAGAGAGAGAGAGAGAGAGACAGAGAGAGAGAGAGAGAGAGAGAGAGAGAGAGAGAGAGAGGGGGGGGGGGGTACACATGTGGTTTGTGTGTTTTTCTAACGTCTGACGGAGCACATCACACTCAGGCATGCGTCCATTGGCCGACTTAGCTGGTAAAATTTCACCCATGGACAGCCTGATGGCTTTGAGCTCGACTGTGTTCATATATGGGCATGTCTCCTGTACTCGCACTGACCCCATGATCACGCTCGTGGCCCATGTTGATTGGCTGTAAACTAAAAAAGAAAAGTCGGAGAAGGACAGATTACAACAGGGGTTGGTTCAATAATGTAGAGAGGAAGAAAAGGTGGGGTGTAGTTGTGTAGGTACAGACACTTGGGTTGGGGAATATATCTTTATAAACATGTGCTCAGCACATTTCATTCATTGCAGGAGTTACATCACACTTATTCTAAGATGTACGATGACATAACTATTCAAATCTATCCCCCATTTTACCTCCAAGACCAGATCTATAACACTATATGCATACCAGACCACTTTTATTTCTGTGTGCTGAACGTCAATTCAACACATCTACAGAAAATAACTAGGTTAATGAAGTATGATCAATATTACAGAACTGTATAAATTCAGTGCATTGTCACATTGGCGAAAAATAGCGTATTTACATATGTTTTGAAATGCTTCACATTTACACACTTCAGAGCGTTCAAAACGAACGATAGCTGGTCTGTAATGATAATATATGTTCATTAATACTCGATGACATTTTAAGAGCTGAAGTTGTCATGGATTTCCATATGTAGCTGGTAAAAGGGGTCAAGACCATAGATGCCCATGTTAAAAAAAAAAGCATTATTATTGGAGAACATCGTATTGCTGAACAAGGTACTGTAATTAACATTGTCTGATATGAACTTCATTGAAACTTATTATTGTACGATTTATAATGCATCAGCAAAATTCTAAATTATGAATAACAAAACTCTCTATTTATCATTGTGAATAATTAATGCAATAATTGTAAACAACGGGAATTGCAGAAACTTTCAGTTTGCAAAATTCCATATGGCTTGCTTCCATCCTTAAATGAAAGATGTTGGAATAATTAAACTTTACGTTTAACTTTACGTTTCAGTAAAGTAAGGTGGAGCAAGATGACAACTCTACCATATGTATGTATGTACAGTACATTCAGAACGTATTCAGACCCCTTCACTTTTTTCACATTTTGTTATGTTGCAGCCTTATGCTGAAATCGTTTAAATTCATTTTTTCCCTCATCAATCTCCACTCAATACCCCATAATGACAAAGAGAACACAGGATTTTAGAAAGTTTTGCAAATTTATTAAAAAGAAAAAACTGAAATATCACATTTACATAAGTATTCATACCCTTTGCTATGACACTTGAAATTTAGCTCAGGTGCCTCCCATTTCTCTTGATCATCTTTGAGATGTTTCTACACCTTGATTGGAGTCCACCTGTGGTAAATTCAATTGATTGGACATGATTTGGAAAGGCACACACCTGTCTATATAAGGTCTCACAGCTGACAATGCATATCAGAGCAAAAACCAAGCCATGAGGTCGAAGGAACTGCCTGCAGAGCTCAGAGACAGGATTGTGTCGAGGCACAGATCTGGGGAAGCCTACAAAAAAAATTTCTGCTGCATTGAAGGTTCCCAAGAGCACAGAGGCCTCAATAATTCTTAAATGGAAGAAGTTTGGAACAACCAGGACTCTTCCTAGAGCTGGCCGCCCGGCCAAACTGAGCAATCGGGGGAGAAGGGCCTTGGTAAGAGGTGACCAAGAACCCGATGGTCACTCTGGCTGAGCTCCAGAGATCCTGTGTGGAGATGGGAGAAACTTCCAGAAGAACAACCATCACTGCAATACTTCACCGATCTGGGCTTATGGCAGAGTGGCCAGACGGAAGCCTCTCCTCAGTGAAAGACACATGAAAGCCCACAGAATCTTGTTTCTCACAGTCTCAGAGTCCCTTATGAGCTTTTTTGCAAACTCCAAGCGGGCTTTCATACACACGAGTATATATGTTTATTCATAGAGCCCTCTTGTTGCATTCAGAATCTAAGCATACTTCTATAATCAGGACAACCCAACCTTTTCTGCTATGGGCATCTTGCCATACCTTGCTCTATTATATTTTAATATCTATTGGATAAAAGATGCTCTATGAACTGGACAATTATTGTATGCATATATCAAAAAAAGTTTAACCATTTAAACTTACGATAATCTATGTTGTATTAATAATGTACTCGCAGACCCGTGGATCGTATCCATGCAATGTAAAATGTGACTTCAAATCCTCAACTCTCCCTCTCTTTTTCAAACCCCAAGTTCTCAACCTCCAACTCCCAACCCCAAGTCATCCCCCGCCCCATCCCAACACTAAGGCATCAATCCCCTCCCCACTCCAAGCCTTCAAACGCCCACCTCACCCACCCTCCACCCAACCACAACTCCTAAACCCTCCCAAAAGTCCCCCACTCTCCCCCAGAGGCCTCAATCACCCCTCCCAACTCTGTCCAATTTTTGCTACTCCCATCCTCCCACAACCCAAGTCTTAACCCCCCCCCCCCCAACCCAAAGGCATCAATCTCCTCCCCACTTCAAGCCTTCAAAACTTCCCCCCACCTTTCCACCACAGCACCTCAGCCCCCCACCCTCACAAAAAGTCCTCAACAACACATCCCCCAAAGCCCTAAACCTCCATCTCCCAACTCTGTCGCATCTTTGCTCCCTCCACACCCTCCACCCCATTCCCAACCCTAACTCTGCCCTCCACTTTTCACCTTCCTCCCACTTATAAAAGCAATTGGACATTCCCACATCGAATTAGCGGAATATTTAACACTTTCTCATCTCCTGTCATGCCATCACCGACTTCACAGAAACCCATCACAGTCCCCTGTCCAATCACAATCCCACAAAATATGTGGAAACCCTGTGGCATTGCAACGCTGAAGTGACCGTGAGCAGGCTGATTGGGCCAATAAACAACCCAAAACCAATGATCTTCTTCCTGATGAAAATGTACACAAATACACATTCTAAGTAGTAAATAATGATGGATGTTTTTTCTTTCACAATGCACGAGATTCCCATAAATCCTTGAACAAAGACATGCGTTTTATGGTCCCTGGTTGAGTCGTTTATGAGAAACTATTTGGATATAATAGCAAAGACCTGTGTAACCTACGTGGTAAATGCCCTCCTTCCCAGAATGCCACATAGTTATTTGGGTGGTGTAAGGACAACAGACCTGAATTTATTTATTTATTTCATTTGAGTGGCCTCGATCGCCGAGGCCGATCTTCACAAGACCAGTGTTGCCCATCGGCTCAAATCCTTTTAACTGCCACATTGGTCGTTTTACATTGAAGGGAAAACTTTTATGTGGAGGGCATGGCGATTGTGAATATGACAAATCCAAAGATGTATTTGACTTTACATAGCGGTAAGCACCAACATTGTGACCGTATCGGTTTTTTCAAGTTGAAAGTGTGGGTGGAGTCAGGTGAACTGTCCAACCAATGAACAGAATGGAGTGTTACACACAGACAGATGGATGGACGAACAAGCATATTATATGGACAAGCAGGTACCAGTGGTACCCTCACTAATTCCTTTGATGATACAACAACACACACAACATGCATTTTAAAGGCCATTTTCCCTGCTAGAGCGGGGGTTAGCCTTGCGGTCCCCATGACAATCTTCTCCATTTTGCCCTATTTTCTGCATCTCTCCTTGTTAACCCCCTTGCCCGCATTTCTTCTTCCACCATCTTTAGCCAAGTCTTTCTCGGTCTTCCCCGTCCTCTACTTCCTTCTACATTCATTTCCATCACTCTTCTCAACCAGTCACTTTCATCCTTCCTCAACACATGACCAAACCATCTCAACCTGTTCCTCTTCACAGCATCAATCACAGGCTCTATTCACATCATCTTTTGCAATTCATCATTTGTCTTCCTCTCTCTCAACGATACTCCGCACATGCACCGAACCATTCGCATTTCCACTCTTTCCAGCCTTCGTTGCTGCTCTACGTTCATTACCCATGTCTCGCTCCCATAAATCATAACACTTCTCACACATGCAGCATACACCTTTCCCTTCAGGTTCAACGACATTCCTCTCCTCATCAGCACGCCACTCAGTTCCCGAAACTTCTTTCATGCACATCTCACTCTTGCAACCGTTGCCGAGTCTGATCCACCTTCTCCATTCAGCATGTCTCCGAGGTAGCAAAATGTTTTCACACCTTCCAGCTTCACGCCGTCTCCAAGATCCAACTCAACATTTCCTCCATCTGCAGCTCCCTCTGTGCACACCTTACATTTGAATGTAGCTGCCACACTGGTTAATGACCCCCTCAGACCACCACATTTTTGATGAACCCACTCAGCGCACTTTGTACATTGAATGGAGTTCACTCCGACACCCTTCTTGCACACAGCACAGGGCCACTTCCCAGTTCTTTCCACCTCACCACATGCTTTACCACTTGCCATCACCTTCGTCTTTCCGATATTCACCTTCAGACCTTTTGTCTCCATACATTCCTTCCACTTGTTCATCTTTTCCTTCAGTCCATCCATACTTTCCGCAATCAACACCAGATCATCTGCATACAACAACTCCCACGGTAAACCCTCCTTTACGTTCTGAGCCAGCACCTCCATCACAGCTACAAATAGTAGTGGACTTAGTACCGACCCCTGATGCACTCCCACCTTCACCTCAAACTCACCACTGTTCCCGTCCTTCGTCCTTACAGCTGTGCGTGCTCTTTTGTACATTGCCATCACTACTCTGATCAACCATTCCTCCACTCCTAACTTCCTGAATGCCCATGTCAATACTTTGCGTGGACCCTATCGAATGCTTTCTCCTGATCAACAAACCCAAGAAACAACTTCTTCCTCTTCTCCATGTACTTCTCCTGCAACTGCCTCACAATGAAAAGCGTGTCTGTCGTTCCTCTTCCTGGCATAAATCCAAACTGCATTTCGTCGATCTTCACTTTCTTCCTTATCCTCCTCTCCAACACCCTTTCCAATACCTTCATTCCATGCTCCAATAACTTTATCGCTCAGTACGAGCCACACTCCAGAGGGTCACCTTTCCCCTTGTATAGAGGGACGAGGGTACTCAGTTCCCAAGCCACTGGAATGCAGCCTTCTTTCACCACCAGATTACAGATCTCTGTCATTCTCTTCACACCCCAACTTCCTGCTGCCTTCAACATATCTCCCACAACTCCCGTCGGCCCTCCCGCTTTTCTACTCTTCATTGCTTTTATCGCTTCCTCAACTTCCTTCTCAGTTATCTTCTCTGGCGGTCCTAAAACTGGGTTACTCTCTATGTTGCCATCCCATTCATTCTCTGTATTCAACAGCATTTCCATATATCTTTTCCATGTTCCTTTAATTCCATCTGGGTCCACAACGATTTGTCCCACTTCATCCTTCAAGCAACTCACCCCCATCACATCACACCTCTCTTTCGCTATCTGCTTTGCAATCCTGAATACTGCTCTCTGACCCTCTTCCGAATCCAAGCGTTCTCCGAACATTTTCCTACATGCCCCCTGCGCCTTTGCTACCTCTTTCTTTGCAGCCTTCTTGGCTGCCTTATCAATTTCATGCTCTGCTGTTTCTGCTCCCGTACCCTTCGCCTTCTGCCACTCCTTTAACTTCTTCCTCTTCTCGTCAATCCTCTTTCCAACTTCGTCATCCCACCACCATGTTTCCGAGTGCCTCGGTGGTCCTTTTGTCCATCCACATACCTCACCAACGGCTCCCAACAGACTAGCTTTCATTGACATCCAACCACTTTCAAGCTCAACCACATCATCCTCTACCCTACTCAGCCTCTCTTTTAATGCCTCCCTTACTGTCACCTCTTTCAACCTCCACACCTTCATTCTCGGTTGGTACTTCACCCGCCGAGCTCTCCTCCCACCTTTCACCCTTATGTCGCAGACAACCAAGTGGTGCTGTGAAACAGCCTCCTCCCCCGGGATCACCCTTGTGTCCCGGAGGTGCCCCCTATCTCGCCTACGCACCATCAGGTAGTCAACGGTTGTCGTCGACCCACCTGACGTGTATGTAACAAGCTTATTATCCTCTTTCTGGAACTGAGTATTACAAATCAACAAATCAGCTCCATCAGCAAACTCCAAAATCCTTTCACCTTCTCCATTTCTCACACCATATCCGTAACCCCCATGAACTCCCTCAAAACCATCCATACTCCTTCCCACATGTCCATTTAGGTCACCTCCTACCACAACAACTTCCTCATCTTTCACGTTTTCCATCAGTTTCTCTATCGCACACCAGAACTTGTCCTTCTCTTCATCGCTCCGACCAACCTGCGGAGCATATCCCGAGATGACGTTCACCAAGAGCTTTCCAATCATCATTTTCACTATCATCAACCTATCACTCACTCTAGTCACACTCACCACACTGTCTACAAACTCCTCAGAAAAAAGGACACCAACACCATTCACGCCCTCCAGGCACCCTTGCCACACAAACTTGTATTTCTGTCCCTGCCTACCCTTCACCATTCTCACACCACTTCCCTTCCATCTCGTCTCTTGCACACAACATATGTCCACTCTTCTTCTGACAAATACTTTCACCACTTCTCCTGATCTCCCTGTCATTGTCCCTACATTCCATGTCCCAAACCTCAGAAACCGATCTCCACTTCGGGCTGTACCCTGCCCATATGTAGTTGTAATTGTCATGGTTCTCTTTTTGAGGCAATGTTTTATGGCCGGATGCCCTTCCTGACACCAACCGTCTTAGTCCTCTCTTACGACACGCAGGGATACGGTGTACCTATTCTAATCCAGGGTAAACACTGGGAAACATTTAAAACATGGAAATTCTCGGGGGAGGGGAGGGCGGCGTCAGCATTACGGCTGCGGGGGCCCCGTCAGCACGTCATCCGAAAACAGCTCCGGTTGGTGCGAACCACTCGGTCAATGGCGCGAACCACGTCCCAACACGCCCTTGCTCGCTTGGCCCCGATGAAGACCTCGCTGGGTTGTTGTTCTGACAAGAGATGTGTCGTGAGTGCTGCATCGATTTCTCTTGCTCTTGATTGGGAAAGATCTTTATCACATCCTGAGAGGATCGACTATTTTCCGGGTCATACTCAATCTCGGCAAGTGGTGCAAGCGAATCTTCCTCACGTTCAATCTTCCTCAATCTCCTTTGATGATAACCTCACAAATTTCTTTATTTTCCTCCTTTCCCTTATTGTGTTCTTGCATTCAGACCGATTGTGAACAAATGTCCTGTTCTCCCTTATCCTTCTATAAATATCCAATTATTTCTAAAGCCTCTTGCATTCAGATTTTGTTTTTGAAATACATAGTGAAGGCTCACAGAACAGCAAAATTACAAAATGAGGGAGTTACAACACATAGTGTTAGAACAGATGAATATTCGTTCATAAAATATCTGCAAGAAAGAAGTGAATGGGAATTACTGAAACGGAAATGTGTTCTGGGAAGGAATGATGGACAACATGAGATGGCGGTGATTTGCAATTTTGGGAAACTGGAAGGTAAAGCGTGATTGTGCATACAGTGGGATGTGAATCCGGTGGGGAAAAAAAGGGACAAAAGAAGGTTCCTTAATGAATGCATTTATCCTTGAAGGGTTGGAGAGAGGGAGAAATGGGTAAAAGGGCAGAGAGTCCAAGACCAGACAAGATGCAATTGAAAACTGACATGTTAGAAACCAATCTATGATAAGAAAGACAAGGCTAATGCAAGTGATAAAGGATTGCCAATGATTTTCAGTTTTTGGACTCAACAAATATCCAGGTATAAAAGGTGGGTGTGACATGTGTATTCCGGGCTTGAAAGAAGAGCAATACCCACCCCATTGTGTTATGTACAAATTTATTACCCTCATCAGGGGAGAGGGTATTGCATTTGCGTCCGTTTGAAACTTGCGAAAATCGAAGATTTTTCAAGAATATTGGTTTGGTCACATGTGTTATTCTGTCTGTCATGTTTGTTACTTACAACATCAAACATCTTTCAAGTATATTAGTTGGTTGCGTTTGTTATTCTGTCTGTTTGTTTGTTTGTCTGTTTGTCACCGGCCTACAGGTCACAATTCTAAACCGATCGTCATGAAACTTCACCAATTTGTAGAGGTAGTCACAATTGAGAAGCATATTCATTTTGAGGTCAAAGGTGATCTGGAGGTCAAATTTCTAAAATCGCCATTTTTAATCCGATTGACTTGAAAATTGAACAGCATTTGTATATTGAGTCAATAAATTGGAAAACTAACTATTTTTGAGGTCAAAAGATCAACTCAAGGTCAAACTTCCATAATCATCAATTTTCATCTGAAAAACCATCAATTTTCATCCGATGGACTTGGTGATTTAACAGCGTTTGCACATTGGGTCACTAAATTGGGAAACCAACTATTTTTGAGGTCAAAAGGTCAAAGGTCAACTCAAGGTCCAACTTCCATAATCAATTTTCATCTGAAAAATCTATTTTCATCCGATTGAATTGAAAATTTAACAGCATTTGCATAATGCCTCACTGAATTGGGAAACCAACTACTTTTGAGGTCAAAGGTCAACTCAAGGAGAAACTTCCAAAAGTATCAATTTTCATCCGATGGACTTGGTGATTTAACAGCGTTTGCACATTGGGTCACTAAATTGGGAAACCAACTATTTTTGAGGTCAAAAGGTCAAAGGTCAACTCAAGGTCCAACTTACATAATCATCAATTTTCATCTGAAAAATCCATTTTCATCCGATTGAGTTGAAAATTTAACAGCATTTGCATAATGCCTCACTGAATTGGGAAAACAACTACTTTTGAGGTCAAAGGTCGACTCAAGGTGAAACTTCCAAAAGTATCAATTTTCTTCAGAAAAATCATCAATTTTCATCCAATTGACTTGGGAATTGAACAGCATTTGCACATTGAGTCACTAAATTGGGAAACCAACTATTTTTGGTCAAACGTTCAAAGGTCAACTCAAGGTCAAACTTCCAAAATCATCAATTTTCATCTAAAAATAGTCACTTTTCATCCTGTTGACAAGAGCTTTGATCAAGATCGTCAATTTTGATCATTATTTGGTTGAGGAGTAGGGTGGAGGAGGTGATGAGGCATCTTGAGGGGTCAGAAGGATGAGGGATCTTTTGATCATTTCGACTCTTCAGATGATTAGACCTATTTATTATTTATTAATCAATTATTCAATTCAAATTAATCAATCAATCAATTATTTATTAATCAATTAATCGATTAATTGTTTTGCCCAAGGTCATCTGCCATCAGCTTGCAAATCAGCCAACATTACCGTTTTACACAAAAAGGGTACAAAAACAGATCCTTGCAACTACAGACAAATCAGCTTGCTCCCAATTATCAGCAAAGTCATGGAATCCATCATTGCTTCGGATATGAAATCCGTCCTCTTCTCCAATGGCTTGATCTCGGATCATCAATTTGGATTCAGACAAGGTCATTCTACTCTGGACATGCTGCTTCTGCTGTCGCAACAATGGATGGAGGTCCTCAATGTCAAACAGGAAATTAGAGCTGTCTCCCTTGACATATCTCATGCATTCGATACGGTCTGGCACCCCGCTCTGCTCACCAAACTCTCCTCCAATGGTATCCATGGAAATCTCCACGCATGGCTGGCGGACTTCCTCTCTGGTCGTAGTCGACGTGTGGCCCTGAATGGGTTTCTCTCATCTCCTCTTCCTGTTCAGGCTGGAGTTCCCCAAGGCAGTGTTCTGGGCCCTGTGCTTTTTCTGGTCTTCATCAATGATCTCTCCAATTTTCTGGAAAATCCTCTCTATCACTTTGCTGATGACTCCACTCTCTGCCGCTCCATACCTCATCCCTCAGATCGGCAGTCTACAGCCTCCCCACTCTCTGCAGACCTGGACAAAATCACAGACTGGTCAAACAAGTGGAACATGTCTTTCAATCCTGACATATCTCACACTCTTAATATGTCTCTCCGAAAAGACCGACTGGAAAGCCCTCCCATATACTTTCTCAACAATCCTCTCCAAGATGTTCTGTCACTCAAGCTCTTGGGTCTCACAATCTGTCATAATCATTCATGCGAAAACCACATTTCCAAGCTGGCCTCCAATTCCAGTCGTCGACTGGGCATCCTCCATCGTGCGAAATCCTTCCTTGGCACACGAGAGCTCCTCACCACATACAAGGCTTTCAGCCGCAGCTCAATGGAATACTGTTCTCCCCTCTGGGCTGGTGCTCCTGCTTCACACCTAGCTCGGCTTCACGCTGTTGAAACCAAAGCTTCAGAATCATTGGAATCTCCCACGATGAAGCTAAATCTGAGGGCCTTTCACTCACTTAACACAGGCAAGTTGGTGGTCTTTCTGTCTTCTACCGACTCCTCTCTGGCATAGCTCCCCCCCCCCCCCTCCATCCAGTCCTGTCTGTGCTCTGTCCCCCAAATACTTCTACAGGTCACACAAATACTGCAAGCAACCCTCTTCTGGTGAAACTGCCATAATCAAGACTCTCTGCTCACCTTCACTCTTTCATTCCTCTTTTCTCCCACCCCTGGAACAAACTCCCTCACTCTATTCAATCCCACTCCTCCCTCCAGGTCTTTAAAACAGCTGTTCACCACCATTTCTTATCTTCCCCCATCCAAAACCTTGATCTTTTCTTCCCCGTTAATTCACCCCAGATCAACTTTTCTGAAATACAGACTTCTTTCCTTGAAGTCCTAGCTGTGTCAATGTGTTTTTTTACCTCTCCCACCCCTTCCCCCTTCCCATGGGGGAAGGGGTGGGAGCATGCCTCCTGCCCCCAAGCTGCACCCCCCTCCCACAAATCTCCTGATGTCCCTGCTCTCAAATGTTGTACTTGTGTGCTTCCCCCTATCTCCCCAACTCGTCTCCCGCTCCCTTTGTTTAGTCTTATGTGTCCGTTTGTTTTTTTGTCAATTAATGTTAGCTCTTACACGACCCTCGATCTTGTATACAAAAAGAAAAAAAATTAACGGTGGTGTTTGGTTGCTATTAGCCAATTAATTGATTAAGAAATTAAATATTTTACGATTATTTATTTATTTATTTTAAGTATGCAATTAATCAATATGATTAATCAATTAATCGATTAATTATTACATTTTTCGATTAATTACTTGATTAATTAATTTTCAAAAAGTTACAAATTCGGATGAAACAGTGGTGGATTAGGTATGCTGTTAGCCAATTCATGAATAAATAAATTATATTACAATTATTATTTATTTATTTTAATTATTAATTCCTTATTTATTTTCTTTCTCATGTGGGCAATATCTTTTGCACCTTTTGAGCTAGGAAGCTGATATATGGATAAGACAGTCACCAAGTAATTTGGCTATAAAGTGTATTTTTTATTTAACAATTAATGAACCGATTAATTATATTCATTGATTAATCAATTAATCAATCCTGGGTTCGAATCCCGGTCGATCGCTGAATTAACGCCAGGGGGGTTGACTCAGCCTGTCATCCTTCCGAGGTCGGCTAATTGAGTACCAGTTCACTGGTAATTCCCTGCTTGTCGTTAAAGGCGGCAAAAAGGGTTGGCGGCAGGAAGGGCATCCGGCCGTAAAACATTGCTTCAAAAAGGGGACCGAAAAACAACAACAACCACGGTTCCCGAAAAAGGCCAACCCTCGCTTTGTGGGGAAAAATGGCCTCTAAAGGTGATTATTATATATATAATCAATTAATCGATTAATTATTCAATTAACTTTCAAAAAGGTGGTTTAGGCATGCTATTACTGGTATCGGATGAACCACTGTGGTTTAGGTATGCTATTAGACAAATTCATTAAGAAATTAATTATTTTATGATTCATATTTATTTATTTTAATTGCACAATTAATCAATCAATTATTGTACACCTCACCCTCCCAATGCAGTCTCGATGGGCTGTGTGCTGGAGGATATGTTATTTATTACCCTCGCCAGAGGAGAGGGTATTGCATTTGAGTCCGTTTGTTTGTCTGTCTGTCTGTCTGTTTGTCCGCACAGAATAAATATGATTTTCTCTGCAACCGTTGGTCTGATTGACAGGAAATTTTCACCATAGATGCAACTCCACCTGTATAATTTTCTAATAATAATTATGACGTCATATGTGACGTGGTTCGGCCGCCATCTTAGAAAAACCGAAAAAATTAGCACCTCTATATCTCGGAAAGCGCTGAATATAAAAAATTGAGACATGGCTCATTGTAAAGAACTCTCCATGGGGAATAAAATATGTTAATGATGATGTCATAGGTGCCTCCATTATGACGTCATAATTCGACATGTACTAAACTTCATCCGATCAAGATGGAATTTCTTGAGCATCATGTCGGCATAAATTGGTGTAGAAAAAAAATAAAATAATGATGTCATCGGTCACGTGGTTCGGCCGCCATATTTGTTTTAACACAAAAGCCTTAAAAACCACTGAAAACACATCCTGGCGAGGGTCTGCAATCTCTGATTGCTCTTTCTTGTTTATTTGGCATTGGGGTGGTGCACTTTGAATGTATCTTTACTTGTTGTGTATTGTTTTGAGCTCTGCTCGATCGATTCATCCATTATGTGGACATCATGTAACTGGCACAGTTTTATCGTCCCATTATCATGTGCTTTATCATAAACATATTGTTACTGATCGCGGTTTAGATGTTACTTTGCCGAGCGAAGGCTCCGCGACCGAACAGTTATTCCCCGATTAGAACCCGATTCCACCCAAACGTTGGCCGGATCGCACCGCAGCTATTCAATAGGGAAAAGACAAAGCCGACACGGATGTGAAGAAGAAGAAGAGGAAGACAAAAAGGTTGGAAATACTACTAAATTTATTCCTACTATTTACATGCTCAAAGTAACCAAGGAGAAGGAAAGATAATAAAATAATATACAGAAGAATCAGAGACACAGTGCAATTATTAACTTATACAAGCTTAATTAATACCCAGGGACAAGACACACAGAACAAACTCACGTACACAAGAAGGGTGGAAAGGCAGGAGGTGGATGGCTGGAGGGAGAGGAAGGTCCAAGGGGGTCCTGCAGCACGATCGGCGCGTTTAGCAGCCGCCGTTCCTTCACGGCCTTGCCCAAAACCGCCGTCCAGGCCCCAAGCTGCTGTTGTGGCTGCTGTGGACGTCGCGTGCTTTCCCAGGACTTGTCTGACTCGTTGGTGTCCAAACCCTCAACTCTTTCTTGGTCCACTCACTCCTCACCACCGACTCCTCACCGCAACCAACGCAACCACTGACCACCACCACCGACTCCTCACCGCAACCAACTGACCAACGACTCCACTGACTGACTGACTCCCTCACTCACGCCACTTGCGCGCGCGCCTTTATAGCGCCTCCAGCGATCAAGCCGCTGGCCTTCAGGGCACGCCCATCGGTGTGCTCACCTCGGCCCTGGTTGGTCATGCGACCCTCTGGCTCCGCCCTTGATGACGACGGGCGGGCACGCCCCTCTTCCCCGACCCGAGCCCTTGTTCAATGGTGGTTTTGGAGGGGAGGTAATTGGCAATCGAGGCTCGGCAATGACGAAAGGGGATGTGAAAGGAAATGGAGATTTTGGGGATGGGAATGAAAGGGGATCTATTCTCTTTCACTGGTGCAATGGAGTACTTCAATTAATGGGAGACACAGCCTTACCCTAAAACACAGAATAAGAGATAACTATCAAACAGGGGTATTCTATTATTTGGCTGACGTGTATGCTTGTGGACTAATTATGGGATGCCCTTTCACCTTTACACAGCTCCGGAGGCAGGGGGGCGCAGAATAAACAATAATCATCACCAATTTACCACAATACAACACAATCAAAAAAATACAGGCCTCATATCCGCAACACTGCACCCTCCTCCTCTTAGGCACGTCCCGGGCCTACAACTTTTATTTAGTGTGACACGTAGGTGTAGTTCCCTCTACTTTTAACCTGACCCTGAGTGCGACAGTTTTAAAACATAAATAAATGTGTCCCGCTGTTCCATTGCACCCTGCCTAACAGACTTACGCCCACAGTTAACCGAATTGCGGAATTGTCTTCAAACTATACACTGACGGTGGGAAGCATTATTTACAATTGACGCTACTTTATTTACAAGACTAACCCAGGACCTGTGATTGTTCTTTCTGGGGGGGAGACAGTCTGCTCTGCATCAATGCACCATTAAAGCACCTAAAAACGCACCAATACACACCCAAGCACCAATCGGTGCAGTCACCACTGTTCATGAATTAAAATAACCAAACAACCCCTAACCCTGCAGGTGATCTCTTGCTCTTCGGCTCCCTCTGCTGGTTATTATTATTTGTTCTTCCAGATGTTGTCATTCTTTCATTTTCTTACTGGCGGCCTATTTGCAATAAAGTGTGCCCAATGTGTCCTTTTTATTTTCTTTATTTATGGCCCACAGGGCCGACTACGTGTGGTTCACCTGTGGGGCATCGGTGCCCTGTGGCCAAGGTCCGCCAGCAAGATTTCGGGCCCTCATGGCCGGTTCCAGCAGAGGGGCCATGCCCCAACCCATGGGGTCCATCAGTGGTGCTCGGCCACAGGCATGTGGTCCATAATGTGGTGCATCGATGCAGACAGCTGGTTCTGGGAATTTCGGGCGCACAATGGCCGACCCACGCACGCTCCCCTCGGTGCCCAATGGCGCACAGGTCATGTGGGAGACAAAAGGGGAAAGACAAATGAGCGAGGGGTAAGGTCACAAGGGTACACATCAATAAGGCAATGCAAGGCGAAATGCGTACGGAGAGCGAAGTGAGAAAGCTCGTCCCTACCGTACGTCACCCCCCTGTCACCTACACTACCCTTGCCCTTACCCCATATGTACAAAATCTACACATTTACAAATTCGTCGCGAATGTCACGTCTTCCCCTTATTTCCCTTATACCAAATTCGTCTTCACTCCCCCACTATCCAAAATTTGCCATCACCCAATTCATCATCAATCCTCATAAGGAGGCAGAGATGGAACATCAAGCACAATGTCACACCCACGTCATGATGCGTCTCACAATCCAAACATTTGCATCATAAAAAATAATCAAACAACCTGGCATGGTGTGGAGTACCTGTCACCTCAGGTGAGTGGATGCAGATGGTGCGAGGAGATCCTTCATCCTAACTATCCTCTAAATGACTTTAACACACTTTACACTACCCGGGGTCTTTCCCTGCCAATCCATTGGCTACTTACACTATGGGTTCTAAAAACCAATTCCCATTGACCAAACTGTGGTGCTTCTCAATTTGGGGTCTCACTCCCCCGATTCATCTCCCGGTGCCCTTGCACAATTTCTGGGCTGTGACGTGTAGCTCTCCCAGCAGGTCTACCCACCTGCACACCTCCACCACTGTAGTTGCCACCCGAGCTTACCTAGCTCCTTACCTAACCTATCTAATTTGGGAAGGCCCCTCCTGGCTCTGTCACCCCTTGGTGCCCTCTGGCACTGGGCTACCCGGGTCCGTCCTCCGGATCCTCGGGCCCCATCCACAACTACCGGCTCCCAGAGCCCACCTGCGGCCTCACCTGGCCGACATCCTCACAGTGGTGGAGTGCCCAAACCAACTACACACACTAACAGGCTACACGCCCAGCCATTTCCACAACACTAATGCACCCATCCAAATACCATTCTGTCACCCGCACCACAGATGCCAATATCCAACCACAATTTACCTGTACCCTCTACCTAACACTTACACTACCCGCCCCGGGTATCCGTGATGGGGGTCCACTCTTCCCCCATTCACACCTTCGCACCATCCACTCCACTCCACAATTTCCACCATACTCATCCACGACCATCCATTCCGTGATGGGGGTCCACTCTTCCCCCATTCACACCTTCGCACCATCCACTCCACTCCACAATTTCCACCATACTCATCCACGACCATCCATTCCAATACTCCAGATATTCCACACTACCATTTATTCCACACAGCCACATACACCTGTTGTTGCACACCTGTGCAATCACCTGGTGCCACCTGCACCCTCCTTTCTTCCTGGACCATTTGGTCAGCACAACACGCAATCACCACTACTCCCTCATACACTGCTCCATTCACCTGTTCAGTTGCACACCTGTGCAATCACACCTGTTCAATCCTCAAACACACGGCATCATCTCATCTAACTACTCCCCTCTGAAACTTGCGCTTCCCAGTTGCCCCTTTAAACTATTGCGCTCCCACGTCATTATAATCCACACTAATCTACCTGCGTCCCCACTACAGGTATCCTTGTCACTAACTAACCTTAACGTCACCTAATGTCATCTTCGCTAGATCCCTACACACGATATCCTAACCCACCCGGGCTAGTTTTCACTGCCATCAACCCCATAAACTATTGCGCATTTGCCCCACTCTGTGAGGGATGACAGAGTTGCCATCCCACCACATGGGGGCGTTCCCACTATCACCCCCCCCAGTCCTCTGACGCTACGAGCCCCCGTCGCAAGAGGTACTGGGTCCTGCCTCGGCATCTAGAGCCGAGGCGATCCATGAGGGCGCCTGCTCGCCGGCATAAGGTCTTATCCGGTCGGCATGGACGATCCGAGGGGGGGCCCGTGGCCCCATTTTGATTTTAATGACCACGTCACAGATTTGCGACAGGACGACTCCCGGGCCTTGCCAGGGGGAGGTGAGTTTCGGGCACCTGCCCTTCCGCCTCCGGGGTTTAAAGAACCAAATCTTCATCCCCGGAGCGTATTGACTGCCCTGGCTCCGGTCGTCGTACCTACGCTTCATCTTGGCCCCCGCCAGATGGAGCTGGCGGCGGGCGAAGGCATGGACCCGCTCCATGCCTTCCTCCAGGTGACGTGCGTAACCCTCCCTCGGCGGTGTATCCGTGGTGTCTGGTACGGGACCGCATAGCAAGTCGGCAGGAGCCCGTAACTCCCGCCCATACATAAGCAACGCTGGACTGCATGCGGTGGCCCCGTGCTGGCTAGTTCGGTAGGCCATCAACAGGTACGGGAGATGTTCGTCCCAGTCATCCTGACGGGTGGTGGTGAACAATGCCAGTTGTTGTATCAATGTTCTGTTGAACCGTTCCACCATCCCGTCAGATTGTGGCCGCAAGGGCGTGGTTCTTGTTTTCCGAATTGACAGGAGTCTGCACACATCTTTTAGTAATTGGCTCTCAAAATTTCGTCCCTGATTGGTGTGCAGCTCCTGTGGAATCCCGTGCCGACATACAAATCCTTCCACGAAGGCCTGTGCTACCACCCCTGCTTCTTGGTTGGGGAGGGCATAGGCCTCCGGCCACTTGGTGAAATAGTCCATCACAACGAGGATATACTTATTACCTTGGCGGGTGCGGGGTAGTGGTCCTAGAATATCCATAGCCACCCGCTCAAGGGGGGCCCCCACCTGATGTAATTGAAGGGGGGCCCTCATCCTCCGTGCTGGTCCCTTTTTGGCAGAACAGGCGTCGCATCTCCGACACCAGTCCTGTATGTCGCGCCCCATATTCACCCAATAGAACCTCCGGCGGACCCGAGATATTGTCTTTGTCCTGCCCAAATGGCCGCCGGAGCGGGTACCATGCACCTGTTGCAATATGACGTTCTTAAATTTGTCAGGGACTATCACCAGCCAGGAAGTTCTATCAGAGGGAACCTCCACCCACTTGCGATATAAGATGTTGCCTTTCAACTCCAGGGTCTGCCACTGAGCCCAATACGCCTTTGTTTGCGCCCCGAGGGGGGTGACCTCTTCCCCCTTTGGTCTTTGCCCCAATTTGACCCAATTGAACACTGGCCCCAGGACAGGATCCTCCTGCTGGGCCGTGCTCCATGCCAAATCTCCAAATTCCTCGTCCGCGGTTAGTGGCAAAATTGGCCCTCTCACCGGGTTGCCCGGACGACGAGAATCGGGGCAGAATCGCCCAATTGCTCCCTCTCCTCGTGTCTTGCACAAAATTTGCAGTTTTCCCCCAGACAAGGACGCCGAGAGAGTGCGTCCGCATTACCATGGGCCTTCCCGGCCCTATGGGCCACATCAAAATCGTACTGCTGCAACTTTTCCAACCACCTTGCAATTTGGCCCTCCGGTTCCTTGAACCGAAGGAGCCATTGCAAGGAGGAATGGTCAGTTCTAACCAAAAATTTCCGCCCGTACAGGTACGGGTGGAAATGGTTCATGGCAGCCAGCATAGCCAATAACTCTTTGCGAGTGACGCAATAATTTCGCTCGGGCCTACTTAAGGCCCGACTATAGTAACCAATCACTCTCTCCACGCCCTCCTGTGTCTGAGACAAAACTGCGCCCAATCCTTCCTGGCTCGCATCCGTGTCCAGGGTAAATGCCCCGTTGCTAGTGGGGTAAGCTAGAAGGGGTGCGGATGTTAGACACCCCTTCAATTTTTGGAAGGCCTCGTGGCACTCCCGTGTCCAATTAAATCGCGTCCCCTTCTCCGTAAGCCGGTGGAGGGGACGGGCCAACTCCGCAAATTTCGCCACAAAGCGCCGGTAGTAGGAGCAGAGTCCCAAAAATCCCCGCACCTCCTTGATGGTACGTGGTGCGGGCCACTCCTCTACCGCTTTAATTTTGTCTGGGTCCGTTTTTACCCCCTCGCGGCCGATCACGTGACCTAGATAGGCCACCTCTCTTGCAAACAAAGTGCACTTACTCGGGTTCAGCTTCAACCCTGCCTGTCTGAGGCACCCAAACACCTGGTCCAAATTAGCTACTGCCTGGGGGAACGTTTTGGCATGTACTAGGACGTCATCCAGGTACACCAGGCATGATTGCCATGGCATGCCGCCTAGTACATGTTCCATCAATCTTTCAAAGGTGGCGGGGGCGTTACACAAACCAAACGGCATCACAGTAAACTGATACAGTCCCTTACCTGTGGAAAATGCCGTTTTCTCCTTCCCTGCCCTATCCATCTCCACCTGCCAATACCCACTCTTGAGGTCCAAAGTTGAGAACCAATTTGAGCCGCAACGGCATCAAGGGTGTCATCAATCCTTGGCAGGGGATATGAGTCCTTGAGTGTCACGTTGTTTAGCTGGCGATAGTCCACGCAGAACCGCGTGGTCCCATCCTTCTTTTTGACCAGCACAACAGGTGACATCCAAGGACTTCCCGAGGGCTCGATCACACCTGCGTCGAGCATTTTTTCAACCTGCTCGTCAGCTTCCGCCCTCTTGCTCCAAGGGAGCCGTCGGGCGGCCTGACGAATAGGCCGGGCCTCACCGGTGTGGATCTGATGTTTCACCAGGCCCGTACGTCCAATATCCTCGGTGGACAAGGAGAAGAGGTCCAAATGGGACCCAACCAGTTTGTGTAAGGCCTCCCTCTGGGTACCTCCCAACTCTACACTACTACGATTTACCATCTCGCAAATGGGATCGGGCCAATTCCTAGAACTTATTGAAGGCTCCCCCTGGGGCCGGCTCGGCTGGACGTTCTCGCCGCTCACTGACGCGACTTCTCTAACTGGGGTGCAGCCAGCTACCTTCGTGCCCCTCACTATAGTGCGTGGTTCTGTGCTAATATTAATTACTCGGACGGCCACTACCGGCCCGTTCGTTTTTACAAGGGTACGGCCCACGATTAAACCAGGTATGGATAGCGCTGCCACCGGTTCGACCAGGCCGCAGGATTCCTGCCATGTCGGGCGAGCTGACCATCGGGCCGGCACGATGGCCTCGGCCCCCGGAGGGATGGTCACGGCCTCAGGAGCCTCCAGCTCCACCCTCTCGGCCGTGCTCACCCCCTCCAATGGTAGCTCTTCCACTCCCCATCGCAGGATCCCCCGACTCAAGTCGATTTTACAACCGCTGGCAGTCAACAAATCCAACCCTATTAAGCACGGGTCGCACACCTCCGCCACCCAAACCTCTATCTCTTTCTTTACCGATCCCAACTTGAGGGTCACAAAACCACGCCCTATGATCGGAGCCGTTGCCCCGGTAGCCAACTGCAAACTATGATTTTCCAGACGCTGGATTTTACCCCAGCCGTCTGCACTCGAATTAAGGACCACGGGGCTGATGATCGTGGCGCTGGCTCCCGTGTCCACCACGGCGTCTACCCCCACGCCGGCAATTTTGCACCGAATTGTCAAACTACCCGTCCCAATTCGGCCACAATGAATGACCTGTCGCATCAACGAGGGCTTCTCCCCATCCCCTACTGCCGAACACCGCCCTGCATGCCCGGCACGTGCTAGTTTCCCGGGCCCTGGCGGGGGGGTGTCTGAGGTCGCCTAGGCCGATCTATACGGGGCGGAGTTGAGGGCATCGGTTGGCGGGAAACGTCCCGGCGCGGAGCTCGACACTCCCATGCACGGTGACCCATCCGAGCACAATTATAGCACCTCACCTGGTAAGGTGCTTGCCTCCGGTATTCCAAATTCCCCCCCCCTGTATGTCCGAATTGGGGTACTCTGTCGGGGACTACCGGGTGCCACCGCTGGGGCCGCCTGCCATGGTCCAGGTCCCGCCAGGCGCCGATCCACTAACCTCCGGACCATGCTCTCCAGGTCAGGGCCCCCGTCGGGGGCGGGCCCCTTTGGGGGGCCGCCCCCCATCACGGGCCCCATCTGACGCACCGCCACTGCGTGGCGCTCGCCTCCCCGGGCCAGGGGCCTCGCTGCTTCCCAACGGGCTGCAGCGTCGGCCGCCTGACTCATGGTTTGCGGGCGCCACATGGCGAGCTGTTGCCGGAGCTCCAGATCCGGAAGGGCCTGAATAAAGTGATCCAGCGCCAGGCTTTCCTGGGAACTCGCTGCCATGTCCGCGTGTGCAATCCCGACCGCGCGGCGAATATCGTGAGCAAGTTCCCCGATGGTCTCCTGGGGCTTGCGTTTTCGCTGCGCAAGTTGGGCTTTAACAAGCTCGCTTTGCTGTTCAATGCCGAACCGATTAATTAATGCCGCACGGAGAGCTGGCAGGGTGAGAGCACCCGGTGGTAAAGCCGTCAGCACCTCCGCCGCCGCACCGCGCAGTGCCCCCACCAGGTGTACTCCACCTTCGTCCGGATTCCAACCGTTGCCTTTACACACGTACTCAAACTGCGCCAGGTACGCCCTCAAATCACTCTTGCCGTCATACGGCGCGAGTGGGACCTTGTGGGCACCCGAAGGTCGGACCCCGCGCGTCACTCCTTGCGGGATCAATGCGGGACCAACCCATTCGGGCTCCCACAGTACGCTATTCCCGGGGGGCTCCCGCGCGTCCCCCGTCCCTCCAAACACTACCCCTCCTGGTGTCGATGCCTGGGTCGCCCCTCCGCAACCCGCTACCCACGCCATACCCCCCACATCCTTGCTCACCAGCACCCCCCTCACTCCCCATAGCCAAACCTCCTTGCACACCTCCCCTGTCCATCCACTCCGGACCAGTCATACATCTTACCATTGGTCCCTCACGAACACCCGGGTCTACACCACCCCCCAAGCTGACTGACTCTCCCCTCACATCATATACATTGCCACTCACCTCCGTACCTCGTCGTCGCACCTCCTCTGCCACCTGCAAACTTTTTATTTGGTTAGTGAGAACCTCATCATGATTTGAACACAGACTTTGTACATATTCCATGACTTCCTCCTTTATCTCCCTCTTAGTTTCCCTCCGTCTCTTTTTAATTTCACTCACCCCCTCTTCCACCTCCTCTAATTTTTCCTTTACCTCCTTCATCTCCCGGTGCGCCCCCTCTATCTCTTCCTCTAACGCCACCTTAACCGTTTCTATGTGCGTCCTCACCTCTCGGTCCTTCGTCTCCATTACTTCTGTCACCTCCTCCAACTTCTTCGTCAACCCCTCATGTACCATCTGACATTCCTTTTGTGTTGCTATTAATTCGTTTTTAATGTCCTTTTGTGTCGCTTTTAAACCCCCGATGATTGCAGTGTTCTTTTCCACTTGGTCCGCTAGTTCCCTTTGTCCGACTGTCAGCTGTTCTACTCCCTTCGTCAGACCCTCTATTCCCCCCTGTAACCTAGCCGTATTATTCCTCACCTCTTTCTCCATATGCTTCTCACCTCGCTTTACCTCCTCGCGTAGCCCCGAGACCTCCTCACTCACACCTCGTCGTATCTCCTCTTTCATCTCCTCCATCTCCTTTGTAGATGCCACCCTCATCTGTCCCAATTCATCCCTCTGAGCATCCAATTTGGTTTCTACCCCGATTTTTACCTCCTCTATCTGCTCTCCCATTTGTTTAATTTCTCGGGCGGATTGCTCCCCTATCTCCCGCAATTTGTCCTCCATCCTATTTTCTAGCCCCATTAACCCATTTTTCATCCCCTCTATCTGATTCTCCTGGGCAGCCATTCTATTTTCCACCCCGTTAACCCATGTTTCACCTCTTTTATCCCGTTGTCTAACCCCTCAAAATTATTGTCTAACTTCCCAAATTTCTTGTCTAACCCCTCACCAGTACCCCTCGCTTCGTCCCTCATTACCCCCAATTGCTCACTCTGAGCCCTCGCTTCGTCCCTCATTACTTCCATTTTTGCCATCATTTGAATCATAAAGACTCGCATGTACTCTGGCATCTCTGGCTCGGCTGCCGCGACCATGGGCGCGGCTAAATTTGGTGCCGCAACAACCATGTGCCCGAGGACGCCATCTTGTGCGTCTGATACTCCCTCAACCGCCTCCTCATTGCTCCCCTCCCCATTGATCCTGGGTTACCCCTAACCCCTCCTCTAGCTCACCCACCGGCATCCGATCGCCTTGACCAGCCATGGCGCGATTTCAAAATTCGGGTTTTTGTAAAACAACACAAATTTCCAGCAGCTTGTAATTTTGAGCGCGTTAAGCGCGCTTCGGGTCCGATCCCACTTCCCGACACCAATTGTTACTGATCGCGGTTTAGATGTTACTTTGCCGAGCGAAGGCTCCGCGACTGAACAGTTATTCCCCGATTAGAACCCGATTCCACCCAAACGTTGGCCGGATCGCACCGCAGCTATTCAATAGGGAAAAGACAAAGGCGACACGGATGTGAAGAAGAAGAAGAAGAAGACAAAAAGGTTGGAAATACTACTAAATTTATTCCTACTATTTACATGCTCAAAGTAACCAAGGAGAAGGAAAGATAATAAAATAATATACAGAAGAATCAGAGACACAGTGCAATTATTAACTTATACAAGCTTAATTAATACCCAGGGACAAGACACACAGAACAAACTCACGTACACAAGAAGGGTGGAAAGGCAGGAGGTGGATGGCTGGAGGGAGAGAAAGGTCCAAGGGGGTCCTGCAGCACGATCGGCGCATTTAGCAGCCGCCGTTCCTTCACGGCCTTGCCCAAAACCGCCGTCCAGGCCCCAAGCTGCTGTTGTGGCTGCTGTGGACGTCGCGTGCTTTCCCAGGACTTGTCTGACTCGTTGGTGTCCAAACTCTCAACTCTTTCTTGGTCCACTCATTCCTCACCACCGACTCCTCACCGCAACCAACGCAACCACTGACTCCACTGACTGACTGACTCCCTCACTCACGCCACTTGTGCGCGCGCCTTTATAGCGCCTCCAGCGATCAAGCCGCCGGCCTTCAGGGCACGCCCATCGGTGTGCTCACCTCGGCCCTGGTTGGTCATGCGACCCTCTGGCTCCGCCCTTGATGACGACGGGCGGGCACGCCCCTCTTCCCCGACCCGAGCCCTTGTTCAATGGTGGTTTTGGAGGGGAGGTAATTGGCAATCGAGGCTCGGCAATGACGAAAGGGGATGTGAAAGGAAATGGAGATTTTGGGGATGGGAATGAAAGGGGATCTATTCTCTTTCACTGGTGCAATGGAGTACTTCAATTAATGGGAGACACAGCCTTACCCTAAAACACAGAATAAGAGATAACTATCAAACAGGGGTATTCTATTATTTGGCTGACGTGTATGCTTGTGGACTAATTATGGGATGCCCTTTCACCTTTACACAGCTCCGGAGGCAGGGGGGCGCAGAATAAACAATAATCATCACCAATTTACCACAATACAACACAATCAAAAAAATACAGGCCTCATATCCGCAACAATATGTTATTGTTTGTTTGAATAACACCATAGTGTTTATGAGATAAGCATAGAATGCCAATGTCTTGGTTGCAGGATGACTGGGGACACATACATCAAAAGAAAGCATTCCATAACTCCATAACATTCCATGTTTTCCATGCCTTTTGTCGCTTCACCAAGTGCCTTTATGGCCTTTCCTTCGTCGTTTCCCCATGAAAAATTATCTAATTCCATCAGGTGAAGGTTACAATTTTCCTCTTCACAAATGTGATTCCAGGCTGCCGTCCCACGCTAATCAGTCATGGACGCGGTGAGGCGCTGCGTAGGCGTCTGATTCCTTGCAAGCTTGGGTCACTGCTGGGCAGCTCTCATTTCATCATCTCCTTGCCCTCTGCCCATGATTGAG
Source organism: Myxine glutinosa (assembly GCF_964187855.1). NCBI lineage: Eukaryota > Metazoa > Chordata > Myxini > Myxiniformes > Myxinidae > Myxine > Myxine glutinosa. Next base: position 83,213,390 of record NC_136268.1, read on the forward strand.
ACGTTCGAAATAATAAGTAGAAGAACAGCAACAATAATAAAAACAACAATAACATATATGAAATTTTGATAAAAACTAATTATGGAGCATGTAATAAATAACAGTTTTAAAAAACATCGTAAAAATATCCCTTTGTGCATCATGTGCCAAGTATGACGTAGAGGGCTGATAATTTTTTTAAATGTTTTACACTGTTGTATTTACACTGATAATTACTCTGATTAGTATGCTTAGTTACATTTGTTGTGGTATTAAACAAACTCCCAGTGAGGTTCAACTTTCTCGTTGCTCCCTTGATCTGACACCGATAACTAATATATCAGCAGTTTATAAGATGTACGAGCCAGATGATATTATATTATCAATCATAATTTAAAACGAAACTGTCTTATAATGTGCAATAAAATCTTACATATCGTTAAAAATAAAAATAGATAATAAAAACAGCTGAAGATGAAATTGATATTTGAACAAAGTGACTGACTTTTACTGGTATGCGTGCATGTGTGTGTGTGTGTGTGTGTTTATGTATGTGTGCGTGACTGTGTGCATGTGTGCATAACTCTGTGTGTGTGTGTGTGTGTGTGTGTGTGTGTGTGTGTGTGTGTGTGTGTGTGTGTGTGTGTGTGTGTGTGTCAGTGTGAGCTGCCAAGATAGTGTAAAAGTATGCGCTCTCACCTCTTAGCTGTCTTGTCTGGGTTGGAATTTCGGCTCAGCTAGAAACTGTCACCCTTGTGTTTCATGTGCACAAGGAATGCATCAATGCCGCTCAGATGGATGTTAAACTCAGCGTTCCATCTGCTAGTATTAGATGGATGAACACATGGATTATCCTCCTCACCCCGTTAGGCGCATGTAGCTGCCGAGGCAGTTTCATTGGCTAGGGGGCACAATCCTGGACGGGTCGCCATTCCGACGCAGGATACTTGGCTGGCTCACTTCCCATCAAGCAGGTACTCACGTTCCTAACCTTAGAAACATGACAGGATGAGTAAAGCCGCCTGGCATTAGTTTGGTCCAACTGGCACTTGAAATCACGATCTTAAAATCCTAAGCCAACTGCCTTAACCGTGACGCCACCACCAAGGTTTAGTATTCGATGGTGGCCGTTAAAGACCCCATGGCGTCCTTTGAAAAGTGTCTTCGAGAAATTGCGCATACCCTGAACAAATTAAAAATTCCTGCCCTGACTGAGACTGCTGTGGTGGCAATGACAAACCACACATCATAACTCTAACCTTTAGGTGGGTAAAGAGAGCGAGGGGTTGGGGACACAAGATTTGGGAGCAAACAAAGAATTAAGGCATTCGGCATTCTCACGAGCGGAGTCGGCTGCGGATCGAAGGGCACCACACACCAGAGACAGACTTAACAAGGTGCCACCAAGTTTTAGAGGAGGGAGAAGTTTGAAAGTTCAATCTTGAGGTTGGACAGATGTTGTTTTGTGCTGAATATTGCATGCATGTGATGAATATGAAATAAATGCGTCCAGTCATTTTCGAGTAGAGGCCGGAACAAGTTTCATTTCATGTTTCATAAACAAATAAATCAACATAAATTTCATGAAAGAACAAATTCAAAAAATACATAATATATTTAATAATGAATGAATAATGAATAAACAAAAAATTCCCTTTTTAAGGCAATTCTCCCTACTGGAGCGGGGGTGAATGAGGATTAGGGGGTTAGCCTAACCTACAAATGGGGCTTAGCCTTGCAGGCCCCATGACAATCATCATGGTTCCCTTTTTGAGGCAATGTTTTTTTTATGGCCAGATGCCCTTGCTGACGCCAACCCTTTTTAGTCACCTCTTACGCAGGCAGGGACACGCAGGGATACGGTGTACCGATTCTAAATCGGGGTACACACCTGCACATTCATCCCAGCAAGCTGGTACTCAATTTGCTGACCTCGGAAGGATGACAGGCTGAGTCAACCCCCCTGGCGTTAATTTAACGATCGACCAGGATTACAAACTCAGGATCCGAGGATCCCAAGCCAGCACCCGAACCGCTAAGCCAACACCAGGCAGAATGAATAAGGATGAATAATAATAAAGGAATAATGAATCAATAACTAATGAATGAATGAGTGAATGAATAAATTAATAAATAAATGGATGGAGGAATGAATGAATGTGTGCATGAATGAATAAATGAAAAATTAATAAATTGATAAATGAAAAATAAAGGAATTATGAAAAATGAAATGAAATGAAAAATGAAAATGAATTAATTGAAATGAATGAATGAAATAAATGAAAAATGAAAAATGAATGAAAAAGAATAAAATTAACGAAACGATTAATGAATTAAATGAATAATAAATTCATAAATGAGCAAATTTCATGTGGACAGTCGACGCACAGATGGAAGGACAAATGGATCGACAAGTACAAGCTCATAGCCCAGCTGAATCCAGGGCGGGGGATAATATCTATATAACTTGGTTTGTTATGCGCTCATCAATAAAATTGTGTACACCTTTCCCAATAAGTTTCATTTACTATTGCGACTGACAGAAATGCAAATATCATATGTAGACCCGAGACGATCTTGGAAATCCTGCAAGAAGTTTCTGACGTCCATGACATGAAGAATCACCCAAAAGCAATCCAGGCCTCTCAGGAAAACCTGGATGCCCATTATATAGCAGGTTGCTGAGGGAATTAGATGCCCTTTTACCCAACTTCCTAACTCCTGGATATGTCAGCCTGCAATGGCAGAGAGATAAAGCTGGCCACAGCCCAATGTTAGTCTCTGCAAGCAATCAGCCTTCGTAAATATTTCAAAATGCCGCGACTGCTTGCTTTTGCCTGGCTGACGCTCATGGCACTTGGATCCTTTGGGATTTGCTGTTGCTTTAAGTAGGCAAGGCTTTCCGAGTTAACAGTGATTGATCATTAATCGTGCAATGCAGCCAGACACGCAGGTTGTTTACCTTTGGCTAACCAAATTCAAAAGCAAACAGCCACAATATTATAAATGGAGTTTTCATTAACTCTAATTTTAAATTTGCCAACTGCTCTACTTTATACACTGCATTCAACTTCTTTGCTCCATTTGTCTTTCTTTAACCTCTCTGGACCATATACCAACATTCAATTACTGCATCAGCAGTTGTCACTACTGTCCACACTTCTCCTTATTCCTCAACTATCTCCCTATTCTTATAACTGCCAAGTTATTACCCTCGCCGTAGGAGGGGGTATTGCATTTGAGTCCGTTTGTTTGTTTGTCTGTTTGCTTGTTTATTTGTCCGCACAGAAGAAATATGATTTTCTCTGTAACCTTTGGTCCGATTGACAGGAAATATTCACCATAGGTGCAACTCCACCTGTATAATTTTTTTTAATGACAATTTTGACGTTATAGGTCACGTGGTTCGGCCGCCATCTTGGAAAAACCGAAAAACTTTGTACCTCATAATTGGAGATGTGTATGCACTCGATGAGGCTGAGTGTCCAGAGAGTGTAGAATGCTTTTAAAGTGAAGAGTAGAGGTCTGTCTCAAAGTACTCAGGATCTCTAAATCAAAGCAGTGAGTCAGTCAAAGTATGCTGGAGGGTCTCTTCTTCTTCTTCTTCTTTCGTATGCAGCACATGGCTGCTATTAGCATTGTTGCTTGAAGTTGGCATGGCTGTTAGGTGTGTGAGTGAAATGGCTAACCATGACCGATGAGATGGCTTTCAGGCAATGGGATAGGAATTCAGATTATAAGTTAATGGATGGCACATTGAAATGCAGTGTGGAACAGAAGGTGGACACTATGGGTAATGTGATTTACTTCTTTTTTTTGTGTAAATTTTTTTGGCTAATAGCATAGTGAGGCAATGGAGGGTAGAAAGAAACTCACTGACAGTGGGGCAGTGGGGCAACTCGTTAGTGCAACAAGCAATGGGATGAACAAACAGGATGAGGAGGAGAGGAGACGGAGGGAAAATAAAGAAGCTGCATATAAAAGGGGTGAGTTGGGGGAGAGAGGGGGTTGCTGGGGTAGAATATATAATGGAAATGACTATCCACTTGCTATGCATTTGATCAAATAGGGCCCTTTACCTCACCCTTGTTGGCACTGCACCAGAATGACAATCGTCGTCGTATAAATTTGGCCCCAACAGGGAAATAATGGTTAGATGGCTCAGAAGCAAGAAAGCTGGCATATTACACTGCCTGAATGAATGGTCTTAAATCACACCAAGTTGCTCTTCCCCATAGGATGGTCTCATGATGTAATCACTCAGACTTCTATGCTAACCAGGCTCCTTCAGGAAAAAGGTGAGATCCTCATATTGAAGGAAGAAAAAGACACCAATACGAATGTAAATGCTTTCCTGACTGCAGCGAGAAATTTTGTCTTTTTCAATTACTTGAATTGATATATGTGGGAATATTACATGCCCAGAACAGGAATTGAACCCACGTCCTCTGGAAAACGATACCAGTGCTCTGCCATCTGAGCTATATGGGTGGCCCTGACTGAACCGCCTTTCGAAGCCATTTTTCCCCACAGAGCAGGGGTTGGCCTTTTTCTGGCACCGTGGTCCCCTTTTTGAAGCAATGTTTTGCAGACAGATGCTTTTCCTGCCACCAACCCTGTTAGTCGCCTCTTGCAACACACAGGGAATTACCAGTGAACTGGTACTCGATTTGCCAACCTCGGAAGGATGACAGGCTGAGCGATCGACCGGGATTCAAACCCAGAATCCGAGGATCCCAAGCCGGCACCCTAACCACTAAGCCAACACCAGGCTCTAGGGTGGCCCAGGCTGAGCATGCAATTTTCCCACACATATGATTGCCACTCTCTTTACCACACAAGACATATATATATATATATATATATATATTATAAACAGGAATCAAATTCCTGCGAGGGGCAGTGTGAAAAAATTCTGAGTCAATACGGGACTCGAACCACGGACCTCCATTGATTACGCATCACCAGCCCACTGCGCTATTGAGCCAGCCGTAATCTCCTCAGAAATTTCCACACTTAACAATGCGAGCTTATATACATATATATATATATATACATATACTGTATATACTGTATATACTGTATATATATATATTATATCTGTAATTTGGCGCCCCAACCTAATGTGCGAACGTCATTACGTCATCGCCACGCATGTCTGCATTGCCTGCCAAGCTCAGGAGGAGCCATCTAGCAGTGCATCATTATGGATCTTAAATTCAGATATTGTCACAAGTGTGTGCAAAACTCATAGTTACCGACCTGGTTTCGCCCTTGTTGGGCTTCATCAGGGCACGCAGTGAGACTTCCATACACTTGTGACTCTGAAAACCTTTCGTTTATATATCAGTCATTATGCGACTTCATACCATCAGTGGGGAGCCGTCAGTAAGGTGTCCCATACAGCTACTGCTGCACCTTACTGGGAGCGATAGCACCGCCTGCCACACGGTAACATTACCCCTGGTATCCACTCACTATATGGAGTCGTCCTGGATGCGGTTGGGAGTAACTAATTTGTATCTGTAATTTGGCGCTACAACCTAATGTGCGAACGTCATTCGACTCCAACCCGATGTGCCTTTTTACAAACTCCAGGCGTGCTATCATATGCATTTTTCTCAGGAGTGGCACCTATCTGGCCACTCTCCCATAAAGCCGAAATTTGTGAACAGCTGCAGAGACTGTTGTCCTTCAGACAGGTTCTCCCATCTCAGCCAAGGAACTCTGTAGTTCTGTCAGAGTGGTCATTGGTTTATTGGTCACCTCCCTGACCAAGGTCCTTTTTGACCGCTTCCTCAATTTGGTCGGACGGCTGGCTCTAGGAAGAATCTGATCTCTAGGGAAAGCCTAGAACTCTCTAGAAGAGTTCCATGTTCTTACCATTTCCTAGTGACAGAGCTCTCTGTGCTCTTGGGAACTTTCAACACTATAGAAATTGTTTCATACCCTTCCGAAGATCTATGCCTCCTCACAATTCTACCTTAGAATTCTACAGACAGTTCCTTGGTTTTCATGGTGGAGTTTCTGCTCTGACATGCACTGTCAACTGTATGACTTTATATAGAAAGGTGTGTTTTTTTTCTTTCTAAATCATGTCCCATAAATTGAATTAGCCACAGGTGGGCTCCAATCAAGTTATGGAGACATCTCTGGGATGATCAAAGGAAATTGAATGCACTTGAGCTCAATTTGGAGTGTCATAGCAAAGGCGTTGAATACTTATTGACTCAATACATTTCAGCTTATCATTTTTCATGAATTTGTAAAAAAGTGTAAAGAAAAAATTCCACTTTTACATTCTGGGGTCAAAGTGTAGATCAGTCACGAAAAAACTCAATTTAATCCATTTTAAATTCAGGCTGTAACACAAAAAAATGTGGAAAAAGTAAAGGGGTGTGAATACTTTCTGAAGGCACTGTATGGATCGTGACATTAGAGGCATAGAGCCTCATATCCTGTTGTTTAAACAAGAAGGGACAGAAACCAACTTAAAACCAGAGTCATGGAAACCGGGCTTCATGACAATCTGGTGGGATCGAGTGTTGGTGATTAGTCTTGTGGGCATGGTGACAAGAGAAACTCAACACCGGGCTTTCACATGCAAATGGATTACTTGTCAGAAATTATTAGTCCCCAAAATGTCGCGTTTAAAGATCGTTTAATATCCAATTGTGTTATATTTTTGCCCAGCATAAAGTTAGTGACACTTTTAATTCCACCTCCTATATTATCAGACCATATTATGATAGAGGTACAGTGTATACCTCTGGCTCTGTATAAATATTCACAAATGAAAACGGAGCACTCTAGAGAACTAAATTCAACCTCCATGGGAGAGCCATGAGATGCGGGTTCACGCAGCTTATTATGGACGTGAAGAGAATATACTATGGAATTTTTTTGTGGGATTTCCTTTTTCTGGTAGTACCGTCTTACTAAAATAATGAAATAAAATAAAAAATAAAATGAAAATAAAAATTATAATAAAATAATAATAAATAATACAATAATAAGATAACAACAAAATAATTATAATAATATAATAATGAATAAATAAATTAAAATAAAACTAACAAGGGTACACGCCCTATGGGCGGGGCTTCAATTGGGAAGCCGAAATGAAAAGGCAAAATATCAGAAATTGAAGGCTGAATTTTTTTATTTTAAACGATTCATATAAACATCCGTCAAATCATATCACACGTAAATCATCAAAATCAAAACAGTATCTTTAAAATTTCAATTAAAGCCACATCACTGTTCATATCACTGTGAATTGTGATTGTGTTTCATTGTGATGTTTGTGCGGCGACGGGCGGTGTGTACAAAGGGCAGGGACTTAATCAACGCGAACTGACGACTCGTGCTTACTGGGCATTCCTCGTTCGTGGGACACTGTCTCAAGCCCCAGTCCCCATCACGGATGGGGTTCAGCGGTTTACCCGAGCCTGACGGCGAAGGGCAAGGTACACGCTGGCCCGTCCAGTGTAGCGCGCGTGCGACCCCAGACATCGAAGGGCATTAAACGTTCATTAAACATTAAACGTTCATTAAAGGATTACGAAACGAAAAACATTACGAAATTACGTTCACACTGTCACGTCAAACACTACCGTGAACACATACATCGTCACAACATAGTCACAATGAGAACATCGTCACAATGAATGTAATGTGAACGCGAATGTTATGCGGGAGTCCAAACCTGAGAATGTTGGAGACCAAAGCTGAAATTGGGAAAACTAAATAGCTTATTTTACTCCTGGAGATCCCAGGATTACCCACCCAAAATATCTTTGCGATCGGTTCAGCAGTTTTTACGGTACCTTCGAACAGATAGACGGACATTTGGTGAATTATAGTAAGATAAAATAAAATCCGCTGTCATACTAAATAAATTACGCGACGCTTGGATGAGTACTGTGGAACAACGGAAAAATGGGGAAGAGGGCTTTGACAATTTTCTGGTACATTATAAATACACAATAAGTGCTTTGAATTCTTTCGGAAACATCAGGCTGGGGTGCTTTAGATTCAGACTGGGATTCTCTTCTGACAACAATGTGCCTTTTCTATGAGATACAGTGCTGGCCCTGGACCAGTTAGTGCAGTATAGCGTGTCCTAGTCTCCTGCGGGACACGTCACAATAGCCTCACGAAAGACGCAATCAACGCGACAAAATGTAAACTCATCCTTGATTCAGATTAATGTTAGCCTAGATGACCTGTGGCACTGAACCTGCCTAGAGACCTTCCTTCATTTGTTTTCTTCCATCACATTGGAATAAATCACCAATTAAATTTCCATCTGAGAAAAAGCAAAATACCTTGACTGTCAGAAATATTTGGATTCAATAATAAAATGAGCATTTCTGAAAGAAGAGCAAATCGCCTGGGGAAATAAGACAGGTGGTACAAAGTCGTCAGATAGATCCAGGTCTATCTGTATCCGATGCCAAAATAGCATGGATTCAATTTGAGTCTCTCTAATGGACGTCGAGTAGCTTTCACATTTTGCCGTTTTCTCCTTTCTCTCCCAGATATGTTTGAGCAAGGCTGACACACCGGGTGCCGAATTGTCACAGCTATCGTGACATCCGCCGGCCTTAACGAGATGGAGAGTTAATCAAATGCCGTTCTAGCAGGCGCAAAGCTCTGGCAGGCCAACAAACTCCGAGGAAAACCTGTCGCTAGCGGTGACGTGTGTGTAATGAAAGTTCATAATGAATTTGCAAGCATCGCCCTACATTCCTGATACCCTGTAGCTTGACCATTATCAGTACTTCCACATAGATGTACAGTTGAGCCAAGCTATTTGCATAAAAACTAATTGTAAATGCAATATATATATTGTTGCGGATATGGGATTTGCATCCATCCATATCCGCTTGTAAATATTCCCCTATTTCCTCAATACTTCCCAACTCTCCCCAATCCCCCATTCCCTAGTCCCATTTTCTGTAAACAACACTCTGTAGACCCGACCTCCCCCTATTTCCCCCATTAAATGTCGCACCCAGGTTCACCGCATCTCATGTAAGACAACTATAGGACATCTTGCTAGTTATTCTTAGTCTATGTCAGTTAAGAATTCGTTTCCATTAATTCTGACCCTTCGTTGCACCAGAATGTGATTGTATGGCACCGTTAGGAAGTTTAGGACCTCCCAATACCTCCCCGCAGCTCTTCCTCACAGTTCAGCAACAACAACAAACAACAACAACGAGCGAAGGGAGTGCGCATCCTCAATCCGGCTTGGTTGGTAGGGGTGATGGGAGGGCACCAGGCCTTCCCAACGAGCCGCCATCGAACATGTGCTCGACGGGGTTACCAAACAGGGGCTCCCTGTCAGCTCCTCGTCAAGGGCGGAGCCCGGTAACCCCCGCACCCAATGGAAGCGGCGGACCGGCCCCAGTGGGGCGGAACCAACCAGCCGAGGGCGTGTCACTCCCCGCTGAGCATGCGCAGTGAGAGGGAGGTGACGTCAGATGCGCGCCGAGCTTGGAGCAAGCAAGACCACCTCCGAGCGCTGTGAGGCCTCCCTGCATCTTTTGGACCGTGCTTTATCCTGTCCCCGAGCCAAGGTGCACCTTGTGCTATCGACCTACCTGTCCCTTCCTGCCATCAATCCCTGTGTAAGTCTACCTTGTCCGTTTGTCCGTGGTCTGTCTGGGCTAAGATAAGACGGTATTTAAGTGCCCATCTCTTCTGTGTCTTTACCTCACTCTGTCTTGTAATCTACCCCCTTTTCTCCACCACTGTAATTATACCCTCCTCCGGAGGTCTTGAGAACTGTACCCCTTGCGTCGTTTCCTCTTTCCCAGTCGTCGTGTCCTTTCCATCATTGATTTAGCATAGCGCGATTTGGCCAACGTCTGGGTGAATCGGGTGAGTGTTAGGGAAGAAAAGGGGAGCAACTGTTCGGCCGCGGTAATACCACCGCTCGGTAAATAACATCCTCATCCGCGGTCCGTAACAATATACGTATATAGTTGCGGATCCCGGGTTCGTCGATGTACGAAGGGGAGTTTATTACCCCGCTTCCCCTCAAACTCCGGGTCCACTGAGGCCGCCGACCGCGACTAAGCTCGTGATCGACGGAATGCTAAGCAATTCCGATCACCAACCTCCCAGCCACACGCCGAAGAGTTTGCTGGTCAAATAATCCCAAATACCTTCAAGACACGTGACCGAAGAAACAGGGGATCAAACCCTCGCTTCCCACACTTTATTGCGTGCCCGGCGGATTTGCACGATATGGAAAGCGGCGTTACCTGACATGATTTACGGACCTGATTCAAGCCCAATTCGGTCTCGGATGATGCTAGGCCAATTGAGAAAAAACGTACCCAAACAGGTTTGAAAGTAACAACAAAATGTACAGCCTTTTATTTACAAGGCAATAGAAAGAGACGAAGATGCAGCCTTATTAATTCCTTACCTATAATAAACCCCACAGGCGCCTTGACACACTCACACACAGGGAATGACACACCGGTTATTCTCGTACAGATGTACGTGCTGGGATTGACTGGAGGGTGGCCGCGTGGTGCGCGCAGCACACAGCTCGATCCTCGATCCGGACATGTAGCCTGGATGAGGTAAGGTCCGAAGGACGAACCGCCGCCTCAAAGTCAGCATGAACGACGAACTTCAGCACCGGTTGGACGAGCTTCAACGCAGGCAGGGCTAGATTCAGCGCAGGTTGGACGACCAGCTTCAAGATGAGTCCCAGGAGGGGCCAACGCTTGCAGGTCAGCCGGATCAGAGCGAGGGATCGGCAAAGAGTGATGGGCTTTGGCGAAGTCAGAGGGTCGTCGGCAAAGCAGGAGCAAGAGCGACGGCGAAGCAAGAAGGGCGTCGGTGAAGCAAGAGGCTCATTGGCGAACCAAGAGCGTTGCCGGCGAAGCAAAAAGGGCAAGAGGGTGAAAATGCGATGGGCGGGGTATTTATCATACCCGAATAGATTCCAGAATGTTCCACAGCCTCCCATTGGCTGAGGTTGGTCACGTGCTTGCATTTAATCCTTCCTCCCCCTAGGAAGGTTTAATTCCTCCTTCCCTCTTTCATTCGGGGAGGTTTCACAACCCACCATTGGTTGCTCGCTGGTGGCATGTCCACGACCCCTCATTGGTCACGTGGGCTTCGCTTTTGGCCACGCCTTCCTGCACATCAAAATGTCTTCCCTCAACCACACAAAGGTTTATAATCCTGCCTACCTTCAATGCATATTGGTGTGGATTATTACACAATTGAAAGGGGGCTAATCTTTACATTCAATAAGAAATAAGTATCTACTGCAGGATACATGTTGTGGTGCAATTAACTATAGGGGGTTTGCCTTTATGGCAAAACCGCAACACTGTATATATATATATATATATATATATATTGTTACGGTTCTCTACGCCGGCCTTCTTCCCCTTACCAAGGGGGGATTAATCCCCTTGTCTTTGCTGGGCCTGGCGGAACCGAGACTTGAGACGTCCCTCTCGGACACACATGGAGTAGGGTTTCGGGACTACTTTTCACTCGTACCTAATTCCCCGCGCTGCCCTGGGAGCGAGGAAACAAGCCTCGCACGAACTACGTGTGGTTTGAATACGCCAAGCGGTTTGTGTACACGTGGTCCGCGCAGTTACTTAGATGTTGGAACCCGATTATAGCGGTTGTGCTCGTGCCACGCTTAGTCAATTGAAGAAACCACAGAAATGGTCGAATCAGGAAGAAAGGAAGAACAAACGGGTTTAATTATTCCCACACATATATACAAGTTCAACGACGAAGAGACACAGAGCAACCTTAAGCAGTCTTAACTTATCCCTTGGACAACGGGCCCGTCTCACACTCACACAGGGAATTGCAGATGGGTAGCTGTTCCCCAACGTGTCCACGTCGTCATCCAGAGATGGCCTCCGTCCGGCTCTCCACGGCCCCGGCACGTCCCGCGAAGATGGTTTCAGGCGAAGGCAGGGACTTGTAGCGCATCTCTCGAACAAAGCAGATGTTGGGGCGTAACGGCAAAGGGCGGACTTTAGGGCGGCTAGCGGTTACTCAGCCGTTCTCACTCGCGCGTCTCAAATGCGCCGTATTCGGTTTTATAAGCGTGTCTGGCTGTGCCCGCGTATATGTAGTGTTCGCACATGCGGCCAACTCATCTTCTTCGATCCTCCGAGCTGGATCGCGCACGCGTTCTCGTGCAAGTTCTCTGCTCAACAGCTTTCACCGCTCATCAAGTTCTTTCACTTATCCTTTTGCCACAAGACCTGCATTCCTCTGCGAGTCCTCTTGAGGGCTTTTGCGCAGCCGGTTTTATAGCTACGCCCCCGAACCTTCTGGAACTCACTCGAACCTTCTCACCATGCCCTCTGACGCAACGCCGCCGTTACCACCGCCGAGCTCTGATTGGCGGCTCGTGCTTACCGTCCGCACTGCTGCTGCCGCTCTCGACTCCGCCCCGGTCCTCCTCTGCCTGCCTCCTGTTAACTCACCCAAAATGAACCAACGTTAGCGCAAAAGAGATTGAGGCTACGGACGTAGGATTGTCGGTGGAGTAGGGCCTATTTTCCTTGGCTCGTACTCAACGCAGAACTAACAATGGAAAGGAACTAATCTCAAAAATACTAAGAAATAACTATACTACAAATGAGGCTACATGTTGCTTGTGTGACTAACTATGGGGAGCAAACTTTAACCTTTATTAGGCTCACTTGACAAACTCAAAACCGCAACACTGCCCCCCTCCCTCATCAGATTAGTCCCCGAGTCGAACCTACGAAAACTGGAATGACCGGTTTTGAGCAAGATCGGGGCCTAGCTTTTAGTTACGTGTGACATATAGATGTGGTTCCCTCTAAAATTTATTCTAACACGTGTGTGCGACAGTTTTAAAACACTAAATATGTCCCACCTACTGCGTTGAGTAGCTACCTCTAACAGACTCACGCCCACAATTAACCGAATTGCGGAATTGTTTCCAAACTAAACATAAAGCCGGTGGGCAGCATTTTATATACAACCACAAACCTAACCTTATTTACAGTTCTATGACCCAGGACCTGTCCTTTTCGGAAAGAAGATTGGAGGGGAAGAAAAACACAGCAAAGCACAAATACACATTCATCAATTCACACTACATTTGCTGCTGTCTGGCATCTTCTGTCTTCGGTGTGCACATAACAAACCGGCAAGCCCCCTGACCGGCATACAGGCCATTCCTGCTCTTCGGGACTTAATAAACTTACCATCTTCTCGGCCCTAGCACACAAAAATAACAAAAATGCACAACAAGTGTTTATTGTATTTGCCAGCAGGGCCAACCCTATGTGGTCCAACTGCGTAACATTGATGCCACTCAAAACAAGTGGTCCGAAGATGCAAGGTGAGTTTGCAGCAAAGTGCTGCACAGCAAAGTGTAAGGCCACAAAACCTGTGGTCCATAATGTGTAATGTGGTAATGTGCAGCAAAGTGTCTGTGGCAGCAAGTGCTGCACACGTGCAGCAAAGTTATAACAAATGAAAGGATGCGGCAGCAAAGTGCCGCGCTGCTCAGCTGCATATATGTAGCAAAGTGCAGCAGCACAGTTCCTCCTCAAAAATGGTCCAGGGGTGTGGGGGAAGAGACAAAGCACAATCAGCAAGCGGAAAGGGGGCACAAAGGTACACAAAAACACAAGGTAATGCAGCATGAGGGGCACGGAAGAGCGAGCAGAGTAGGCTCGTCTCTAGCAGTCCGTACCCCCCCCCCCCCCAACGTCGGCTACACTACCCTAGCCCTTCCTTGTATTTACAAATTTCGTCTCTACGTCTTGTCTCCTCTATCCCACTCTATTTCCAAATTCGTCTTCCAATCCCTCCCAGGAAGGAAGAGATGGAACAAACACAATGTCACACTACGTCGTGATGCGTCTTACACACTCAACCGTTTACAAAGCCTTGGTGCTGGTGTGGGGCTTTGTCATCCTCAGTGAATGGCTGTGGATGGCACGAAGGGAATTCTCAAATCCTAACTACTCTAGTTACATTAACTTACTTACACTACCCGGGGTCATACCCTGCCAATCCAATTGGCCATCTTTAAACTATGTGGTTCTAAAAACCGAATTCCCATTGACCACTCTGCGATGCCCCTGAATTTGGGTCTCACTCCCCAATTTTTCTCTCTGTGCCCTTGCACAATTTCGGGGCTGGGTCGTGTGGCTCCACTAGCAGGTCTACCTACCTGCGCACCTCCGCCACTGAAGTCGCCACCCGAGCTTACCTGCTCCTGCAACTACCTAAACTGGGGAAGGCACCTCCCGGCCCTTTACTCCCTGATGCCCTCTCTGGCATTGGGCTACCCGGGTCTTCTCCTGGGATCCTGGGGCCCACTGAACAACTCACGACTACTCTAACTGGCTCCCAGAGCCTACCTGCGGCCTCACCTGGCCGACAAACTACCAGTGGCGGAGTGCCCCAATAACCATACGCACCAATTAATCCACATGCCCAGCCATGTCACTGACTCATGCACCCAACCAAAGCACTTCATTGCCACTACCCGCACCACAGGTGTCAATATCCAAACAATTTACCTGAGCCCTCTACCTGACTTTACAGTACCCACCCCGGGTATTTGTGAATGGGTCCATGTCCCCCCATTCACTCCTTTGCACCATGCATTCCACACCTTTTATTCCACACCAAGCATTCCACACCTTTTACTTTCACACACCATTTATGTCGCACTCCTTTTGTCTCACACACCTTTTGTGCTCACACACCTTTTTCCATGCACACCTTTTGTGCTCTCACACCACTTCTCTCACACACCTGTTGTGCTCACACACTACAGCCCATACACTTCAAACACAACTCCATTTGTTCTCATACACAATTCCTGGTTATTCTCAACTAATTCCTCATTTGCTCAATACACAAATAATCACACACACGGTTATTCTCAACCAATTCCTCATTTGCTCAATACACAGATCCTCACACACACGGTTATTCTCAACCAATTCCTCATTTGCTCAATACACACAGCATCATCTAACTAGCTGCTTTTCCCCCTAATACTCATGCTTCCCCGTCATCCCATTACACTAAGCACTCCCTCGTCATTATCATCCAGCTAATCTCTCTACGTCCCCTCTACAGGTACAATGTCCCTACTTAAATCTCTTGTCCTCTACTGTCATCGAATTCCCTATCAATTATCCTAGCCTGCCTTCGGCTAGCTTCCACTGCCATCCCCCTAAACTAATGCTCATGAGCCCGGTTGAGGAATGGTAAAAACTACCATTCCTCCACGCAGGGTACACTCCTTTCATCAGTCTGCTACACTTGAGCCTCTCCGTGCGGAAATACATTGTCACAGCTCTGCTTCGAAAAGCCAAGCGATGCATGCGGGTGGTTGGTCGCCTGTAGGTTGGGTCCATCCGGCATTTTTGATCGAGGGGAGGAAGCATTGAAGGGCCGAGGTGCAGCGGCCCATCCCTGTGCGGAGCCTCGCAGTCCCCCGCACGATGGCCCAACCGCCCATGGTCAGAGCACCGCAGCCACCAGGGGGCGCGGCTCTGAACTCTCCTACCTCCCCTTGAACCTTGCCGTTCGCCTTTACCGCCACGGCGCGGCACCGACCATACAGAGTGGGGCCCGGCACGAACCGTGCACGTCGGTCCTTGTGAGACCGCCACGGCAACGATCCCCGCCGATCCCCGCTGCACACAAATCACACAACTCACCAAGGGCTCACGTCAGCTATACGTCGCGCTAAACACTCCCCCGGGCTGCGTCGATGCTCGTGCCGCGTTCTCACCACACGCGACCCACTCCTCACTCGCACACCTAAGCGTCCCCGCACCTCCCATACACTCCCTGCATTCTGTTATGGCACTCTCCTGTGCACACTCTTCCCTTACACACTCAGGTGCACACCACCCAGCCGCACTCACGCCGTTCGCACACTCCATTATCACACACCCTCGAGCACATCCTGGCGCACTCATACCACTCACACACTCCGATACACAATCGGCCATCGCACACCCTCGTGCACACTCTTTCGTTATGTACTCCATAATGTCCACGGGTGTGCACTCTCCTGGTACACACCCAATAACACGCTCTGGTGTGCACTCCTGCACACTCTCTACAACACGCTCTGGTGTGCATTCTCTCTCACTCTCCTCGGCCATCGCACACTCTGTAACACACTCTCCCCCGACATACTCTTCCCACACACATTCCGGTGTGCATTCTCCCTCACACTCTGTAACACACTCTCCTTTTACACACTCGCACACCGGTGCACACTTTTTTCTTACACGCGCGCCATTCGCTCTCGTACACCGTACACTGGACCTTCCACGACCGCCCGGGTTTCGTCTTGATCCCAAGCGCGCCAAAAATCTTTTCCCGCCAAACACTTTCGCGCCATACACACCCCTACTCACCTTAGGGACCTTCTTCTCCGGCTTTCCCACCAACACCTGTAAACTCTCATTGGGGTCAGCAAGCACGACATCATGATGCAAATACAGACTTTGAGTACATTCCATTTCGACGTCTCGTGATACATGTACTTTCTCTGCCGTCTCTTCGGCCCCAATTTCAACTATTTCTTTTATTTCTTCTATTTCCTCGACGACCGCCGCCACGCATGAAATTTCTTTTTCCAATTCGACGGCCGTCGGCTTTTCCACACCCCGAGTCGCGATTTCTATACCCTCGGTCATAGCCGCGCCCTGCTCTACCTTGCTCTCCCCGCATTCCTCGCACCGCGTTACCTCGTTGTGTCCCTTTGCGACCTCCTCGCTCAGCTTGCGCCTTATGTCCTTCCCCGCTTCTTTCAATTGGCCACCCATTTTGCTTTCCAATTCATTTTTCACCTCTTCCAATTGATCACCCATTTTTTTTATGTCCCGGGTGGATTTGTCCCCTAATTCTTTCCTTTCCCAGGTGGATTTGTCACTTTGGGCATCCATTTTTTTCTCTTGGATGTCCATTCTTCCATGTATTTTATTTATGTCATTATTTTGGGCGCCCATCATTTCTTTCATTTCCACCATGAATTGCGCCATGAAGAATTGCATGTACCCTGGCACCGTGGGCTCGGCTCTCGTCGCCACGTGCGAGGCACCGCCATTTTCTACCCTTACTGCTGGCCCCTCATCAATGTCCTCCTCTTCTCCCAATTCTTTCCGGGGGTCCTGGGTCATTAATTCTTCCTCATCTACCTCATCTTCTACCCCCACCGGCATTCGACCGCTTTGGCTAGCCATGGCACGAATTTAATTTTGGATTTTAAAACTAAATTTCGTCCACTCGCAATTTCAAGTGCGTGAAGCGCACTCCGGGTCCAATCCCACACTCCTGACACCAATTGTTATGGTTCTCTACGCCGGGCTTCTTCCCCTTACCAAGGCGGGATTAATCCCCTTGTCTTTGCTGGGCCTGGCGGAACCGAGACTTGAGACGTCCCTCTCGGACACACGTGGAGTAGGGTTTCGGGACTACTTTTCGCTCGTACCTAATTCCCCGCGCTGCCCTGGGAGCGAGGAAACAAGCCTCACACGAAGCACGTGTGGTTTGAGTACGCCGAGCGGATTGCGTACACGTGGTCCGCACAGTTACTTAGATGTTGGAACCCGATTATAGCGGTTGTGCTCGTGCCACGCTTAGTCAATGGAAGAAACCACAGAAACGGTCGAATCAGGAAGAAAGGAACAACAAACGGGTTTAATTATTCCCACACGTATATACAAGTTCAACGACGAAGAGACACAGGGCAACCTTAAGCAGTCTTAACTTATCCCTTGGACAACGGGGCCGTCTCACACTCACACAGGGAATTGCAGATGGGTAGCTGTTCCCCAACGTGTCCACGTCGTCGTCCAGAGACGGCCTCCGTCCGGCTCTCCACGGCCCCAGCACGTCCCGCGAAGATGGTGGCTGGCGAAGGCAGGGACTCGTAGCGCGTCTCTCGAACAAAGCAGATGTTGGGGCATAACGGCAAAGGGCGGACTTTAGCGCGGCTAGCGGTTACTCAGCCGTTCTCACTCGCGCGTCTCAAATGCGCCGTATTCGGTTTTATAAGCGCCTCTGGCTGCGCCCGCGTATATGTAGTGTTCGCACATGCGTCCAACTCGTCTTCTTTGATCCTCCAAGCTGGTTAGCACACGCGTTCTTGTGCAAGTTCTCTGCTCAACAGCTTTCACCGCTCATCAAGTTCTTTCGCCAATCCTTTTGCCGCAAGTCCTGCGTTCCTCTGCGAGTCCTCTTGAGGGCTTTTGCACAGCCGGTTTTATAGCTACGCCCCCCGAACCTTCTGGAACTCACTCGAACCTTCTCACCATGCCCTCTGACGCAATGCCGCCGTTACCACCCCCGAGCTCTGATTGGCGGCTCGTGCTTACCGTCCGCACTGCTGCTGCCGCTCTCGACTCTGCCCGTTCCTCCTCTGCCTGCCTCATGTTAACTCGCCCAAAATGAACCAACGTTAGTGCAAAAGAGATTGAGGCTACGGATGTAGGATTGTCGGTGGAGTAGGGCCTATTTTCCTTGGCTCATACTCAACGCAAAACTAACAATGGAAACGAGCTAATCTCACAAATACTAAGAAATAACTATACTACAAATGAGGCTACATGTTGCTTGTGTGACTAACTATGGGGGGCAAACTTTAACCTTTATTAGGCTCACTTGACAAACTCAAAACCGCAACAATATATATATATATATATATATATGTATGTATATATTTGTGTGATTCCCTCGGTTAACACCGGGAGAGTCACGGAAGGCCAAACACAAGCTTTTACTTTGAAGGCGATGATCAAATGTGGATTTTGCAATATAAGAGGAAGCTGAAGAGCTTACCTGTGGTCCCGCCGCAATCCTCAAACCTGCGGAAAATAAACTCAACAAGCACGGATTTAGAAATGTACAAAAAATACCAGGTTCATTAAACGGAATGCCGGTAACAAGAAAAACGCGACGGTAAAAATAATTCCCTATATGGAACGCTCCCTCACCAGACTTATAAATACAGACGAAGGGAAATGTGAAAATAAAATAAGAACGTGTGGTTTAATTGTGCACTTAGCTCAATCGGCTGTCTTGGCACCTGAGTGAAGAATGGTGAAGCTCCACTAGCAATTAGACCTATGCTCCACTATCTCCCAATGGTGAAGAATCACTTGAAATTTGAAATAATTCTCATATCCGAATCCATATTCAGATCTTCACCAAAATCTAATCATTTTGTCCTTGTCACATATGCTACCTCCCTGTCAAATTTCGTCCGAATCCATCTCCAACGTTTTGAGATATCTTGTTAACAGACAGAAAGGGGTGAAAACAACCTCCATCTGCTCTCGGTGGCGGAGGTAAAGATAGAAAATGAAAATTGATGATTTTATGCAGCCATGACCTTTGAGCTTTAGATCTAAAAAAAAAAAATCAGCTTCTAGCTTTTGATTGGTAAACGAATTATGTAACCCAATATGCAAATTCTTCAAATTTCATGTCAGTTGGACGAAAATTGATGATGTTATGCAACTTTGATGACATTTGACCTTTTATCTAAAAAACCAATCGAATTCTACCTTTTGATTAGTGAACCAATTTAGTGACCGGAAATGCAAATTCTTTAAATTTAAGGTCAATCGGGTGATTACAAACTCCTCTACCTATGACGTCATGGTTATCATTAAAATATTCTACAGGAGGAGGCGCTCCTATGGTGAAAATTTCATGTCAATTGGACCAACGGTTTCCGAGAAAATGAATTTTTAAAATGCAGACACTGCACACGGCGCACAGACGGCACACGGCACACATACGCACATGAATGCTTAACCTCGCTTTTTGCTTTGCGAGCGCATGGTAATAAATAGTAATCTTAAAATGATTAATCTCTTAATCAATAATTGGCTAATAGCATGCCTAAAGCACCAGTGTTTCATCCGAAGCTGTAACCTTTTGAAAATTATTTATATAAACAAATAATGAAAATAATTAATCGATTAGTTGATTAATCACCAAATGATTAGTCGATTAATCAATAAATAAAAAATGCCCTTTACAGCCAAATCACTTGGTTATTGTCATGTCCAAATATCAGCTTCCTCACTCAATAGGTGATTAATAAATCAGAAAGGAAATAAATAAGTGATTTATAACTTAAATAAATAAATATTAATCGTAAAATTATTAAAATCTGAATCAATTGGCTTATAGCATACCTAAACTACCACAATTTCATGTGAATGTGTAACTTTTTGAAAATTTATTAAGTGATTAATCGAATAATTAAATAATTAATCGATTAATTGATTAATCAATTAATCAAAAATACCCTTTACAGCCAAATCACTTAGTCACTGTCATGTCCAAATATCAGCTTCCTATCTCAAAATGTGCCTGAGATATTGCCCAGATGAGAAAGAAAATAAATAAGTACCGTACTTAATAAATCGATAATAATTAAGTAATCAATAAATTAATTGATTACTCAAAAAATATAAAATACTCTTTTTGCAAAGCACATGTGCCAAAAAAAAGGGATAAGTGGTTGTGTTAACTTTCTGAGAGTGGTTTCATTGAAATCCGATCTCAAGTTAACAAAGAAGGATTCCTGGGAGATGCTGCTCTCCATGCAGGGATAACCGACGTCACGTGTTGTCATTTGCAGTTTTGACACGTGGGTCCATGTACCCATAAAACCAAAAATATATATATTTGGGATCACAGACATTGCCCGGAGTTACCCGAATCCACCGTAGTTGGATTTATTGAAATCCGTTAATTCGTTATCAAGTTATAACACGACAAACAAACAGACAGACAGACAGACACGGCTCCTTTTATAATATAGATGTTAATAGTCCCGACTAGCTAGATTAACACTTGTAAACGCAATCCCAATATTTATACATCCCTAAGGTCAATTTGATTTTTTAAATAACTGCTTCGAAATTATCATATTGCTAGAGTGAGCTATTTTAAAAATAGTACATAGTCTTACATTTGCCATTTCTTTCCCAATCTAGGAATATAGACCTCAATTTCTCTTCTTTCCAGGCCGCTCACTGAGCTGGTCACCTCTGGCAGCCAATTATTGAGATAACGGAGCAAATTTTCATTCCCGGTCATGCACCAGGTCCTCGGGGCACCTGATGAAGGCAGCTGCATCACTCAACCGTGGGCGTAGTCAGGGCAGGAATTTGTTCAGGGTCCCGGCAATTCAGTCATTAGTCACAATAAGTCACAATAAGACTTGACTCGCTTCCTCTTCCTCGAGAGACAACGTGGCATTTTCAACATCTACCATCTAATGCTTGCTGATGCAACAGCAGCGTAACGCCAGACGAATAGCGCACTCATTGATGTGACGCCTTGCTTGTGAAGCATGAGGGTGACACTTTAGAGTTGGGTCGGGGATCAAACCCGGACGACACAGTTCATAGGTGAGTGTACTACCTCTCTGATATCCTGATAGCTTCAGAATCTAAACTTCTATGCAACTGTTGTCCTTCTCATCCTGCTGTTTTATTACCTCCTGCTGGTTATGTTTTCACCCCTGTCTGTTTGTCTGTCTGTCTGACTGTTACTTTGTTTGTCTGTGAACAGGATATCTCCAGAAGTTGAGGATGGATTCAAATGAAATTTCGTGAACAGGTTGTGTATTTAACAAGGACAAATTGATTCGATTTTGCTGAAGATTCGAATCTAGATCCAGATCCGATATATTTTTTCGAATCATTCTTCACCATTGAGTGATAGGGCTGGGTAAAACTGATATATAACACAATATCTCAAAAAGTTATGGACGGATTTGGACGAAACTTGGTGGACAGGTTGGGTGTGTGATCTGAAATAATTGATTCGATTTTGGTGAAGATCTGACTGGATCCGAGAATATTTTAATCTTCAAATGATTCTTTACCATTGAGAGATGGGGGCCAAAACGTTATATCGCGTGATATTTCAAAACAACGTGGATGAGTTATGACAAAAACTAGGTAAATGAGTTGGTTAGGTGACAATAACAAGCAGATTCGATTTTGGTTCAGCTCCGAATTCAGATACGGCCAATCAGTGCGACACAAAACGTAAACTGTTCAGCCAGGCGGAGGTACAGTATGTGGTCTACCGAGTGCTGTTCTGGTTTACTCTTCATTTTTGGTGAACCTTTGTTGGACTCCATTCGGTTCTTGTTTCCACTTACTGCTATTGTTTGCCTTACTTTGCTGCAAGTCATAATAAGACTTGACTCACTTCCTCTTCCTCGAGAGACACCATGGCATTTTCAACATCTACCATCTAATGCTTGCTGACGCAACAGCAGGTTAACGCCAGATGGTTCAGGTCCGAATTTGTTTGCCTGCTGTAATCATCCAATTTTTGAACAACCTTTTCTTCATTATACTGCTTGGCCAGACATCTATCCACAGTGCTTCCACTTCACCTATTTCATATACTCTAAATTTTACTCATTTACTCTGAATCTTTCATGTGCAATTAAAACTTATATATATATATATATATTGTAGGTACTACTATAAAGTTTACCCAGCTATCACTATCGATTTGATCACTTACCATCTGTTATGTTGTGGGTATCTTCTCTGTCGTCATTGAGCTATCATTCAACTCAGTTAGACCTATGCTTCTCTGATTTGTTACCTTATAAGTGGTCAGAAAAATCAGTCTTGCCTGCTTGGGCAGCCATTCTGGTTCGTGGCATCTTCATTCTTCAATCTGGATCTTCCCAACTGCAACCATTTCTTTTGCAAAAGTTTTATGTTAAGTAAAACTAAAATTTCTATGAAATCCCAATGGGTTAAGCTTTGAGGTTCAATTTGAGATGGTTAACCTATATATGCCTGATACCAGAAGGACTCTTGCCACAACTGGCCATTCTCTACCTCAAATGTCATCTACTGCCCATTAGCACACAACTGAATGATGTGCTATACTTGTTGTATGGCATGTGTGTGTCTTATAACCTGTTACTCTTGGATTCCCTAGCCAATGGTTTGCTTGCAGCAAATCGAATTTCAGCATAGAAGCTGCAGACAGTAAATCACACTTAACCACCAGGAAATAAAATTGACAGGCAGGTATTACTGCTCCCATTTGGGTGATCAGTGGCACGGTATAACATCGCTTGGCAATCCGCCAAAGCATCATTTGTGACACTCTTCTTTGCATCTCCAGTCGAATACTGGAAGAAGGGGGGTTGTGGATAGGGGAATGTGGGGTGGAGGAGAGGCTGCAGTAACAAATTAAGTCAAAACGTCAAACAAGCATGAGATAATGAATCACGATTTAGGTAAAGTCCAAATAATTATTCTCTTTCCGTCGCAAGTTTTCCAGCATGTTAAGATGCCAATGATAGAAGCTGCAATGCACATTCAACCCTTTCTCAACCAAATGCATCAAATGAATATGTGTTTAACATCATGGTTCTTTGAAAATGTTTATTCATCGTCATTCAATGTGACATCAGCAAAATGTTCAGATCAAGACTTTAGGCATGACCTGAAAATTACAGCAAAGCATCCCATTTGTTCCGGTCAAGACGAAGAGTTTAGGAAAGTTGATTGCAGTCATGGCTGTTAAGCCAGTTGAGCAAAAAAAACATCTTGACCTTGACTTGCAGCAAGTTAACAGAAATCTAAGAAGTGATTGACAAAATGGCATGTCAAGTACTTTGCATCTTAGATTCAAATTCAAACTTATTGCGTTTTAAAAGTTATTTTAAAATACAATCCAGACCTTTTTCCTGCATTTTAGAACTTCTGCTAGTTTATCTATCTCATGTGCAACCAGCGAACTTCTTCACCTCACATTACTCTTCACTTGGACTTTGATAAAGCTTTGTCCACCAATATGCACTTTTAAAGATACCGATAATTTTCATTTTTTCTAGTCTGTTTGGCAGGACAGCTCAGTAGGTTAACTATTCGATGCAACTTTGTGTGCATTTCTCACCATAGTGTGATGCCAGTAAGGAATTGTGCTACCCAGATGGAACAACCACTCTGACAGCCCTGAATCAACCCACATTAATGACTGTAGCAGTAAACATCAACAGATTATGTAGTGTAACATACTGGATTAATTGCATTTCCTTGTGGAAATAAAGTCCTTTATAACAAATATGTTTTAAGGGTTCCATACTGTGGTCAAATTAAGTGAAATACACCTATAGTATTGTTTATTGGTGGAATTTGAAGGTATAAACAGACTGTTGCATCTTTTCTCCTTTGGTGCTAGTTAAGCATAGATCTTGTTATTAAAATAAATAAGAATATAAGTTTTTATCGACGATACAGCTCCCAGACTCGAACTTGATCTTTGTTATTATCCACATCAAAATCAACAACACTTTGTCTGCAATGTCATTTTAAAAAGTGAAAAATGATTGGATAATAGGAACCAGAAAATAGCATAAGATGCTAATTGGGGCAGCTTTAATGGCAATAAGACGCACAATAAGACTCAAAGTAAGACGCATAACAAGATGCAAAATAAGACTCACAATAAGACTCACAATAAGACCCACAATAAGACACACAACAAGACGTACAATAAGACGTACAATAAGATGTACGATAAGACGCACAATAAGACGCACAATAAGACGTACAATAAGACGTACAATACGACGTACAATAAGACCCACAATAAGACACACAACAAGACGTACAATAAGATGTACAATAAGACGTACAATAAGACCCACAATAAGACACACAACAAGACGTACAATAAGACGTACAATAAGACGCACAATAAGACGCACAATAAGATGCACAATAAGACTCGCAATACGACGCACAATAAGATGCACAATAAGACGCACAATAAGACACACAATAAGACGCACAATAAGACTCACAATAAGACTCACAATAAGACTCACAATAAGACTCACAATAAGACTCACAATAAGATGCACGATAAGACTCACAATAAGACTCATGATAAGACGCACAGTATGACTCACAATAAGACTCACAATAAGACTCACAATAAGACTCACAATAAGACTCACGATAAGACGCACGATAAGACGCACGATAAGACTCACTATAAGACTCACGATAAGACTCACAATAAGACTCACAATAAGACTCACAATAAGACTCACAATAAGACTCACAATAAGACGCATGCTAAGACTCACAATAAAATGCACAATAAGATGCACAATAAGACATCTATCTATAATTCCAGTAATCTCTGTGTGTATGTGTGTGTGTCTGTGTGTCTGTGACTGCTGTTTCTCGACAACCACGGGTCCGATATACTTGAAACTTGCCAGGTATATTGCTGGGGACCCGAGGATGTGCCTTTTCAAGGTTTGAAATTAATCGGACAAGTGGTTCCCAAGGTATGGTCACCGTACTCGCAAGCCGTTCGCTTTGGCTTTGCGAATGGACCAAACCATTTCATGTAAATAGAGGGGGGGGGGTTCTACCGTACTCGCAAGCCGTTCGCTTTGGCTTTGCGAATGGACCAAACCATTTCATGTAAATAGAGGGGGGGGGGGGGGGTTCTGTGGTCGTTACTGCCACGTGGTTTCAAAGTTTTTTTTTGTTGTTGTTGTTTGCACGCATGTTTTTTTGCACCCACGTACGGGCACGCCCTAGTACAATAAATAGCAATAAGACACACCTTAACAATGGTGTAAGCTTAGATTTTACTTTTTTCTCAGTAAATAAATAAAAATGATCAAAGTTGGGATTTATGTAGTGGTGATGGTGAATTATATATCAATAAATAACTAGACATCTGCGATCACAAAGTGATTGTCAAGGGTAAGCCTCTCCGGGCTTACCCTTGGCGATCGCCCACAACTTACCCTTGGCCCACAATCCAATGATGGCATATTTTGTTGGAACCGCATTCAACATTGAGGCACCTTCAACATTTAGGACCTTCTTTGACAGTGAGCTTCAACATTTAGTACCTTCTTTGACATTGAGCTTCAATATTTAGGGATAGAGTGTAAAGAAAAATAGTCCCCATCTACAATCTATCCATAAAACTTAACGTCATGAAATTGGAGGAAAAATAACCAAGTTATGATCAAAAAAGTGTTTTTTGTTAATTAGGTCACAATTTGAAAAACATAGGTCAAAGACACTAAGCAAATATCGGGTGCACAACTTCAGTGCAGGTACACTGTTATGATGTAAAAACATCTTGGAAGGCCAAGCGGTCTTTGAGATTCTGCATTCACAAAAATGTATGGTGTGAGGAAGGCCCACTTCTAACTAGCCTGATATTTCAAAACAATTCACTTTATCTTTATCATTTAAATACAAACATTCTCACTGATGTGGTTAGACTTTGTAACCCATTTCACCCACCATTCCACGTGTCGGCGTCTTTGCAACACTGGGGCCTAGCCCTCTGTCCTACATCCTGTACCCTCGTATAATTCCCATGGCTGAGCAGTGTGGCTTTCCTTGACAGTATCTTCCTACTTACTCTTACTTGACCACTGACGTCACCCTACCCGAGCTATCTTAATCTCCCTAACTATTAGGTCTCTCTTGCCTTCCCCCTTCTGGTGCCCTCGCAGGCACGTGATGCTCGAACCCCTCTCCTGAGGTGTTTGGCCCACCTGCTAATATTCTCCTGCCACTCTTGGCTAATGATCAGCTCGGGCTCGGTGCGCCAAATGCTACGGTGTCCCTCTACTCTGAACATTCCATGCTCTAAGCCACACCCCCAGCCCATCAATGAACTAATGTACCAAAATAAAAGTCCGAGACTTCTTCCGAACCAACACGTGAACGATATCCATGTTCCGAAAGAGCTGGATCCCTGCTAGCTATCTTTTACTCCTTCCAAGTTCTCTTGGCAAGAAAATGTTCCCTCCACATTCATTCCTTTACACCATTTCATTCATCACACTCATACTTCACTACACATGCACCTTCTGTACTATTCCACACACACACATTCATCCCCTTTTCCCGTGATTTGTCGGCATGGTACTCGTCCAGCACAGGAACCTCAATCCACACAGTAACGTGCCTCTGTACACGGGATCTGGTGGGAGGTGTCTATGGCAGGGGACTGATGTTGTCGGCATAGTGAGAGGATGAATGACCTTAGAAATGCAATGCATTACCATGAATAAATGAATATATATATTTTTTTTTTTACATTTTTGATGTACATGCATGTTTAGACTTGGATGGGAGATTAATTGTTGATAAATAGTGTCAACCCTCACACCCAGTTCGGCTTCACGCCGTTGAAACCAAAGCTTTCAGAATCATTGGAATCTCCCGCGATGAAAATAACTCCAAGAGCCTTTCACTCACTCACCGCAGGCAGGTTGGTGGTCTTTCTGTCTTCTACCGAATCCTCTCTGGCTTAGCTCCCCCAGCTCTGTCTGTGCTCTGTCCCACAAATATTCCTACAGGTCGCACAAGAGCTGCCTGCAACCCTCTTATGGTTAAACTGCCAAAATTAAGACTATGTATTCACCTTCACTCTTTCATTCCTCTTTTCTCCCACCTCTGGAACAAACTCCCTCACTCTATTCAATCCCACTCCTCCCTCCAGGTCTTTAAAACAGCTGTTCACCACCATCTCTTGTCTTCCCCCATCCAAGACCTTGATCTTTTCTACCCCCGTTAATTCACCCCAGATCCACTTTTTTGAAATTCCGACTTCTTTCCTGGAAGTCCGAGCAATGTCCATGTGTTTTATACCTTTCCAACCCCCACCCCTCTTCCCGTGCCTCCTCCCCCCAAGCCCTCTCCCTCCCACAGATCTCCCGATGTCCTTGCTCTCAAATGTACTTGTGTGCTTCCCTCTTTCTCCCCATCTTGTCTCCCGCTCCCTTTATCTTATGTTTTATGTGTCAGTTTGTCTTCTTTGTGATTAATGTTAGCTCTTACACGAGCCTCGATCTTGTATACAAAAATAAAAGTCTGAAATTCCTCCTCCTTCGCCCTTCTGAGCACACCCTCGGGAGAGGCTGAAGGAGGAATGAGGGGAAGTATTGTGGAAATTATCCTTCGGGGCTAAAGGATCATAGTATAGTGCCAGTTATTTCTTAAGTATCTGTTTAATTATGCATACTGTACCCCATGTGAATGCATATGCATTGCATATGTAACAGATAGAGTCCCCTCCATAGAGATTCTTTTTCACACCCAATTTTGCCATCTTGTTTTATCTATTCTTCTATTTGTTCTTCTCTCTGTTCCCACCTTTCCCAGTCGAACCCAACTGCTCCTGGACTCTGTGTCCTTCTCTCCTGACAAGGTGGAGAAGTTTTTGTCAAACCTCAACTCTGATTCTGCAACTGGACCAGACGGCATCAGCCCACGGGTCCTAAAATCCTGCTCTTCCGCTCTATCTCACCCTCTCTCTGTTATTTTCACCCTCTCTTTTGCTCAAGGTCATGTGCCAGCATCTTGGAAATCAGCAAACATTACCGCTTTACACAAAAAAGGTGCAAAAACAGATCCTTGCAACTACAGACCAATCAGCCTGCTTCCAATTATCAGCAAAGTCATGGAATCCATCATTGCTTCGGATATCAAATCCTTCCTCTTCTCCAATGGCTTGATCTCTGATCATCAATTTGGATTCAGACCAGGTCATTCTACTCTGGACATGTTGCTTCTGCTGTCTCAACAATGGATAGACATCCTCAATGCTAAACAGGAAATCAGAGCTGTCTCATTTGACATATCACGTGCCTTCGATACGGTCTGGCATCCAGCTCTGCTCACCAAACTCTCCTCCTATGGTATCCATGGAAATCTCCACTCATGGCTTGTGGACTTCCTCTCTGGTCGTAGGCAACGTGTGGCCCTGAATGGATTTCTCTCATCTCCCCTTCCTGTTCTGGCTGGAGTTCCCCAAGGTAGTGTTCTGGGCTCTGTGCTATTTCTGGTCTTCATCAATGATCTCTCCGACTCTCTGGAAATTCCTCTCTATCTCTTTGCTGATGACTCCACTATCTGCCGCTCCATTCCTCATCCCTCAGATCAGCAGTCTGCAGCCTCCTCACTCTCTACAGACCTGGAAAAAATCACAGACTGGTCAAACAAGTGGAACATGTCTTTCAATCCTGACAAATCTCACACTCTTATAATGT
Organism: Myxine glutinosa; assembly: GCF_964187855.1. Classification (NCBI taxonomy): domain Eukaryota; kingdom Metazoa; phylum Chordata; class Myxini; order Myxiniformes; family Myxinidae; genus Myxine; species Myxine glutinosa. The sequence goes on from NC_136268.1 coordinate 83,242,503, forward strand.
CACTCCGAAAGGACCGACTGGAAAACCCTCCCATCTACTTTCTCAACAATCCTCTCCAAGAAGTTCTGTCGCTCAAGCTTTTGGGTCTCACTATCTGCCATGAACTTTCTTGGGAAAACCACATTTCCAAGCTGGCCTCCAAAGCCAGTCACCGACTGGGCATCCTCCGTCGTGCGAAGTCCTTCCTTGGCACACCTGAGCTCCTCACCACATACAAGGCTTTCAGCCGCAGCTCAATGGAATACTGTTCCCCCCTCTGGGCTGGTGCTCCTGCCTCACACCTAGCTCGGCTTCACGCTGTTGAAACCAAAGCTTTCAGAATCATTGGAATGTCCTGCGATGAAGTTAACTCCGAGCGCCTTTAACTCACTCACTGCAGGCACGTTGGTGGTCTTTCTGTCTTCTACCGACTCCTCTCCGGCCTTGCTCCCCCAGCTCTCTGTGTGCTCTGTCCCCCCAATATTCCTTCAGGTCGCACAAGATCTGCCTGCAACCCTCTTATGGTTAAACTGCCAAAATCTAGGCTCTCTGCTCACCTTCACTCTTTCATTCCCCTTTTCTCCCGCCTCTGGAACAAACTCCCCCACTCCCTTCAATCCCACACCTCCCTCCAGGTCTTTAAAACAGCTGGTCACCACCATCTCTTATCTTCCCCCATCCAAAACCTTTATCTTTTCTACCCCCGCTAATTCACCCCAGATAAACGTTTTTTTTTTTGTTTTTTTTTTTATTCCAACTTCTTTCCTGGAAGTCCTTGCAGTGTTCATATTATATTTTATACATCTCCCACCTCCCCCCAAGCACTCCCCCTAAAACATTTCTCCCGATGTCCCTGCTCTCAAATGTTGTGTTTGTGTCCTTCCTCCTCTCTCCCCATCTTGTCTACTGCTCCCCTTATTTTTTTGTATTTTATGTGTCGGTTTGACTTTTTCTGTGATTAATGTTCGCTCTTTCACGAGCCTCGACCTTGTATACAAAAAAAAAAAAATCTTTCATCTCCCCGTATGCGTTCGAACTCTTCCCAGCCAGAGCGAGTCATGAAACACCTCAAGCCAGTTCCCAGAATAGCGCTTCGTTTTTGGGAAAGATCAGATCATAGTGCGTTCGCATCCCTCGATGATGCCACCAATCAGGGGGAACCTTCGATCACGCCACATGGTCAACACGCCCCTGCACATAGGTAGCCAATTAGCACACAGCACGCACACAAATATGCGGATCACAACGGATACACACCCCCACACTGTGCAGTCAATTGGGCCAAGGTGCTTATAGTCCTTGAGCCAACCGGCCATTTTTTGAAGTGAATGCTCCGGGGGGGGAGTAATTCTCATTATGATTTTCCATTAGACCAATGTCTCAAGTGTCAGAAAAGGTGTGATGGACATCTGAGAACGGTAGCTTAGTGCCCGGATGGACGCCATCTTTGAAACCACCCAGCTCGAAAATGCCCATTTGGTGGGGTACATTGTTGCACGTGTATCTGGACTTCTATACTAGCTATCGATGTGCGGTTGACGACTAAATATACGTCCGATGTGTACCGTCTAAATAAAAAATAATATGAAGCATTTTGTTTTAGATTAATTATTATAAAAATCAATTATCGAAAAAAAATCATATATTTTTCAATATTTTATTATTAGACTTGTACTTTTTTTAGTGAAACAACACTGGTATGATTTTCCAAATTATGCATTGTGCTACACCGTTTATCTGTCTATAAAAATAACTCAAAAACTAAAACATATCATCCACCACGAGTGTACACAAAAAATATATGAAAAGGCATGCACTTTCCACAAACCGAAACTATGTCAGTTGGAATTTCCCGCCGATAATCAACCCACAGAACCCAGTGCCGAAAGTGACGTCAGTCTATTCTATATCTATATTCTATATTCTATATCTCAGTCTGAGATTTGTTGCGGTGACCTGATTAATTTCTGAGGGGGGGGGGGGGGTGGGTGGCTTAAGAACTAAAAGTGAACATGTTAGATGGCGCCACATACAACTCTATTATAGAGTTGTATTGTGGCGCCATCTAACATGTTCACTGACTTGGATGAGTATGTCTATGTAAGCTGGCGAGCTTTTCGGATATCGGAGTAATCTAACGTCAGTCTTTTTGTTCTTTCAGCTGAGATGGCCGGTGTCGAGGCGAAACGGGCGAAGATTGAACCTGAGTCCGGAACGTGCATCCTGTGCAGCAAGAAGTCGCCACTCTCTGAACTAAGCAAGGCAGCGGGCAACAGTTCTTGGAAGACATTGTGTGACGCAGCCGCAGTTAGAAACTTTTATCCAATTCTAAAGCTAGTCCAAGAAGGCGCAGTTGAACTTCCTAATATTCCAATATTATACCATAGGGCTTGAAGATCAGACTTCACTCACAAAAACCACCTAGCTACTTTGACCAATGCAGCTAGAAGTTCTTCAGTTGATACTGGCGATGCGGTGCGACGGCGATCATCACGGGAAGAGACAGGATCAACTTCAACGGTCTACGATGATAAATGCATTTTTTGCCAGCGTGCTTCAAAATTCATAAAAGGCAGTCGTACCCGTGAAACAGTTGTCTTGGCTGTTGAACTTCGAGCAGATAAGACAATAAGAGATGCTGCGACAGCTCGCAATGATGAGAGAGTTTTGGCATTGACTACACGAGATATGGTTGCAGCTGAGGCTCACTACCACTTCTCCTGCTATAGAAACTACATACGGCCCCAAAAACCTCAAGTAGAAACTGACATTGAAGATAATATCGAGAAAAAAGAAATGATACGATGTATATTCAATTTCATTCGCACTGACTTGTTCTTGAACCCGAGGATTGTTCCAATAGTTGATGTTGCAACAGATATCCTGTCTTCAGATACATTTTCAGTTGATGTTCGTGACTCCATCAAGAAGAATCTGCAGCGCACATTACAAAGAGAGTTTGGAGAATCGCTCATCTTCTTCAATGTGAAACACCGTGTATACTTGATGCCCGATAATCTGACAAAGCGAGAGATTGCTGCAGAGTGCGTAAACCTGAAAGCAGAAGTGAAAGCATTTGAACGAACGGACGGTGAAAGTAACATTGTGCGTGCAGCTACTTCACTGCGACACCAGATCAAAGATGCTCATTACAATGAACGTTGGCCGCCTCAGCCAGCAGAACTCACTTCAGATTACGTGAAGATACCAGATTCTCTTCGTGTATTTCTGCATACTTTGATTTGCGGGAGTGGGGGTAGCTCTGCGCGTGCCGACACACTGGTATGGTCGATGGCTCAAGATATCATCAATGCTGTACACCGGGGTACCATCAGAACATCGAAGCATGTCCTACTTCCGTGGGTCATGAAAACGCTCACCGGTAATACAGAGGTCATCAGAATATTGAATCGACTCGGGCACGGATGTTCGTACACAGTTCTGGAAGAAATCGAGACAGCGCTATGCATAGACAAATTAGCAAGTGTGGAGAAAGATACAGTACCACTTCCGTCACATGTGCACCCTTCGGTCCCGACTGTATTAGCATTCGATAACATCGACAGGCTAGAGGAATCGCTGAGTGGTGGCGGAACATCGCATCGCGTCAACGGTATCATCGTCCAACCGAAGTCGCAGTCGTGTTTGCCGCCCCAACCTCCATCGGCAGTATCCAAAGCAGATAAGAAGCGATCTATCCCGTCATCCAGCGATTTAGTTCCAATATACAGCGGTGGGAAACGAGAGGGCCCACCTGCAATCAAGCCTGCAGATCTTTCTGACACTCTTGCAGGCGCAACATCCCTTGCGCAGCGCCGAAATCACGTATGGATTATGACTCGCATGCTGGAACCATGCGACCAGACAATCAGTTCGTGGACTGGTTTCAACATCATGACTAGAGATCGTGTTCAGGTGACGGAAGATGTAGTTGGCTACCTGCCGACTATAAACGCGCCTGCCACAGATATGGCAACAGTGCAAGAAATCCTCAGAGAAGCTCTGAACATCATGTCATCACTTCAGCTTGAGCGTATACCGGTGGTGCTAGACCAGGCACTATTTGCTAAGGCGACCGAAATAGCATGGAAAGATGTCGATCGATATGGAAGAATCGTGCTCATGATGGGGAACTTCCATACCATCTGTAACTTCATGTCGAGCATTGGGAAAATGTTTGGAGATGCAGGCCTTCGGGATGTAGCTGTTGAGTCAGGAGTAATCGCTGAAGGTTCCATCAACAGGGTTCTGGAAGGCAAGCAATACAACCGTGCTGTGCGACTCCACAAGTTGATGTACGAGGCACTAATGCGCATCATTTGGAAGGGCTTCCAGGTGTGGATAGAAAGCAATCATCCTGACAAGGAACCCCAGATTCGAAGCACTGACCTCAAAATTCGCAGCATCAAGGAGGATGTTTGCCACGAGACTCTCGCTGCTGCTCTCGATGATGATTCATGTGTACAGAGCTTTGACATGTTCGCGAAATACCTACATTTTCTGCGAACCAAACATGGAGACCTGGCTCGCTTCTGGATGATGTATATTGATATGGTAGAGACCCTGCTGGGGTTGATTCGTGCGGATAGAGAAGGCGACTGGATGCTTCACTTGGCTTGTGTCAGAAGAATGATCCCTTGGTGTTTCGCAATGAACAAGGTGAACTATGCTAGATATCTACCAGTGTACTATGCACAGATGACGCAACTCCACGAAAAATGCCCCGAGTTGTACAGGCAAGCACTCGAATGTAGCCACGAGGAAGCAGACACGCGTATGTTTCTCCACGCAAAGCACGCCGCTACCCACTACAAGACGATCATCTTAGTGGCAGATGACACCGACGTTCTGATCATCAGTCTTCATCTCAGCAGAACCATCGATAGGCAGCTCTTCATCAGACGAGGAACAAAGGTTCGAGTCAGAATGATCGACGTTGGAAAGTTGGCTGCGGTATTGGGGTCTGGAGTTTGCAGTGCATTGCCAGGGCTTCATGCATGGAGCGGGTGTGACACTGTGAGTGCTCTGGCTAGCCAAGGAAAGATAAAGGCTTTGAAGCTTGTGCAAGCGAATGAGCTGTATCTTCAAGCATTCACAGATCTGGGATCTTCGTGGAATGTACCAACAGACGTCTTCAATAGCATTCAGGCCTTCACGTGTCAGCTGTACGCCAAGAACACGAAGATCGTCGGTGTTAATTCGCTCCGTTATCACATGTTCTGTGCAAAGAAGGGCCAGATCGAATCTGGACAATTGCCGCCTTGTGAAGACTCCTTGATGCAGCATACGCTTAGGGCCAACTATCAGGCGGCTATCTGGCGACGCAGCCTTGAAAACCTACCAGACGTCCCAACACCATCAGCAGGACCAATGGTTGGGAACTCGATGATGGCGGTTCGCTCACAATCCGATGGATGGCGGGTCTACCAGCTACAGATGTCGTCTTGAATCTCATCTCATGCACATGCAGAAGGACGTGTCGACCGTCAGATTGCTCCTGCATACTGAATGGGTTGAAGTGCACTGTTGTGTGTAAGCTGCAGGGATGCTCCAACATGGTGCAGGATGATGCTATCGTGGCTCAGGATGCCAATGACTCTGATGGCGACTCTGATGATTAACTTTGTGTGCACTGTATATTGTATAGCATATGTTGTTCTCTATTATAATGCAGGCCAAATTGCCTGAAAATCTTTATAGACAGATAAACGGTTTAGCAAAATGTATAATTTGGAAGATCATACCGGTGTTATTTGACTAAAACATGACATGTTCAATGATACCTCCGCTTGCTTATTAGGAATATACATCGTATGGTGTTAAAATCAGCTCCATATGTCTTTCCAAACTCTAGTAATGAATAATTAATATAATTGGCGGCCATTTTGAAATCCAAGATGGCCACCAAAGTGCAGATTTCCTATGTAACAATTTCCGCCTGCTTATTAGATATCGTATGGTGTTAAAATCCTCTCCGTACGACATTCCTAACTTGCGTTATCGTCAGAATAGATAATGCCAGCGGCGGCCTAAGTCAATTTATGCCTCTTTACATTTATTTGTTGTAAACTCGTGGTGGATGATATGTTTTAGTTTTTGAGTTATTTTTATAGACAGATAAACGGTGTAGCACAATGCATAATTTGGAAAATCATACCAGTGTTGTTTCACTAAAAAAAGTACAAGTCTAATAATAAAATATTGAAAAATATATGATTTTTTTTCGATAATTGATTTTTATAATAATTAATCTAAAACAAAATGCTTCATATTATTTTTTATTTAGACGGTGCACATCGGACGTATATTTAGTCGTCAACCGCACATCGATAGCTAGTATAGAAGTCCAGATACACGTGCAACAATGTACCCCACCAAATGGGCATTTTCGAGCTGGGTGGTTTCAAAGATGGCGTCCATCCGGGCACTAAGCTACCGTTCTCAGATGTCCATCACACCTTTTCTGACACTTGAGACATTGGTCTAATGGAAAATCATAATGAGAATTACTCCCCCCGCCGGAGCATTACTTTTGGTCTGGCTCAAGGACTATTATGCAACGCTGGGTGTGCTGTGCTGGTCCCAGACAGACCTGGTGTTGATGTGGAGGAAAGCAGCATGGCAACCTTAACATCTCAGTGCCCTGGAGCACTAACCTCACGGCTGTTGGGAAATAGTGCCCGATGACTGCGTGCCAACACAATAAAGAACAGAGCTCACTGGGGGCACTGTGTTCATTGCAGTAGGATGGGGGACCAGACCACCCTCTGGGAGGAAAGGGCCTCCAAGCTTGTGCAACCTCTGAGATGGATGTGCTGAGCACCCTAGAACCTGATGCACTCGGTCGAGGGGGAGGAGGGGAGGGAGGAGGGTGTTTTATCTATCCCCAATTGTCTCTCTCGAGCTCTGTCGAGTGAATGCAAGGCCATAATATATTTCGTTAAGTGACTGTGTATACCTGAACCATTCCGTCGGTGCATATGTCGTGTAGTGGCAATTTGGATTGTTGATGGTTTGTTTCTTGTGTATAAGTGCAATTTTACTCCAACACATGTATAAACTTGACTTGGTCTTCATCTTATCCTGCTTGTTCTGACGGTTTCATCAGGTTGCTCTGGTATAATCTGTTTGAGATAGTGATTGGTCATGGTCTGGTACCATTAGAATCCCCGGCATCACATGGATTATTGGTAAGCTCGGCCAAAGATAAGACCTTCTCCGTGATCGCCTTGGCACGGCACTCGCCTGGCGCAGGAGCCTCAATGCACATGGTGTTCAGGGTTCAATGGTGGGGAGGCCGAACCCAGGCCGTGCTCGAATGAATGCAAGGCCAAGGTATGAACTTACGGGTATCAATGATCGTTCAGGTCGACTATCAATATAATAGATCTTTGTCAGACTGTGTTGGTGACCTCTGAGCGATTGTACAATGAACACAGAAAGCAAAGTAACGGTTGAAACAAAACTTGTATTTTAAATAAACAGATACAGTTAAATGAGGAAGTTCACCATTCATTATATACAATGTACAACTTAGATTCCTGCGTTGAGGTGTCTCCATATAGTGTATTTGTCCTGCCAACCCAACTACCGTACGATCACCTAACACAACAGGTACTGTCCAACGTCGACTCCCGTCGCTTTGTACTCGCTCAATGTCTTTGCCGTGTCGATCTGTTCACGTCATTCTCGATTATCCAAACCAAGGTTGTCTTGTAACTCTAGTTCCTTCAGGATGATTGTGGAGTTCAAAGGACTTCTTCCTGGCACACAGTCATAATGAGTTACTTTTCAACCTGATTATAATAGGCTCCATGTGTCCACAAACAACTCTGGAATATGAAACTTCGTTCACTTATCCAATTTCACTCGTTAAATCGAGCAGGAAGAAGGTCGTTTCACATTCCCTCCGCCGATACCACCTCTCTCAAGCTTATATCGCACCACAGAATGATCCTGAACCTTCTAGCAAATGCGATTCTAGTTGGTACGGGGACCTTCCATCTTAGACACAGTGAGAAGCTTCCAGCACTTTCCATCAAGCAGTTTCCAATACAATACTGCCGTCCACAGTCAAAACCAGCTCATTACATCAATTTCATCATTCCTGGAGTTTCACATATTTGTGCAACATCAAATTTATATCATGTAACACTTTTTTTTGTATACATAGTCGAGGTTCGTGGAAGAGCAAGGACACTGAACAGATTGGAACACAACATAATAAAGGGAACAGCAGGAGACAGGGGAATGCCAATAGCAGGGCAGAGAAAGAAAGCGAAGGTAGACGCAGACGGACAAACAAGGTATGCAGGTGATGATGAGGGGTAGGAGAGACTGCAAGTGGTGGACAAGACGGATATGGTTTAACGGGTGAAGAAAAGATCATGACTTTGGATGGGAGCAGATGATGCAAGACCAGAAATGAGGCGGAAGAAGACAGAGAGATCAGCGACATGTCGGCGATGGTGAAGTGATAATGCATAGATTCAACTTCATCGTCAAATATTCTAATGATCTGTGCATACCTGATCTAATGATCTGTGCATACCTGATCTGTGCATACACTTGATTTTAATCATTCATTTATATGCATTTACCAATGTCCATCTACAAATACAGTAGCCCATGCATACTGGCCATAACAGCCAGCTTTTAACTGACACATGGTAACGCGACCCTAGGTGCAGGATCCGGAAGGTCTATGTGGCGGGGAACTGACATGGTCGCTCAGCGACTCACCGGATTTGAACCTGGGCAACTGGGTTGGACATGCATACTGGCCAATACAATATATAAATAAATAATACCAATTTTGTGTTGGTAGTGGAGGTGGTAAAATATATATTTAAAAAAAATTCTTACTAAAAACATAGCCCTGCCGTCTGTATTATTCTCTTCCATAATTTTTTTTTTACAAATTCGCTCCGATTCCAAAGTTACTTGACATGCCTGATGCCCAGATGTCATCTTACTATAATTCACCAAATGTCCATCTGTCCGTTCGAAGGTACCGCAAAAACGGCTCAACCGATAGCAACGATATTTGGGGTGGGTATTCCTGGGACCCCTGGGAGTAAAATAGGCTATATTCTTTTTCCAAGTTTTCCAATTTTCCAGTTTTTCCAAACACTATAGAATAATATAAAAACCGATATGAACAGTGATGTGGCTTTTATTGAAATTATACAAATACTGTTTAGATTTTGATGAGAATTACGAACCTGCCGCGAATGTGGAAGTTGACAGATGACGGCAATGCGTGGGTTTGATAATATCCCAATATAACCGTCATTCAATCGTAATGTTAAATCGTTAAACGTTAATCGTGTTAATCGTTTTGTTGAAGTATCAATTGATGATTGGAATTGAGTGAATACAATTGCGATTTTGAATTCGTAATTGTATTCACCCAACCGTACGGAACTTCACATCAGGATTTAATTATTTGTTTATGTCACGAATGTTGTTAAAAGTTTTTTTTTAATATTAATGTTATTTAATTTGTGATTGGAGTTATGCTGTTTGGAATGAAAAAAGAGATATCGAGTTCAAGAGAATGATGAAATGCCGTGACGGTTTCTACTTTCTAAACTTGAATTCGTGGATCGCCATATGCAGATTCGCCATTGATTGGGTATGGAACAAACGTACCCGTTTGTTTGCGAACGGGTACGTTTTTCATGGAAGTCCTTCTCGAACTTGCTGTCCATGTATAATGTGCGACTGAAGGTGCTACAGGAATGTGGAATTTATTGGTTTCATGCTTTAGCATTCACCGTTTCGGCATTGTCTGTTTGCTTCTGGCCTCCCACCCGTGCATAGCACGGGTACCTCACTAGTTAAATAAATGTGCCAAAAATGAACGAAACGTGTCCAGTCATTTTCGAATAGAGGCTGTGGATTGCTGCAAGGATGTATGGGCAGGACCCAACATATACTCAAAGGCAAAAGTTATTGTGACACACAAACAACAAACAGAATCAGTGTTAAACTTTTACTGCCGCGAATGAAATGTTATTACATGGAAAGACAAATGTTTCAAGGTATGGTAACGATCAACAGTCCAGAAGAACAGTGCACCTGGCATATGCAAATGAGCCACAACACAAGAGGGGGTTCACAAGCAAGTTCACACAGTCAGTAGCGAGTGTGTCCACCTTGTGCATTGATGCAGGCCTGGCACCTTCGCCTCATTGAGGCCACTAAACGTCGATGAAAGTCCTTGGGAAGATCATTCCATATCCGAGGAAGGATTTGGTGGAGTTCCTGCAGCGTTTTTGGATGATTCGGATGACGTCGTAAACGTCGCTCCATTTCATCCCAGACGTGTTCAATGGGTGACAAATCAGGGGATCTTGCAGGCCAGGGTAACACATTAACATTGTTCTGATTAAAATACTGCTGTACAACTCGAGCAACGTGTGGTCTGGCATTATCGTGTTGAAACGTCACTCTAGGGCCGTTCTGTTGCAAAAACGGTAAAGCGGCCATTTGCAAAATCTCGTCTCGGTACCTCACAGCATTCAAGTTCCCCTCAATCACAATCATTGGCGTTCTTGCTGCAGCTGTTATCCCACCCCAGATCATAACGCCCCCACCTCCAAAACGATCCCCTTCCAGAACACATGGCCTGATGTAACGTTCACCTGTGCACCTGTAGACACGTGTCCTACCGTCAGCTCGGTGAAGCTGTGCCAAATGGTGTTTCTATGGACGTTGAATCGATGAGCAACATCACGCTGCGAGGTACCAGACTGAAGCATACCTATAGCTCTCCATCTGTCATTTTCCCCGAGGCGTGGCATGTCGAACTTATTCCAAAACGATGAATAGAGGTGTTTTTCTGACTTCTGCACTTCTTAAGACTGCATTGAGTGGAAATGATAAGCGTCTGGTTGTCTGGCCTTTTAAAGTGAACATTGCTGGCCATTTTTCTCGAATATGTCATGCTTCTTGCAAATTTCATGCAATTTGAACAACAACTGCTTGGTTGCGTTTCTTCGACCATTTTAACACACTCTTTCTCTGGTTCAAATCCAAAAATTCATTCACAAGATTACCAATGAAAAAATTCCATGTCACAATAACTTTTGCCTCTGAGTATATATGCCCTCTGCACGGCTGATGCCAGGTTGGAGTCTAAAAAAAGACGTCCATGTCAAGTGCAGGTGGATAAATGCTTGATAAATCATTCATTGTCTTACAATGAATTAAATTATATAGTGTATCTTATATATTAATGTAAGTTGTGTAAATATATTGTTGGAGGAGTGAATTAGGTGAAACAAATTTTATGTACTACCTTTTTTTGTGGGGCACAACAAGGCTAATGCTTATAATGTCCACATTGTCGCAACATCTTCAGAGAGTCATTGATCAATGTGAATGCGGATACGACACAGCTGTGATGGTCCAAATGGCCAATTACTTTCCTCCCAGATTGGACAACACCGACATTTTACTTCTCAACCTCATACTTCCAAGCTGCCATGACCACATGATATGAATGATTAATTCCGTACATTGTCAAAGCCATCGCCAACGTCATATTTTCTGGCCTACACTTGTATTCTGACATTATTAATGTCAACCGATAGGAGATCTTGTTACATGGACTATAAATCACAACATCACACAAACATCTAGGGACACCAATATGTCAAAAATATTGTCCAACAACTCCTTCCTCATTCTTCAATAAGGACCCGGAGATGTAAAGCACAAAAACAAAACTGGCAACATCACAATCTGTGCTTTCTTGACAAGCCATTTTTTATCAGTGTTCTTCAAATTAACATTTTACTGCAGATCATCACATTAAAAAAATGCTCTGCCCATGTCCTTCCCTTACTAGTTTAAACTAGAATGAAGTTGATGGCACGCCATCGGAAATCCCCACACTTCCCACCTAAAGTAAAGTTGAAAGAGGCAAAAAGTTTCCCCAGGAATGACTCAATATCAAATTTTAAGTAAAAAAATATTCTGTTTTGCCCCCTGTGACCGGAAGTCTCCACCCTCTGGAGCATGAACAGGGGGTCAAATCCAAAAAAAGTTACCTATTTCATGCTTCCTCCAATTTTGAATGCATACACAAAGTTTCATTGCAAAATGTGCCCATAATTCAATTTTTTGGTATTTGACCTTTCAATTCTGCCCCAGTGCCCCGGGGGGCGGGGCCAAAATGATACTGCTCTCGCATATTCTTGCCAAGTGATGATCATAACTACTACGTTTGGTGAATTTTTGCCCAACTGTTTAGGAGGAGATTGCATGACAGACAGACAGACAAATAGACAGACAGAGCCGATTACAATATCCCCCTGTTATCTTTTTAAGCGTGGGAATAAACATTCGTCCAAGGCCTTTAACTCGACAAGTTCGGGTTTGGGAATTTTTTCACGTATTGTTCGAATCTGCAGCTATCGTTTCCATCTCGTTCAAACTAATCTTTCACAAACCTGATTCGTCTTGTTTTTCTGTTTTCTCATCATCCATGTCTTGCTGTACTGTTAAATCGCGTTTAATATTCCATGGTAAATATTACCTTGTTTGAACTGGATTTGTGGAAGTTGTTTTGTTTTTTTTGTATATAAAGCTGAGGCTCGTGTAAGAGCTAACACATAAAACACAAAGACGTAAACGGACACATAAAATATATATAATAAAGGGAGCAGGAGACAAGAGGAGAGAGAGAGGGAATCACACAAACACAACAACAGTAGAGAACTGGGACATTGGTAGATCTGTGGAAGGGAGAGGGCTGGGGGAGGAAGAGGGTGGGGTGGGTGGGGGGCGGGGGTACACAGTATAAAACAAATAGACACTACGAGGAATTTCAGGAAAGAAGTCAGAAATTGAAAGAGGTGGATTTGGGGGGGGGGGGGGGGGGATACACAGTATAAAACAAATAGACACTACTAGGAATTTCAGGAAAGAAGTCAGAAATTGAAAGAGGTGGATTTGGATTTGAGGTGGGTGGGGGGAGGGGGTACACAGTATAAAACAAATAGACACTACTAGGAATTTCAGGTAAGAAGTCAGACATTGAAAGAGGTGGATTTGGATTTGGGGTGGGGGGGGGGGGTACACAGTATACATCAAATAGACACTACGAATTTCAGGAAAGAAGTCAGAAATTGAAAGAGGTGGATTTGGATTTGAGGTGGGTGGGGGGAGGGGGTACACAGTATAAAACAAATAGACACTACTAGGAATTTCAGGAAAGAAGTCAGAAATTGAAAGAGGTGGATTTGGATTTGGGGTGGGGGGGGGGGGGGTACACAGTATAAAACAAATAGACACTACTAGGAATTTCAGGAAAGAAGTCAGAAATTGAAAGAGGTGGATTTGGATTTGAGGTGGGTGGGGGGAGGGGGTACACAGTATAAAACAAATAGACACTACTAGGAATTTCAGGTAAGAAGTCAGAAATTGAAAGAGGTGGATTTGGGGTGGGGGGGGTGGGGGGCTACACAGTATAACACAAATAGACACCACTAGGAATTTCAGGAAAGAAGTCAGAAATTGAAAGAGGTGGATTTGGATTTGGGGAGGGGGGGGGGGGGGTGTACGCAGTATAAACCAAATAGACGCGACTAGGAATTTCAGGAAAGAAGTCAGAAATTGAAAGAGGTGGATTTGGGGCGGGGGGGGGGGGGGGGTGTACACAGTTTAAACCAAATAGATGCGACTAGGAATTTCAGGAAAGAAGTCAGAAATTGAAAGAGGTGGATTTGGGGTGGTGGGGGGGGGGGGGGGGGGTGTACACAGTATAAACCAAATAGACATGACTAGGAATTTCAGGAAAGAAGTCAGAAATCGAAAGAGGTGGATTTGGGGTGTATCACCGGGTGCAGAAAAGATCAAGGTTTTGTTTATTTCAATTAGCAGGACGTTTAAAATATATAAATAATCATATATAAAGCTGAGTTTCATGTCTGTCTGTCGCCAATTCTACAGGGTACGCCCGCCACCCCTCTCCTTCTCCCTCCTCCCCGCATCACAAGTACCGCCCATTAGCCAGACGACGCCAATGCGCCAGACATTGCCGCCATTATTTTCGCTCCACATAGCTCTTTGATTTCAATGGCCTCCGGCGTACATTTGGAGACTGAACAATGCTGATTTTGTTAATTGCTTACAAGTACAGCAGTGCTTTAGAAGTGCTTTAGAAGTTAAACCAACCTGAGTTCAAATCCCAGGGGAGAGATTATGTCACATTTTGTAATCACAGTGACATTTACAATGTCATATATATTATAAAAATTGTTATTAAAAAAAATTTAACCACAGCAAATATATACATGCACTGTATTAATCACTATATAAATACAGCAACTCATTAAAATTCAAAAACAAGGGCTTAATCCCTAAACAGCCTCTTACCAAAAGACCAACCAAAATAAGTGGCGATCTAGCACCACCAGGTGGTATGAGTTGCAAACTAAAGTTCATATGTTATGTCATACAGAAGCTCATTGAAATTGGAAAATAATGTCTTAACCCTGAGCAGCATCCTTCCAAGAGACTGAACACAAATAAATGGCTCTCTAGCACCACCAGGTGTTAAGGGTTGTTACTACAGTTCATTATAAATACACCTCGAGTTCTATTTTAAGTGGAAAAGCATCTATAAATTCATCACCAGATTTCGACAAGAAAATTGTATTTAAAAGACTAGGGCATGCCCGTACTATATATAAGCTAGGACGTGCCCGTACGTGGGTGCCCGTTCCTTGCCAAAAAAAAAAAAAAAAAAAATTTGTGTAGGGGTGTGTGTGTGTAAACATCCTAGGGCGTGCCCGTACGTGGGTGCAAAAAAACATGCGTGCAAACAACAACAACAAAAAAAAACTTTGAAACCACGTGGCAGTAACGACCACAGAACCCCCCCCCTCTATTTACATGAATGGTTTGGTCCATTCGCAACGACCACAGAACCCCCCCCTCTATTTACATGCAATGGTTTGGTCCATTCGCAACGCCAAAGCGAACGGCGAACGGCTAAATCGCCATAGCTCGGTAAGTACTTGTCCGATTAATATGAAACCTTGAAAAGGCACATCCTCGGGTCCCCAGCAATATACCTGGCAAGTTTAAAGTATATCGGACCCGTGGTTGTCGAGAAACAGCGGTCACAGACAAACAAACAAACGTACAAACGTACAAACGTACAAACGTACAAACAAACACACAGAGATTACTGGAATTATAGATAGATAAAGACATCTATAAATCTCCACGACAATTCACCAAGGAAATTTTTATCTTAAGGAAAGAAATACCGAAAAGTACATCCTCAAAATCCAAAATTATTTGTTTTAATGAGACATTAGCCATTTAGACCAGTTAATGAAAATGAAAATAGTTAATATATTTTCATGGTGAGAGAGTATAAAAGTCATTATGGGATCAAATATATTTGTATTAACAATTATTAATTATTTCCATTTTCATTAACTGGTATAAATGGCTAATGTCTCATTAAAACAATAGTTGTATCCAGGCTTCTTACTACTTTACAGCAATAATAGGCTATTGAATAATTGTGGAGGGGCATTTGGAAGGAAGCTAACGTGTCACGAAGACATACCATAACCAAGCTTAATTAAAGCTTCTGTAATATGTTTTTCCTTCTCATTCTTCTACAGTTTGACTGGGTAAGGCAGGAACAGAGAGATATGGGTTGGGGACACAAGATTTTGAGGCAAACACAGAGTTGAGGCATTCGGCTTTGTCCCGTGCGATGTCAACTGTTTAGCCATTTTAGGTAAGGGAGGGGATGGAGGGGGAACAAACACCAGAAACGGATTTGACCAGACACCACCAGGATTTGGAGGAGGGAGACAGGTTTGAGAGTTCAATCTTGAGTGTGGAGAGATAGTGCTTCCTGGCACTCCTGAGGGTAGAAACACACTTGTTCCGAGCTTGGTGGAAGGAACTGAGATTGCCTTCCGTTGGATTTGCTTTCCAAGAGGCAAAGGCAAGTTGTTTCAGGGCAACTGCCTCACCACAAGATTCAGTGTACCATGGATGGGAGGAAGGGTAAGACAACTGAAGACGAGATGGGATAAATCTGTGCATGAGATAGAGAGCAGATTGCTTTGGATGAATTCCCAGGAAGAATTGATGTCAGAGGCAGTAGAGATGGGAGACCAGTCCAGATGATTGATTGCTGCTTGCAGACCATGCCAGTCAGCCTGAGTGAAATGCCGGACACGTCGGCACTGAGGAGGCTCTCTGAGAATGGCCAGAGAGATGTCCACTTTAACAAGCAAATGATCAGAAGAACCGATTGGCGCAGAAGAAGAGCAGCAGACATTTACAGAGAAATTTGTCATAACCAAGTCTAGAAGAGAATATATTCCATTGACTGAGATCCGGGTCGGGAATTTTACAGATTGTGTCAGTCCCAATGAGTCACAGAAGTTCTTTGCTGAGGTGCCATGGCTGGTGAGAGAGGAACCCACACCCAGCCAACTGGCATGATGACAGATGAAGTCGCCACATATGAGGAAGAGAGAGTTTGGATGAGTAGATAGAAGTTGGTCCATGTTGTCAGACAGTGAAATGTAGATGGAGTCATCACTGTTTGGGGGACGGTACAGAACACATATGAACAAAAGGTGGGAGCGGAGAGGAAGCCGTAGCCAGAAGTACTCCTGGGGGTGGAGTGGAGAGTGGGCAGTGCAAGGAGAGTGAGGAAGAGAGTTTTTGATAAAGATGGCAACCCCACCACCAGGATGAGGCTCAGGTCTATCATACCGGAGGAGGGAGTAACCAGGAAGAGATATTAAGGGATCAGAGACATCTTGAAGGAGGAAAGCAGATTTTTGTTAAGCAGATCAAGTCTGGATTGTCAGAAGCAACCTGTATGGAGAGAACAATCAGGTTTGAGCGAAGGTCCCGGATGTTTGAGGTCCATACCGGTAATGAGGAGAGAGGGGGAGCATTGGGTGCAGGACAGAGGAGGGGAGCGGTAGGGTCAGATGAAGGATGAGAGGGGGAGGTAGGGAGAGCAGTTGATAGTGTGTCAGAGATTACAGAAGAGTTACAAGAAAGGGAAGGATGAGGAGGACGAAAGGTTTGAAGGTGATGGGATGAGGCACAGTGAGGGGTTGTTTGAGGGGGGCAGAGGAAAGTAGAAGGTTGGGGGAGGTGGAGGTATGAGATAGAAGGGAAACGAAGTGGGGGGGGGGGGAGGCAGTTTTGCCGAGGAGGGGGAGGGGGGAGAATTGGAGAGGGATGGTAGGTGGGGGGGGGGGATTTGAATGGGAGGGGTTGGGGGGAGTTTTGAAGGGGAGGGGCGAGGGGGGAGTTTAGGAGGGGAGGGGAAAAGGGGGAGATTTGGAGGGGAGGGGAAAGGAGGGAGTTTAGAAAGTATGAAAGACGAACATTTATAACAAATTGGGTTTATTGTGATTTTCAAGTTAGCGATCCATTTAAGCACGATGGAGGAGGGGTGGAATGAATGTGAATTTAGAGCATGTAGTGAGGAAGAATTATAAGAGATTGATTTTTTTTTTTTGAAGTGGAATGTGTTGAAGAGGAAATTGAAAAGAGCCTTTTAAATAGGAAGAAAAACAGCTTGTGGTAATATACCACTGAATAAAACACTGCAGTGGAAAGTTTAAACATATTTAAACAGAACCGTGAAGAACAATATTATATTCACAAAAATACCAACGGGGAGAGGGCCTGGAGGGACAACCACGAGTCACGTGAACAGGGCAAAAGGTGGAAGGCAAGGAGATAATGGGGGCGGGGCGAGAGCGCACGTGGATAGAAGCACATGATTAGACAACAGCACACGTGGAGAAAGGGAAATAAATGTTGTTGTTTTTTGTGGGGGTTTGGGGGTTTTTGGGGGGGGGGGGGTTAAAACGTTAGACAAAGAGTAGATGTTCGGGGAAGTTCGGGGGAGAAGGGAAAAATCTAAGAACCAAGCAAAAACAGCGAAGAAAGGAACTCAAGTGAACAAACTTCGATGGGGGAAGCCTCAGGCTACAAGGCCGCACACGCGGAGCAGACAGAAACGATTAATTTATGAAAGATTAACACCGATAATCTTCCTCGGGACACACTATAGGTACACACACTGAAAGATAAATACAGTTTCGACAAAAATACAATTGTGAACAATTACTTAACTTCGAAAACGTGGAGAACGTGTACAGCTTCGAAAAACCATGCCGTCGCCAGCAAGATCTCGCAAGATCTCAAAATATTAAACAAATCAATAAAGAACACAAATTAAATACACAAATGGAAAACTAAACAAGATATATGTCATGCATAGCATGATACTTGCAAAATCCCTAAAATAAGTTGTTGGCCTATGATGACCTCAAAAATAATTGGTGGTTGAATTCAGTGACCTGGTATGCAAATCCTCTTAAATTTCAAGTTAATCGGATGAAAATTGCGGCTTTTAGAAATCTGGCCTATGTTGACTTTTGGCCTATGTTGACCTCAAAAATACTTGGTGGTTCAATTCAGTGTCCAGATATGCAAATCCTCTGTTTCAAATCCATTGGAAGAAAATTGAGGATTTTATAAATTTGGCCTATGTTGACCTTTTGGTCTATGATGACCTCAAAAATTGTTGGGGGTTCAATTCAGTGTCCAGATATGCAACTCCTCAACATTTCAAGTCAATAAGATGAAAATTGAGGATTTTAGAAATTTGGCCTATGTTGACCTTTTGACCTATGTTGACCTCAAAAATACTTGGTGGTTGAATTCAGTGTCCAGATATGCAAGTCCTCTTAAAATTTCAAGTCACTCAGATGAAAATTGAGGATTTTAGAAATCTGACAAAGTTGGTGACCTTTGGCCTATGTTGACCTACTGACATTTTAACCCCCAAAACAATAGGCTTCTTGCTTATGACCAACTCTACCATTTGGTGAAGTTTCGTGAAGATCGGTTGAAAATTGTGATCTGGAGGCGACTGACATAGACAAATAGACAGACAAACAGACCGACAGAACTATAAAGAGCAATCAGAGATTGCACACCCTCGCCAGGACGTGTTTTCAGTGTTTTTTTAAGGCTTTTGTGTTAAAACAAATATGGCGCCCATACCACGTGACCTATGACGTCATAATTGTCATTTAAAAAATTATACAGATGGGGATGCACCTATGTCAATCGGACCAACGGTTGCAAAGAAAATCATATTTATTCTGTGCCGCCAAAGAAACAAACAGACAAACAAACTGACTCAAATGCAATACCCTCTCCTCAGGCAAGGGTAATAACTGCACATCGGATTTTTATGTGAAAAAATAAAAAATATTTTTTCACATAAAACGGCTTTTTTGCGCGCAAAAAAATTATTTTGCTATTTTCGGATTTAAAAAGAATTTCGCCCTTTTTCGGGAAAAATAAAATAAAATGCCCTTTTTGGTCGAAAATGTCTGGCAACGCTAAAAAAAATTAGGGAATTTTTCGAAATTTTAAACTGCGATCGAAATTTTTAACTGCGATCGAAATTTTTAACTGCGAACGATCTCAAAAACAAAACGTTGCGTCCACTTGCGTGCGTTGCGTCCCCAGCGTGTACAGCAGTGAGGCGGTGTACTACAGTGAGAGAGTGTACACAAAGTGTGAACAAGTCTCCTATCAAGATGAGTGCTGCTCTTCGTGACAAGTGGCTGAAGGAATTCAACGCTGGCGGCGATGGGGCCACCTTCAAGTACGTGTCGAGTGACACGGCTTTCTGTCGAGCTTGTGAAAAGACTTTCCGGGCGAAGCAGAAGTCTGAGCTGGCCCAACATGTCCGAGGAGACCGCCACAAGAGCAACTTGGCTTGAAGAAGAAGAGGACAGTCACGCAAGCCACCATGGAGGACTTTGGTGGCGGAAAGAGGCACAAGTGCGACGTCGTGGCTCAGGAGCTGTGCCAGGCCATGCTGGCCGCTGGCATCCCATGGTTGAAATTGGAAAACCCTGCCCTCCGGTCGTTCCTGGAGAAGCACATCACTCTCCAGATCCCCGATGAAAGCTGGATTCGAAAGCACTACCTCGACAAGTGCTACGACGAGGCCTTGGCGGGGATCCGTGCCGACCTCAGACAGCAGCCCATCTGGATGTCCGTCGACGAGACGACCGATTCGGCAGGTCGATATGTGACCAACATCATCGCGGGACGCTTGTCCAAGGAGGGGTACTTTCGTCCCCACCTCGTCCAGTGCATGTTTCTGGAGAAGACCAACTCCGGGGAGATCGTGCGTGCAGTCAATGACACGCTGCGCTATCTTTGGCCTGATTTCAAGCCGGGGTGCCTCAAGGTCCTCGTCAGCGACGCCGCGGCCTATATGATCAAGGCCGGCCATGCCCTGAAGGAACTCTTCCCGGACTTGCTGCATGTGACTTGCGTTGCCCACGCGCTCCACCGTGTCTGTGACAGTCCGAGAAATGTTCAAGGACGTCAACGACCTGATTGCCACGACGAAGAAGGTGTTTGTCAAAGCCCCGTCGCGTGTTGTCTTTTGGAAGGAGCAGCAGCCCAATCTTTCTCTCCCCCTGGAGCCCATTCTGACTCGGTGGGGGACGTGGATCGACGCCGTGGTGTTTTACGCCAAGCACTTCGAGGCCGTCAAGGACATTGTGGACCAGCTGAACGATGACGACGCGATGGCAATCCAGAGTGCCAAGGACCTGTTCGGAAAGGCGGACATCAAGCTCAGTTTGGTCTTCTTAAATGCCCACGTGTCGTTCATCCCGAAGATCCTTAAGCAGCTGGAGGAGGCCGGCATGGAGCTGGCCAAGGCCTTCCAGCTCCTTGATCAGGCCAAGGAGGAGCTCGAAAAGATCCGAGGCTGCCGTAAGGAGATCCTGCTCACCAAGTTCAAGGCGGTGCTGCAGCGCAATCCCGACATTGGTGTGCTGAGGACAGTGGCTTTGATCCTGGATGAAGATCAGCACGGATCTGAGGTTGGTGTGCCGGCTGGAGTCAAGCTTGCTGACATCCCCCTCTTGAGGTACTGCCCCATCGTCAGCGTCGACGTGGAAAGGTCCTTCTCCGTCTACAGAAACGTCCTCACCGACCGCCGACACCGCCTCACCAAGGAGCACATTACCAAGATAATGATTTCAAACACCTACTTTAACCGTTCCTAAAAGGGTCTTGTCAATTTCTTCTAGTCCTCTACTTATCAAACAATGCGGTTGCAATAAAGGTACCTGAATGTCATTTTTTACCTGTTTACTAGCCCAGAGTGCTTAATGTTGTGCAGGAAAAAGCTTACCATTTTTTGTTCTTTTTTTGACTGATTTCTGAAAAACTTGGTAATAATAAAAAATGAATAAAACGGGGGAAAAAAATATTTCGGGATTTTTTCACATAAAAAAAAAAAAATTCCGCTTTTCAAAACATAAAAGGCCTATTTTCTTAACATAAAAATCCGTAGTCTAGTAATAACGCACAAGACCAACCAATATACTTGAAAAATCTTCGATTTTCGAAAGTACTGAATAGTTACAGGGGTACTCACAAAAATGTAACACCTAGATCGATTGTCGGGATGGGGGAGGTGCAGGTGTGGAGTGGATCAGTTACATAAAGGGAGATCAGGCCTTCATGTCTCAGATGGATTACTCGAAAATTTGTATGCTGGGAAGGCAAATGGGCCTTCGGGTGAGATGTGTGGCGAATCTGGAATCGAGAAATCTCCAATGGAGCGCCGAGCTATCGAACCGTTTTGCGGCGAATCCGGAGTGGAGAAATCGTCGATCGATCTATCGAACCACTGCGTGGCGAATCCGGAGTGGAGAAATCTCCGATCGAGCCAGCGAACCCCTGCGTGGCGAATCCGGAGTGGAGAAGTCATCACCAAGGTACTGGGTTGTGTTATTGTGTATGGTTCGCTCGCAGCACCGGGTAAATATGAATACCGTACTGTATTTATACGAAGATAAATCTCATGTTGAGAAAACCCAGAAGGCTAATCGGGGCTACAAAGCTAGGTATGTGGACAAACACTGAATGATTGTATTACAATGCCCCATGAGGTACCAAAGTTTGTTCACGGCACTAAGAAAATCGAAGTCGAAGGTCAAAGTGGGTCTAGGTTCGCACCCCAAAAATAGGTACTGTATTTGCTTTCTTCTCTGAAACTACACACACGATTTCGATGAAACTTCACCACAACCTTCACCACACGTGCTGGACCAATGTTTGTCCAAGGCATTAGGAAAATTGGGGTCTGAGGAGGTATATGGGGTTGGGAGGGAAGAGGAGGGGAGGGGTTGCGCCTATGTTTCCCCTATGTCCCCTATGCTTCCCCTATGTTTCCTTGATACGCCACTGCTCCACTGTACCTGGATCTGTTTTTAAAATTCCCTCTAGATTATTGACCCAGACTGCATATATTTTTGGAATATGATTAACCACCACTTGGTGAACGCTATTCATGCTCCTTTTGCAAGCCATGGCGTTACAGTAGACAGAGCTGTCTTTTTGTTTTTACGTACCCATTTTTTCGTTGACTAATATTTTTGTGCGATATAGTCACTCTCACCCTCTCTCTCCCCCCTCCCGCTTCCTTGCTCCACCCTCCTTCCCTTCTCTCTCCTCCCTGCTCCACTCCCTCCTCACTCCCTCACCTCCTTTCCCCCTCCAGCCTCCCTTCTTCTCTCCTCCCTCCTTTCTCTCTCTCTCCTCCACCCTCCCTCCTCTCTCTCCCACTCCACTCCCTTTCCTTCTCCTCACCATTTGCCTCCCTCCCTTCTCCTCCTCCCCGCCCCTTCCCGCTTCCCCTTTCCCCCGCCCCTTCCCGCATATGAAGGAGGGACGAAGATCACCTGCGTGTCACGTATGCAGACACAAGGAGGAACGAAGTGGTGGAGGACATCAAAGGCTTGGTGAGACCGACAGAGCCAGGTGTTCCATTTGATTTGTCAAAGCCAAAGATGTCTGAGGTTGAGGCAGTTTTGTGGAAGGCACGGGCGGCATCGGCTCCAGGACCAAGTGGAGTGCCATACAAGGTGTTTAAGAGATGTGAAGGCATCAGACTGTATCTGTGGAAGGCTCTGAAAGTGGTATGAAGGCAAGGAGTGGTACCCAGTCAATGGAGTAGGGCGGAAGGACTTTATATTTTAAAGCAGGAGGAGGCTGTGACACTTGAGCAGTTTAGACCAATATGATTGCTCGATGTAGATGGGTGGGAAGATATTGATGGGTGTCTTTGCGGCACGGCTCTCAGGCTTCATCAGAGAGAATAGTTTTGTGGATGGTTCTGTGCAGAAGGCAGGAATACCTGGATCACCAGGATGCATTGAACTCTCGGCAATGGTCTGGCAAGTGTAACAGGAAGCAAAGACACAAAGGAAGGATGTGGCGGTGGTATGGCTGGATTTGGAGAATGCATATGGGTCAGTGCCGCATGCCTTGATCAGGTATGCCATGGATTTCTTTTGGGTGCTATGGAGATTTAGGGATTTTTTGATGGCATATTATGATCAGTTTTGGATGCGGTTTGCGACACAGTCCAATGTAACAGAGTGGCAGAAGTAGGAAGTGGGGATCCTGATGGAATGTACCATCTCCCCTATTTTGTTTGTGCTGGTTATGGAGTTGCTCAAATGTGTGGTGAGTGGACATGGGAAAGAAGTGGAGCTAGCCCCTGGTCAGAGTTTGCCAGCGATGTTTGCATTCATGGATGACCTGACAGTTGTCCAACAGTCGGCGATGCAGCAGTAGAGGTACTGGGACGACTGGAAAGGTTGATGCGGTGGGCAAGAATGGGCTTTAAAGCAAGAAAGTCAAGGAGTGTGGTAGTGAGACGAGGAGTGGTGGATAACATGCACAGGTTTGAGCTGGGATGGGAGGGGGTTCCATCATTGACAAAGGCCCCTGTAAAGAGTTTGGGAAGATGGTTTAGAGTGGAGTTTAATGATGTGGGAAGAGTGGAGGAGGTCAGAAACAAGCTTTTGAGAGGTTTGAAGAGGATTGATGGATGTGGTTTGCCAAGTAAGTTGAAGATGTGGTGTTTGAAATTTGGATTGATGCCACGAGTATTGTGGCCATTGATGATGTATGATATTGCGATTGGGCATGCAGAGAGGATGGAGGTTGTGGTGAGTGGATTTGTGAGGAGGTGGTTGGGAGTGCTACGCCATTTGACGAACATTGACTTTCATGGTCAGGGTGGAAAACTCCGGTTTCCCTTGACATCATTAACCGAGCATCCTCATGTGGTTTGGGTGCGGGAGTTCATGATGTTGCGGCATTCAAGCAATTCAGTGGTAAAGAATGCTCTCCCAGAGAAGAAGGGAAGTCGGAAGTGGAATGCAAGAGCAGAGGTGGATGAGATGGAGGAGCGGTTGCAACAGGAGGAGGTCGTGCGGATGGTACAGCACGGGAAGCTTCCATCACCAGTAAACTTGAGATTGTGGGGGTTGTTACAGGATTTTGGGCATTAATATGGAGTTGGTCCACCCTTTACTGCAATAACATCCTCCACTCTTCTGGGAAGTATTTCTACCAGATGTTGGAACATTGCTGTGGGGATTTGCTTCCATTCAGCCACAAGCGCATGAGTGAGGTTGGGCACTGATGTTGGATGATTAGGCCTGGCTCACAGTCGGCGTTCAAATTCATCCCAAAGGTGTTCGATGGGGTTGAGGTCAGGGCTCTGTGCAGGCCAGTCATGTTATTCCACACCGATATTGACCATTTCTGTACGGACCTTGCTGTGTGCATGGGGAATTGTCATGCTGAAACAGAAAATGGCCTTCCCCAAACTGTTGCCACAAAGTTGGAAGCAGACAATCGTTTAGAATGTCATCGTATGCTCTAGCGTTAAGATTTCCCTTCACTGGAACTAAGGGGCCTAGCCCAAACCATGAAAAACAGCCCCAGACCATTATTCCTCCTCCACCAAACTTTACAGTTGGCACAATGCATTCGGGCAGGTAGCGTTCTCCTGGCATCCGCCAAACCCATATTAGTCCATCGAATTGCCAGATGGTGAAGGGTGATTCATCACTCGAGAGAACGCGTTTCCACTGCTCCAGAGTCCAATGGCGGCAAGCTTTACACCACTCCAGCCGACGCTTGGCATTGCGCATGTTGATCTTAGGCTTGTGTGTGGCTGCTCGGCCATGGAAACCCATTTCATGAAGCTCCCGATGAACAGTTGTTGTGCTGAAGTTGCTTCCAGAGGCAGTTTGGAACTCGGTAGTGAGTGTTGCAACCGAGGACGGATTCTTTTTACGCGATTCAGCACTCGGCAGTCCCGTTCTGTGAGCTTGTGTGGCCTACCACTTTGTGGCTGAGCTGGTGATGCTCCTAGATGTTTCCACCTCACAATAACAGCACTTACAGTTGACTGGGGCAGCTCTAGCAGGGCAGAAATTTGACGAACCGACTTGTTGGAAAGGTGCATCCTTTGACGGTGCCACGTTGAAAGTCACTGAGGTCTTCAGTATGGCCCATTCTACTGCCAATGTTTGTCTATGGAGATTGCATGGCTGCGTGCTTGATTATATATACCTTTGACTAATTATATAATATAATCCACTAATTAGAAGGGGTGTCCGCATACTTTTGGCCATGTAGTGTATAAATATGTATGCATACATATATATATATATATATATATATATATATATATATATATATATATATATATATATATATATATATATATATTATATATGTATATATATATATATATATATATATATATATATATATATATATATATATATATGTTGGAACCCATCTGTGGATCGGTCCCATCGGCCGATGGGTCTGAGCCATCTGTGGATGCACGAGAAATGACAATGCAGACCCATCGGCCGATGGGTCTGCGCCATCTGCGGATGTGTTGTTCACCTTGAAGGAATGTGTTGACAGAATGGTGCTCTTCAATCAGGTACACAGTCATTGGAATTACATGTGGAGCGACATTATCTTATTTTTATCTTATCGACAAACGGTTATCGACAAACCACATGTCACGGACTGCTTTATCAACATTTATGACATCAATTGCTTATTTTTAGGTTCAAATAAACATGCTCATCCACCATTGATGCATACACATTCCTTCAAGGTGAACAACACATCCGCAGATGGCGCAGACCCATCGGCCGATGGGTCTGCATTGTCATTTCTCGTGCATCCACAGATGGGTCAGACCCATCGGCCGATGGGACCGATCCACAGATGGGTTCCAACATATATATAAATATATATGTATGTATGTATGTATATATATATATATATATATATATATATATATATATATATGTATATGTATATATATGTATATGTATATGTATATATATGTGTATGTATATATATGTATATGTATATATATGTATATGTATATATATGTATATGTATATGTATATGTATATATATGTATATGTATATGTATATGTATATGTATATATATGTATATGTATATATATGTATATGTATATGTATATATATGTATATGTATATGTATATATATGTATATATATATGTATATATATGTATATGTATATGTATATATATGTATATGTATATGTATATATTGTCGCGATCCCGTCTGTGGAATGTATCCCAGCACGGAATACGGACGTAAATGTCCGGGCTTCAAGTAATCCACGTAGTGAACCAAAAGAGACGCAATAAACACAATTGTGTTTTAATCGGCCTTCTAGGGGTAAGGCACGATTATTTATTGGCTCGATCACAAAAACCATGAAAGGTAACAAAAAGGGAATATGCTGCACAAGCCGGCAGGAACTGTCGGCAACAGACGCTCCAACAGGACGCAGGTAAGATCACTCGCGGCTCCAATCGACGGGCTCCGGGACTCGGAGGATACCAGGATGGAATACCGCACAAGGCCGCCAGGAACGGTCGGCCAGTAGCTCCAACACGAAGCCGGGAATCACTCGTTCTCTTCTGGAGTTACTCGCTCGTAAAATACAGAACGGTATTCGACCAGCCCAACTCGGCTGTCCGGAGGCTTCAAGGAAAACCCTTTTTGATATTTCCCACTCGGAGCCTTCGAGCCGTGTGCGTCGCATAAGATGGCGACCGCGCTCTCTCACCCTCCACCAATCGCGTGAGGCTCAAAGGAGGTCACGTCACGCGGTGGGCGGGGCACCAAATCTGGGTGAGAACAGGTGGTTTCACCGGTGGTTTCTCACAGTCCTCCCCCCCTAAGTAAAAACCCCGTCGAATAGACGGCGTTTTTAAAACCAGTATTTGTAGTAGGTGCAAATCACATGGCAAGATGATGGCGGTAATCGCTAACAGGCAATTAACGCAATTAACAATTATTAACACTTATTAACAACAATAACGCAACAACGCAACAATACAACGCAACGCAATAGCGCAACAATAACGCAATTATTAACGCACAGGCAATTAACAGGCATTAACAGATTAACAATGAACCAGTTTTGTTTTTTTTTTTTTTTTTTTTTCACACACAAATTTTAACACCATACACCACATTAATATCTACCCTACAAGAGTTACACTTCACACAAAGCACAATAGAGAGGCAAGGGGGCCAAACTCAAGTTGGGGAAAGCGTTGACAGGAAGGAAACGGGCCGAGACCTAGAGCGGCGGGTACTCCTCCGGTGTCGAGAACAACAGTCATATGCGTAATGACCCCTTTCACCACACTGGTAACATCGATCGTTCGGGTCGAAAGGCCTGCGGACCAAAGGGCGTCTGAAACGAGGCCGCCGCGACATGCCATTCGACATCTCGACGCACACACGCGATCCGCAAATTAACCTTCCATCAAGGGCTCTGACCGAATCTTCAGCATCTCGTGGCTCTTCAAACTCAACAACTGCAAATCCAGGTGGGTTTCGAGCAACCCATACGTTGCGGAGTGGTCCGTAATGTTCGAAGACCCTCCCTAGCTCGGCTTTCGCTGCTCCATTGCCCAGGTTTCCCACATATACCTTAGCATTAGCGTTCCTGCTGAATCGCGACATGGCGGGAGCGGTCCCTGAGGAGCACGGCACCTGAGGGTGGCTTGACGGAAGGCTCGGGTGGACTTCAGCTGACGCAACGTCACCGTCGGGAACGGGAGTCGAGGCGCTAGGCTCCTCGGGCCAGAGTGAAGATATGTCTGACTCCGCCACTCTCTCCGCCTGTTTACTCTGGGATCTAGTGACCCCCCCACAGGTCAGAGTCAATGACTCCTCCCTGGCCATGGCATCATTGCCAATCAGCAAGGAGACCCCGGGTATCGGGTAGTAGGGTACCACCACACAGGTCACTGGACCCTTAAAAATGTCACTCCGGACCTCGAGGAGGGCAAGGGGATACCGGCCAAGAACCCGGTCAATGCCCCGAAGGAGGGTATACTCGCCGGTATAACGCATCTGAGAGGCCGGAACTACCCCCGCCCGGAGAACACACCGTGTCGCCCCAGTATCCCGAAGGTATTTGGCCTCAAACTTCAGCATCGAATCAGGGCCACCCACTAAGGCTGTCCCTGAATAATCCTGGTACAGTGGATGAATGGAATTAGCCTCGGTGGCAGTGACCTCGGTCACCGATGCCACCGTCGTGTGCGAGGGCCCGGCGGATGAGCTCCACTGATCTCCCTCCGACTTAACAGGAGGGTTGCCTCGGTAGGCCGGACTAGCGGGATTAGAGAAGCAGCGGTTTTCACCGTGCCCCACGCGTTTGCAGAAATCGCACCAGGGCCCTGCCCTGGTCTGCGGCTCGCGACCGCCACCAGTGGAGGGCATCGGAGAACCCCTCCCCTCAATCCAGCCGCCGGGCAGACGGGGGGCGGTCTTGATCGCATGATCCTCCGTCTTACGACGCGACTGCGTGACTTGCAGCATTTTGCACGCCAAAACATGTTTATCAATAAGGTTGACGCAGTCTGCCAAGGAAACAGTGTCTTTGTCGACAAGAAACAATGCTAAGTCAAGCGGAAGCTGTTGATCGATACGGTAACGCACCAGGAGTTCCGCAACCGCTTGAGGTAACTCCACCTTGCTCCCCTTGAACCATCTCTGCAGCTGTTCCAACAAGGCCCGCGAATGTTCCTCATAGGTTTGACTGGACTGACGAGTCCAGCTGAAAAAATTTCTCCTATAAATACACGCGGACACCGCATAGGCGTTCAAAATCTCGGCCTTCAATGCCCTGTATTTGTTTGCGTCCTCGGTTGCCATCCTCGCATATACCTCCCTCGCCTTCTCAGATAGATGGCTCACAAGATGGCCGACCCACAAGCTCTCATCAATGCCACCGGCAGCCAACAACTTCTCCGCCATCTCCAGATACGCTTCTGGCTTCGTGTCTCCCGTCCAGTCCGGCAAACGAACATGAACAGTTTCCGGGACTCTTGCAGCAGACCCCTCTGCCCGCAGTCGTTCAGTCAACATTCGCAACTCATGCTCTCTGACGCGTTCAGCTTCTGCTGCCGCATGCTCTCTCTCTGCTGCCGCCGCACGCTCTCTCTCTGCTGCCGCATGCTCTCTCGCTGCTGCCGCACGCTCTCCCTCTGCTGCTGCCGCACGCTCTCTCTCTGCTGCCGCATGCTCTCTCTCTGCTGCCGCACGCTCTCCCTCTGCTGCTGCACGCTCTCTCTCTGCTGCTGCCGCACGCTCTGCCTCTGCCCTGTCATTCTCCCTGTTATACATGTCAAGTTGTTGAACCGGAGTCAGCCCGGTCCAGAAGGGCGAACGCATGCATTTAGTCATGATGGGATCGCTTCCTAACATCTCGGGTTGAGTGACCGGGTCAAGGCTGCTTGCGTCGCTCACCTCGCCACCCACGTGACTGTCAACATGATCAGGTTGAACTCTCACTTCCCTGGTCGACATAGCTTGGCTACGAGTTATCATACGACCAGGCACAAAACACAACCTCAAACACAACGCTCAAACACAACGCTCTGTTGGGGAAATACGACACAACTACGCAATATCACCCGCACATCAAATTGCCAATGAGAAAAATACCACGTACAAATACTCACGTTTTTTTTTTTTTTTTTTTTCGGTTGTTTGGAGGGATCCGAGGCTATTCGCTTATTCTTTGTCGGTTGTTTGGAGGGATCCGAGGCTATTCACTTCTCTGCCCAAGACAGCGTCCTACGGCGAGAAAGTTCCTCCAAGACGGCGTCCGCTGGTGAGAAGGCGATGAACAGATGCCAGAAGATGTCGTCCACTGCAGAATTCCCGTCTCAATCGAATGGCTCTTACTTGAATGATCCCGGACGGGCCCCCATTTGTCGCGATCCCGTCTGTGGAATGTATCCCAGCACGGAATACGGACGTAAATGTCCGGGCTTCAAGTAATCCACGTAGTATGTATATATATGTATATGTATATGTATGTATGTATATATATATATGTATATATATGTATATGTATATGTATGTATGTATATATATATATGTATATATATGTATATGTATATGTATGTATGTATATATATATGTGTATATATATGTATATGTATATGTATGTATGTATATATATATATATATATATATATATATATATATATATATATACTGTATATATATATACACAAAGAATTAAGTTAAGCACCCCTACACAAAGAATTAAGTTAAGCACCCCCTAATCCTGTCCTGAACCTGAACCCCCTCGAGCACGTTTGGGACATGTTGGGACGACAAATTGCGAAGATGGTCCCTCCAATAGCCAATCTGGATGAATTGGAACGTGCATTACATCGGGAATGGAACAACCTGCCACAGCAACGCATACGACGGCTTACAGGGTCTATGAGACGTAGGGTTGAGTCAGTGATCCGATCACGTGGGTCCTACACACGTTATTGACGCAAAGATCGCTAGAGGTCTTCTCAGAACAATGACTGTACGTTAGAAAACATAAACGTCATCCACACTGTCCGTGATGGACCTATAGCTCCATACTTAAATTGAGGTGAAAATATGCCTAAAATTCCCAAAAAATTTCACCTTAAATTATTCAGAATAAAATATTGAAAACGGCATGATTGTTATGTTTTTATGTGACCATAATATCACTTCTCCAGAAAATATAGCAATATCATGGGTATATTACACTGTTTTGACGACAACAAACTTGTAATGTGCGAGGTTGTAAAAAAACGGGGGGGGGTGCTTAACTTAATTCTTTGTGTATATGTATATGTATATGTATGTATGTATATATATATATATATATATATATATATATATATATATGTATATATATATATATATATATATATATATATATATATACACATACATATATACAGTCGTGGCCAAAAATATTGGCACCCTTGCACTTTTTTCAAATAATGCACCATTTCTTCCAGAAAATTGTTGAAATTTAAAAAATCTTATGATATCCACATTTGTATTTCTTAGGTTTGCTGTGAAACAAAACAAAAAAAGCTGAAAAAAATTCGAAATCTTAGCTTATTCCACACAGAAATTCTAAAATGGCCCGGACAATATTATTGGCACCTTTTTGAAGTTGTTAGAAATAATTAGATTTCAAGCAGGTGATTCTCCTTTTATTTGGAATTGAACTCACCTTTGGTGACTTGCAAGTGCCTGCAATATAAGAATCACTCATTCAACCAGTTTGAACAGAGAAGAGGAGTCATTCTGCTGTTTTGTGTCACTGTGTGTACCGTAATGAGAATGGATAAAAGAAAGAAAACCAGAGAATTGTCTGAGGAGGTCAGACACAAAATTGTAGCCAAGTATGGACAATTTCAAGGATACATGTCCATCTCCACAGACCTTGATGTTCCTGTGTCCCTCGTACGCAATGTTATCAGGAAGTTTAAGGCCCATGGCACTGTAGCCAACCTCCCTGGACGAGGCCACAAGACAAAGCCAGATCGAAGATTGCAGCGAAGGATTGTTTGAATGGTGGAGAAAGCACCTCAATCAATTGCCAAACAGATTCAGGCTGACCTTCCGACACAATATACGACAGTTTCAACGAGCACCATCCATCGCCAACTTGATGAAAGGGGTTTTTTTGGTAGGAGACCCAGGAGGACCCCACTGCTGAGAAAGCATGACTGGAGTTTGCCAAAATACACCTGAACAAACTAAAATCCTTCTGGGAGAATTTTCTGTGGACAGATGAGACCAAATTTGAGCTTTTTGGTAATGCATATCATCTCCACGTCTGCAGTAAACAAAATTAAGCCTTCAAATGGAGGGGGTTCAGTGATGTTTTGGGGTTGCTGTGCTGCCTCTGGCACTGTGTGCCTTGAATGTGTGCATGGCATCATGAAATCAGGAGATTACCAAGGCATTTTGGAGTGCAATGTTCAACCTAGTGTCAGAAAGCTAGGTCTCTGTCGAAGGTCCTGGGTGTTACAGCAGGACAATGACCCCAAACACACTTCAAAAAGCACCTAGGAATGGTTCAAGACAAAACTCTGGACTGTTTTGAAGTGACCAGCAATGAGTCCAGATCTCAATCACATTGAACACCTGTGGGGAGATCTGAAAACAGCAGTTTGGAGAAGGCATCCTTCAAATCTGGGAGAACTGGAGCAATTTTCACACGAAGAGTGGGCCAAACTGCCAGTAGACAGGTGTATGAAGCTCATTCATGGCTATAGGAAGCGCTTGACTGCAGTTACTGACCAAAGGCCGTGCTACCAAATATTAGGTTTATGGTGTCAATAATTTTGTCAATGCTTTTTTTTATTTTCTGATTTAAAAGGATATATTAAGTTCTGAATCAAAAACAAAGGTTCTTTATTATTATAATATTAACAGTGAAATAAAGAATTGTGGAGACCAAATACTTTTGTCAATTTCAACGTATTTTTAGAGGAAATTGTGGGTTATTTGAAAACAGTGCAAGGGTGCCAATATTTTTGGCCATGACATCTACAGTCACGTGAAAAAGTAAGTACACCCCATGTAAAGTTTTGACTTTTTCAACATATTTCAACATACAGCTATTTGATCTTCATTTCAACAATATTGATAGATAAAGGTGATATAATATAACAAATGTCATGAAACATTTACATTTTGTAGTCCATTGTATAATTTAAATAAACATAAATGCAAATTTTGCATGTGGAAAAAGTAAGTACACCCCTACATTTATCACTACTTCAAATACCTAAAATTAGAATCAGGTACACCAGCTCAGGTGCAATTTTTTTTATTTTTTATTTTTTTTTGTATACTGAATCGAGGCTCGTGAAAGAGCTAACATTTACTTCACAAACAAATCAACCAGACAAACAAAACACACAAAAAGAGGGAGTGGAAAACAAGATGGGGAGAGAAGAGGAAGCACACAAACACAACATTTGAGAGCAGGGAGATGTGTGGAAGGGAGAGGGCTTGGGGGGAGGAGGTGTGGGATGGGGGGGGGGGGGGGTGGAGGGAGAAGTATAAAACACAAGGACACCAAGGACTTCCAGGACAGAAGTTGGTATTTCAAAAAAGAAAAAGATCTCGCGAGATCTCGGAGACGGTGGGAGGGATTTTCGAAGCTCCACACGGTCTCCACGTTTTTCGAAGTTAAGTCTGTTCACAATTGTATTTTGTCGAAACTGTATTTATCTTTCGGTGTGTGAAGTTATTGTGTGCAACTTTGGTTGTTTCTCGGTGTTTATCTTTCATAAATTGATCGTCTGTTTGCCGTGTCGTGTCTTGAGGCCTTGTACAGTGTGCACTGTACAACCTTGAGGCTTTGTTTTTCTCTCAGCGGTCTGTCGTTTGTGATCCAATAACTTTCGTTCTCTGTATTCCCAGGCTTTTCACCCATAGCCTACTTCCTTGTGTAAATCTCAACTCAAAAAAAAAACAAAAAAACATTTCCTTCTCTGTTCTCATTCGTTTATTCATTCTTATTCGTTCGTTCGTTCTTCGACCACGTGTTTCTCCCCCATTTCCCCAGATAGTTTTCACTCATTAACCTTCAATGTTTACACTTTCCCCTCAAGTTATGTATTCCGTCATATGTTATAACACCTTTTTCTTCTTCTTTAAAAGGCTGCTTTCGACTTGCTCACCAAATCAATTCATCCCAAAAAAAATATCCATCTCCTATAGTGCCTTTTTTCTACATTCCCTAAACTCTCCTGCACTCCATCCTCCATCCAGCGTCCTTAAACGTATTTTTAACTCGAAGGTCACAAGAAACTCATTTTGCAATAAATGTTCGTTTCCCATAAATCGTACACTTTCAAAAATCCAATCTCACCCCTCCCCTCCAAATCTTCCCCATAACCCCTCCCCTCCAAATCTTCCCCATCACCCCTCCCCTCCAAATCTTCCCCATCACCCATCCCTTTCAAATCTCCCCCCTTGCCCCCTCCCTCCTAAACTACCCCCTCACCCCTCCCCGCCAAGACGCCCCCTCGCCCCTCCCCTCCTAGACTCCTGCCTCACCCCTCCCCTCCAAATCTCCCCCATATCCCATCCCTTTCAAATCCCTCCCCTTGTCCCTTCCCTCCCAAACTCCCCCCTCACCCCTCCCCTTCAAATCTCCCCACCCTCATTGCTTCTCAATTTCCCCCCTCTCACTCCCCCTCCTCAAAGCGTCCTCCCCGCTTCTTCCCCCTTCAAACTCTCACCTCCATCTCCCCCAACCTTCTGCCTCGCTCTTCCCCCTCCTCAAATAACACCTCATTGTGGCTCACCCAATCACCATCAAACCTTTTGTCCGCCCTATCCTTCCCTTTCTCCGAGCTATTCTGAAATCTCTGACACACCTTCAACAGCTCTCCCTATCTCTTCCACCTCTTCCACATCTTACCCTACCCCTCCTCCCCCCTGTTCTGTATCTGATGCTCCCCCTTCCTCTTCATTAACGGTATGGACCTCAAACATCCGGGGCCTTCGTTCAAACTTAACTGATCTCTCCATACAGGTTGCTTCTGTCAAACCAGACGTGATCTGCTTAACAGAAACTTTCCTCCTTTATGATGTCTCTGATTCCATAGTATCTCTCCCGGGCTACTCCCTCCTCCGGTATGATAGACCTGAGCCTCGTCCTGGAGGCGGGGTTGCTATCTTTATCAAAAACTCTCTTCCTCACTCGCCCTGCACTGCACTCTCTCCACCTCACCCCCAGGAATACCTCTGGCTACGGCTTCCCCTTCGCTCCCACCTCTTGTTCATATGTGTGTTGTACCGTCCACCAAACAGTGATGACTCCATCTACATCTCGCTGTCTGATGATATGGACCAACTTCTATCTACTCATCCCAACTCTCTCTTCCTCATATGTGGTGATTTCAATTGTCACCATGCCAGTTGGCTGGGTGTGGGTACCTCTCTCACCAGCCATGGCTCTTCAGCAAAGGACTTCTGCGACTCACTGGGACTGACACAATCTGTCAATTTCCCGACCCGGATCTCAGTCAACGGAACATCTTCTCTTCTGGACTTGGTTATGACTAACTTCCCTGAAAATGTCTGCTGCTCTTCTTCTGCTCCGATCGGATCATCTGATCATGTCCTTGTTAAAGTGGACATCTCTCTGACCATCCTCAGGGAGCCTGCTCAGCGTCGACGAGTCTGGCATTTCACTCAGGCCAACTGGCACGGTCTTCAAGCAGCCATCAATCATCTGGACTGGTCTCCCATCTCTACCACCTCTGACATCAACTCATCCTGGGAATTCTTCCAAAGTAAATTGCTCTCTCTCATGCACAGATTTATCCCATCTCGTCTTCAGTTGTCATACCCTTCCTCCCGTCCATGGTACACGGAATCTTGTGGTGAGGCTGTTGCCCAGAAACAACTTGCCTTCGTCTCCTGGAAAGCAAATCCAACGGAAGGAAATCTCATTTCCTTTCACAAAGCCCGAAACAAGTGTGTGTCCACCCTCAGGAGAGCCAGGAAACAATATCTCTCCGTTCTCAAGACCGAACTCTCTTATCTGTCTCCCTCTTCCAAATCCTGGTGGCGTCTGGTCAAATCCGTTTCTGGTGTTTGTTCCCCCTCCATCCCCTCCCTTACCTCAAACGGCTACACAGCTGACTCCGCACGTGAAAAAGCTGAATGCCTCAACTCTGTGTTTGCCTCTAAATCTTGTGTCCCAAACCCATCCCTCTCTGTACCCACCATACCCAGTCGTACCCTGCTGCTCCTGGACTCCGTGTCCTTTCCTCCTGACAAGGTGGAAAAGTTTCTGTCAACCCTCGACTCTGATTCTGCAACTGGACCCGACGGCATCAGCCCACGGGTCCTAAAATCCTGCTCTGCCGCTCTATCTCACCCTCTCTCTGTTCTCTTCACCCTCTCTTTTGCTCAAGGTCAACTGCCATCTGCTTGGAAATCAGCCAACATCACCGCTTTGCACAAAAAAGGTGCAAAAACAGATCCTAGCAACTACAGACCAATCAGCCTTCTCCCAATTATCAGCAAAGTCATGGAATCCATCATTGCTTCGGATATGAAATCTTTCCTCTTCTCCAATGGCTTGATCTCTGATCATCAATTTGGTTTCAGACCAGGTCACTCTACTCTGGACATGCTGCTTCTGCTGTCTCAACAATGGATGGAGGTCCTCAATGCCAAACAGGAAATTAGAGCTGTCTCCCTCGACATATCACGTGCCTTCGACACGGTCTGGCACCCCGCTCTGCTCACCAAACTCTCCTCCTTTGGTATCCATGGAAATCTCCACGCATGGCTGGCGGACTTCCTCTCTAGTCGTCGTCAACGTGTGGCCCTGAATGGGTTTCTCTCATCTCCTCTTCCTGTTCAGGCTGGAGTTCCCCAAGGCAGTGTTCTGGGCCCCGTGCTTTTTCTGGTCTTCATCAATGATCTCTCTGACTCTCTCGAAAATCCTCTCTATCTCTTTGCTGATGACTCCACTCTCTGCCGCTCCATTCCTCTTCCCTCAGATCGGCAGTCTGCTGCCTCCTCACTCTCTGAAGACCTGGACAAAATCACAGACTGGTCAAACAAGTGGAACATGTCTTTCAATCCTGACAAATCTCACACTCTTACTATGTCTCTCCGAAAAGATGGACTGGACAACCCTCCCATCTACTTTCTCAACAATCCTCTCCAAGAAGTTCTGTCGCTCAAGATTTTGGGTCTCACTATCTGCCATGATCTTTCTTGGGAAAACCACATTTCCAAGCTGGCCTCCAAAGCCAGTCGCCGACTGGGCATCCTCCGTCGTGCGAAGTCCTTCCTCGGCACACCTGAGCTCCTCACCACATACAAGGCTTTCATCCGCAGCTCAATGGAATACTGTTCTCCCCTATGGGCCGGTGCTCCTGCCTCACACCTAGCTCGGCTTCACGCTGTTGAAACCAAAGCTTTCAGAATTATTGGAATCTCCCGCGATGAAGCTATCTCTGAGGGCCTTTCACTCACTCACCGCAGGCAGGTAGGTGGTCTTTCTGTCTTCTACCGACTCCTCTCCGGCCTTGCACCCCCAGCTCTCTCTGTGCTCTGTCCCCCAAATATTCCTACAGGTCGCACAACATCTGCCAGCAACCCTCTGATGGTTAAACTGCCGAAATCTCGGCTCTCTGCTCACCTTCACTCTTTCATTCCTCTTTTCTCCCGCCTCTGGAACAAACTCCCTCACTCCCTTCAATCCCACTCCTCCCTCCAGGTCTTTAAAACAGCTGTTCACCACCATCTCTTATCTTCCCCCATCCAAAACCTTGATCTTTTCTACCCCCGCTAATTCACCCCAGATCCACCTTGTTTGAAATTCCAACTTCTTTCCTGGAAGTCCTGGCAGTGTCCATATGTTTTATACCTCTCCCACCGCCCCCTTCCCATGCCCCCCCCCCCAAAGCCCTCGCCATCTCTCAGATCTCTCGATGTCTCCATGTCTCTCGGTCCCTGCTCTCAAATGTTGTGTTTGTGTCCTTCCCCCTCTCTCCCCATCTTGTCTACCGCTCCCGATGTTATATGTTTTATGTGTCGGTTTTCGGTTTGTCTTTCTGTGTGATTAATGTTCGCTCTTTCACGAGCCTCGATCTTGTATACAACAACAACAACAACAACAACAACAAAAAAAAAAAAAGTAGTGGAATTGGGGTGAAATTAGCGGGGGTAGAAAAGATCAAGGTTTTGGATGGGGAAGATAAGAGATGGTGGTGAACAGCTGTTTTAAAGACCTGGAGGGTGGAGTGGGATTGAAGAGAGTGAGGGAGTTTGTTCCAGAGGCGGGAGAAAAGAGGAGTGAAGGTGAGCAGAGAGTCTTGATTTTGGCAGTTTGACCATAAGAGGGTTGCAGGCAGATCTTGTGCGACCTGTAGGAATATTTGCGGGACAGAGCCCAGAGAGAGCTGGGGGGGCAAGGCCAGAGAGGAGTCGGTAGAAGATGGAAAGACCACCAACCTGCCTGCGGTGAGTGAGTGAGAGGCCCTTGGAGTTAGCTTCATCGCGGGAGATTCCAATGATTCTGAATGCTTTGGTTTCAACAGCGTGAAGACGAGCTAGGTGTGAGGCAGGAGCACCAGCCCAGAGGGGAGAGCAGTATTCCATCGAGCTGCGGATGAAAGCCTTGTATGTGGTGAGGAGCTCAGGTGTGCCAAGGAAGGACTTCGCACGACGGAGGATGCCCAGTCGGCGACTGGCTTTGGAGGCCAGATTTGAAATGTGGTTTTCCCAGGAAAGATCATGGCAGATAGTGAGACCCAAAAGCTTGAGTGACAGAACTTCTTGGAGAGGATTATTCAGAAAGTGGATGGGAGGGTTGTCCAGTCGGTCTTTTCGGAGAGACATCGTAAGTGTGAGATTTGTCAGGATTGAAAGACATGTACCACTTGTTTGCCCAGTCTGTGATTTTGTCCAGGTCTGCAGAGAGTGAGGAGGTAGCAGACTGCCAATCTGAGGGATGAAGAATGGAGCGACAGAGAGTAGAGTCATCAGCAAAGAGATACAGAGGATTTTCAAGAGAGTCAGAGAGATCATTGATGAAGACCAGAAAAAGCACAGGGCCCAGAATTATTGATTAGAACATCGTTAGAAAGGATCCTCGAGGAACCTGTCTTATTTAAACCTCAGACATTTCGTTTGGTTTGCTCTTTGTTGTTGAAGTGTGCGGCGTCACTATGCCGAGATCAAAAGAGCTCTCTGAGGCCTTCAGAAAGAAGGTTATAGATGCCTACGAGTCTGGGAAGGGATTTCAAAAGATCTCCAAACAATTTGAAATCAGTCATTCGACTGTCCGGAAGATCATCTACAAGTGGTGAAGATTCCAAACAACTGCCAACTTGTTCAGGCCAGGCCGCCCCAGCAAGTTCAGCCCAAGAGCAGACCGGAAGATGCTGAAAGAAGTCTCTAAGAACCCCAGAATGTCATCACGGGACCTACAGGTAGCTCTTGCCACTGTTGATGTCAAAGTGCACGAGTCTACCATAAGAAAGAGGCTGCACAAATTTGATCTGCATGGGAGGTGTGCCAGGAGGAAACCTTTGCTGTCCAGAAAGAACACCAGGGCAAGACTAAAGTTTGCCAATGAACACCAAGGCAAAGACCAGCACTTCTGGAACAATGCGCTCTGGACAGATGAGTCAAAGGTAGAGCTATTTGGCCACAGTACCAGAAGACATGTTTGGCGAAAACCAAAGACAGCATTTGACCACAAGAACCTGATACCAACTGGAAAGCATTGTGGTGGAAATATTATGGTTTGGGGCAGCTTTGCTGCATCAGGGCCGGGGCAGCTCACCATCATAGAATCCACTATGAATTCTTCATTGTACCAGAGGTGCTTGAGGATAATGTGAGGCCATCTGTCGGAAAGTTGAAGCTCAACTGAAGGTGGACCTCGCAACATGACAATGACCCTAAACATACCAGTAAATCCACCACGGAATGGCTGAAAAGAAAGAAATGGAGGGTTCTGGAATGGCCAAGGCAAAGCCCGGATCTAAATCCCATCGAGATGTTGTGGGGGGATTTGAAACGAGCTGTGCATGCAAGAAACCCCTCAAACATCACACATCTGAAAGAATTCTGCATGGAGGAGTGGGCAAAAATTTCTCCCAGTTGATGTCAGAGACTGGTAGACAGTTATAAGAAACGCCTACTTGAGGTTGTTTCTGCCAAAGGGGGCAATACCACCTATTAGAGCCAAGGGTGTACTTACTTTTTCCACATGCGAAATTTGCATTTATGTTTATTTAAGTTACTAGGGCATGCCCGTACTATATATATATCTAAAATTATATCCCCCCCCCTCTATTTACATGAAATGGTTTGGTCCATTCGCAAAGCCAAAGCGAACGGCTTGCGAGTACGGTGACAATCCCCCCCCTCTATGTACATGAAATGGTTTGGTCCATTCGCAAAGCCAAAGCGAACGGCTTGCGAGTACGGTGACAATCCCCCCCCTCTATTTACATGAAATGGTTTGGTCCAAAGCGAACGGCTTGCGAGTACGGTGACAATCCCCCCCCCCCCCCCCTCTATTTACATGAAATGGTTTGGTCCAAAGCGAACGGCTTGCGGAGTTTGGTAAAGAAATCGCCATAGCTCGGTAACTACTTGTCCGATTAATATGAAACCTTGAAAAGGCACATCCTCAGGTCCCCAGCAATATACCTGGCAAGTTTCAAGTATATCGGACCCGTGGTTGTCGAGAAACAGCGGTCACAGACAAACACACATACACACATACACACACACATACACACAGAGATTACTGGAATTATAGATAGATAGATAGATACAATGGACTACAAAACGTAAATGTTTCATGATATTTGTTATATTATATCACCTTTATCTATCAATATTGTTGAAATGAAGATCAAATAGCTGTATGTTGAAAAAGTCAAAACTTTACATGGGGTGTACTTACTCTTTCACGTGACTGTATATATATATTCTAGGCTTGTGAAAGAGATGTGACACAGAATGGATCAGGACACAACATAACAAAGGGAATGGCAGGAGACAGGGGAAACGCCAATAGCAGGGTGGAGGGAGACGGTAGGCGGAAACCACTAAGAAATGGATGCAGGTAACAATGAGTGGTAAGGGAGAACACAACGAGTGTACAACATGGATATATAAACCAAATTTTGAGAAGCGTGGCAGTGGTTTAATGGGTGTAGCAAAGATCAGGGCTTTAAATGGGGGACTGTCTGTTCAAGACTACTGTTTCACCATGTAATGAAGCAGTTTCTTCCCCTGAGATGGTGGTGACCAGCTGTTTTGAAGACCCCGAGGGAAGAATTAGATTGCAGGGAGTGTGGAAGGGGT
The DNA here is from genome assembly GCF_964187855.1 of Myxine glutinosa. Taxonomy (NCBI): domain Eukaryota; kingdom Metazoa; phylum Chordata; class Myxini; order Myxiniformes; family Myxinidae; genus Myxine; species Myxine glutinosa. Next base: position 83,283,667 of record NC_136268.1, read on the forward strand.
TCCATCGGCAGGAAAATATATCTCTATTTTACCCCAGCCACCAAAGGTGGATGCAGGTTATGTTTTCACCCCTGTCTGTCTGTCTTTTGAATTTTAATCAGTTTCTGCATTTATATATGAACAGTAGTACCAGCTTCTCCAAACAGTAGTACCAGCTCTCCGAAAAATGGCCTCTAAACGGTGGTTTAGTAGTACCAGCTTCTCCCACCTGGTGGCAATAGAGAGCCACTTATTTTTAGCCCATCTCTTGGAAGAATGCTGTTTTGGGTTTAAGACCTTATTTTTCAATTTTTATGAGTTGCAATATTTATATAATTTATTATCTTTTTAAATGATTTTTTTGTTGAGTTTTTTTAAATATATGAAAAATGTGGTGAATAAATGTGAAAACTATGTTTCTGGATGGGGATTTCAACTTGGTGTGTCAATTATAAAGTCTCTTGTAAATCATTATGAAGCAGAAACTACTTATAAGTTTTTTGGCACACAAAACTACCCTTTGTTGTTTCTCATATTTAACAATGAACCTTCACAGTCCATTTTACATGCGAAGCAGACCCCAAATATAAAAAACTATACATTAAAAGATGATATTGTTTTGTCGTATAAGCAAACAATATCATCTTCACAGTCCATAAATACATCATCATAGGAGGTGCAAAGTTTGTTAATGAGCATTACACAATATACCTCGATTCACTCCAAAATCGGTTCCAGACTTTGACGAAGCTCTAGAATCTTCACTTTTACTTATATAAACTCAAGGTAAAAAGTCTATATCATTTAACATGTGTATTAAAATGTGTAATGACGAAAAATTAGAATGCCCCAGAACCAACATGTCTTTAATCACAAAGGCAGATTTATTCTCATTAGTGGGATGTCTAAAATATATAAATAATTAAATTATGTAAAAAAAACGAAACATATATATATACTGTATATATATATATATATATATATATATATATATATATATATATATATATATATATATATATATATATATATACTGTATATATATATATATATATATATATATATATATATATATATATATATATATATATATATATATATATATATATATATATATATATATATATATAATAACAAAAAAAAACTGAATAAAATATATAAATTATATATATATATATATATATATATATATATATATATATATATATATATAATAACAAAAAAAAACTGAATAAAATATATAAATTATATATATTTATATATATATATATAGTGGTTTTGCGAAGCTCCTTCCCTTACAAAGGGGAGATTAAGCCCCTTTTTCTCCTTGGGTCTTCGAACCGCGAGACTGAGTCGCCACTTCCGGGCAGACGTGGAAAAGGGTCTCGGGACAATTTCGCACGTACCTAAGTACCCACGCCACAGCGGAAGCGGGGATCGAGTCTCGCACGAACCACGCATAATTGAGTACACCCGTGCGGATGGCGTACCACGTGGTCCGTGCTGTTACCTTGCTATTGGAACCCGATCAGAGCGTTATAATTCGTACCATGCTAAGTCAATGATGGAAGGGACGAAACAGTCGAATCAAAGGAATAACAGATTTAATTATTATTTACACAATGTACAATGGTAGAGAAAGAAGAGACACAGGGCATTCTTAAACAGTCTTACTTATTATCCCAGACAATGGGCCCACCCACACACACACAGGGAGATGAAGGAAGAATGTTCATGCGCCGAACGCGCCGGCTGTGGTCCTCCAGGAACAGCTCACCTGGCGTGGCCCTCTGGCGGTCACCGCATGTATCCCGGCGAAGGCAGGCAGGCAGGCGGGAAAATCCTCGCGGCGCGTATCTCGGCAAAGGCAGGCAGAAGGTAATATACGCGCGTCTGTGGCCCGGCACGGCTGTCTTTCACAGCGCGATTAATACAACTGCGCGGAGTGTGGGGAGCAGGGCAAAGTTCGTATACCAACGTTTGTACCAACTGAGAACTCGTATATGGCCCCGACTGATAAGTCGTCTGCCTTATCACTCAACTCATTTGCCCCGTATCTCAACTGGCTTGCCCTGCGCGCATCTCATAACTCGAGCTCATAACTCATGGGCTGCGCCACTCATAACTCAACGGAGGACCCCGACTCATAACTCGTCTGCCTCATAACTCAACTTGCCCTCCAACTCATAACTGAGGTGGGGGCTCCGGGCACAGGGTTATATTGCCCCCGCCCTGGCCCGCATCGAATGTTCCAAACCCCGCCTTTTGCCGCAGTGGTAGGTCACTCCCCTCGAGCCCTGATTGGCGGCTCGTGCTTACCGTCGGCTCCTCCTCCTCCTGGCCCGCCTTCCTTCGGCCTTGATCGACTTGTTCAGGCCTGCCTCGTGGTATTTCACGCCAAAACCAAAAGCCTGGAGGCATCGTAAAGGACCTAATTCTCATTATTCTACTCAACGCAAAACTAACACAGAAAAGGTCTACGCTTACATTTACTAAGAAATAACTGGGCTTAAACGAGGCTACATGTTGTAGTGTAACTACACTAGGAGGGGAAATTAACCTTTATTATAAAACACAAAACCGCAACTATATATATATATATATATATATATATATATATATATATATATATATATGGCTAATTCCATATTTGTGTAGTCCAACAGTGAATTATGAAGTGACTGAAATTCGCATGATTTTCCTAATATCCCATATAATCTCACATGAGTTTCATATCATTATCCTGGTTGAGCAGCAATTAGATGTTCCAATGTGTAAATGGAAAAACATGTTTACTACTAAGATTTTACCATAATCTTAAAAGAAGTGCTGGCGTCCCCATATATATTTTTTCATTTTCTTTGTGACTTACGGTATAAATATATTATTTTGAAATGCAATTTCACTGCTGTTCTTGAATTCATGTATTTTTCATTGCGAATAAAAACATTAATAAATAACATTTTTTGTGTCGTTGTATAGTATCATGTGTTTATCATTTTGTGTGCAGTTCGTTTAACAATTATGACTCACAACGTAAATCTTCGTATCCCCCAGTTTTACGTATGAAACTGTCATTTCTATGAAGTGTAAATTCAAAATAAGTAGCCATGAGGGGGAAATGATAAATTTATTCATGAGATTAATCATTCCACGAAATAATGATTAAGCATTTGGATAACATTGTGGCATGTTGAAGAAGAAATTACGAACACTCGTGAAGAGGTTGGAAATCGCGTCCCCCGACATTTTTCACGTTGTGAGTTTTTCCATCTAAAACTATCACATCAGATAAACTCCGAGTTTCATGAAACTACCCCTTGCAGAATTCCCGGATGTTATTGTTTTTGAACGATGCAGATGACGGGGCAAAACTGGAAGCACGCGTGGGTAGCAAAAATTTCCTTCATGTAGTCCCCCTAATACGTAGTGTGAGTGGGAATACCAATTTACGCTGTGGTGGGCACTGTGGTGTGGCTGTAACCATCGCACGCTACTCAACCAAGGTTTTGGAAAGCCTAGCAAACCTACATTCGTGATGACATGGCTGACTGAAATTTGAGTGTAAGTTCTCGATTTGATTAATTATTTGCTGAATTTTCATTGATATTGATCGATTCTCAACGTGTACACTGCACAGCAAAAACCAGAAGGAAGCGAAGATTGTCGTGTCCCGTGTTTATGCTGTGAGTGTCTTGATAATCCAGAAGCCGGCCTTCGCGGCTAGGTTACAAATTGAAATTGATTCTTAAAAGACGAAGGGCAGTGGTTAATATGGTTATTATGATAAGTTAATATGTAGTTAATATATTAAGCCTGACCCATGACCATTCAAATGATTTTTCTCCTCAATAGAGAGCGTTGTGTGTGGAATCGTTTTGCAAATTTCTGAAAATATAAGTATTTTACTATAACTAAATCACATGTTATGGATATTTAATTGGTTTGAAATTTTGGACCTAATGTCACATGTTGGTCCCCACAAATATGGAATTAGCCATATATATGTATATATATATATATATATATATATATATATATATATATATATATATAATATATATATATATATATATATATATATATATATAATATATATATATGGGGTGATCCGAAAATGTGGGCCACTGGAGAGGTATAATAAAATATTATCAATCAAACTTAAAATTTGCAGATCATATTATTCACTCAATGTCAAGATATCACTGAAAATTTCAGTTGTCTACAAATAAATTTGACAATTTTACAATGAAATTACTGACAACATTGACGTTTGATGATATTCTCCAAAGTGGCACCATTTTGCCTCATGCAGTGGGCCACACGTCGTGGAAAGTTATTGATAACTTGTATGCACTGTTGTCAGAATTCGCCTCAAGCTTTGTTTGCTGATGTTGAGCTCTTAACAGCAGTGCCGAAGGGATTTATTGGGACTGTGGCTGACTGAGTCAGAACAGCAGCAATATTCGTCCTGATTTTGCCTTTTTGCATCCAGAGTGGCCTCATCTGTTTGGTAAATTTATATTCAAGACTGTGCCACACTGTCTAAATTTTGTCACACACCTTTGAATTTGAGACTTGCTGGGTGCTTTCCTTGTTGCAAAATGTCAGCAGACCAGGTGCCTTGTCGGTGAGAACGAATTTGTCCGCAGATAGTTTTCTATAGAAAATGACTTTTATTCAGGTGTTGACAACATGGCATGTGGATATCACAGATTCAAGAAACTTAGAAGATGGACTCTCCCTTAAATCTGTGCAGACCTCCTGAAAAATGAAAGAAATTGAATGAAAACTGTGAAGGTTATTAAACTTTTCCTGGGGGCCACTTTTTTGGGGTCACCTTGTACGAGAATAAAGGGTTCCTTCAGCTGACGAAATTTTACTCCTTATTGGCATCGGTCAAATGAATATTCCCCCATTTAACACTGAAGTCAACAGGGAAATGGGAGCATCCCAGAACCAACATCATTTATTTTCCGACTACTGGTGTCTGCTGAAGTGCAGACAGCGGTTTGTCAAGAGACTTCACCTCCGACACACTGTGACAATACTTCACTGCAAACACCTTGGCTGTGACAGTAATGTGTGTATACTCACCAAAATGTTCTCTCACAAGTAACTTCAACACAGGAGGAGGCCATAAGGCCATCAAGCCTATACAATGGTTGCTACAACCTGTGGTTATTTGTCCGTGCTCTACCCTTTTAAATGGTGAGCATCAAACAAGAAAGCAGCACGTACCATTTTTAAAGCGTTTGGTATGACTCGGTCAGGGTTCGAATCTCCGACCACCCAGACTCAGAGCAGATGCTTTAACCATTACACCACCAAGTCTGGTTAAATATGCCACATCCTTTCTTTTAGCAACTCTGACGAGCAAAGTTAGCATATATAACCGTGTTTACAATACCGTACATAAAGGAAAAGGATATTTCATTGACACTGTTTTCACCATGTAAAGAAAGCAGTGAAGGAAGTTATCCATTGTCACTACCTGTTCAAAGGATTCTTCTAGCTCCCAAGTATGAATATTGGCATTGTGCTGGGGAGAGTTTCCAACATTGATAAATGCTTTTATCGATGAACCGGTATTTGCTTTTATCAACAATTTACCATCTGAGATATTTGTCACATTACGTAGAAAATAAATGCAAAGAGAGGTGGGAGGGGGGAGAAACAAAGTGGATATTTTCTGGAAGTCAATGAGTTGTTGTTGAAGATGAGGAGGTAAATCTGTATCGGTTCCACAACACTGAGAGGTTTGTCTGTCTGTCTGTGTGTCGCCATCTTTCTCAGAGATGCCTTAACGGAACTTCGTCAAACTTCTAGTGGGTGCCGTGGAGTGTTTTAGGCAAAAAAGTTTTTTTGAATTTTTGGAAAAACAAAAGGTTTCTTTTTTTTTGAATCGCTCTCTAGTGCCTAAGCCTTTGTAACTATGTGAAATGCAATATTAACTGATCCCCAACTCCATTCCTTAGTGGGTGTAGTTAAGTATTTTCGGCCCTCACAATAAATAGAAAAGAAACAAAATTTGGTTTCTTAAAAATCTCGACAGGATCAGAAGAGCACCGGGAAATGCCAGGTACCCCTGCTAGTTAATAATTTGAAAAAGTAAATTGCTTTCTGTGTTCTATTCATATAATACAAACTTTACGTGATCGATGAAAGATTTCCTGATGAAAGTCGTCAAATAATCAAGCTTGTTGTGTGGTCATTGATGATTCAAAGAATACACGAATCCAGATGGCATGCATCCTTTATGTCTTAAGAAAACTGCAACAGCTATTGCAAAGGCCCTACAACTGATCCCCCGCAAATCTCTTGAAAATGGTATATTGCCACAGGACTGGAAGATTGGGAGCATAACACCCATCCATAAGAAAGGCAGTAGAAAGGTCGGCAAATTGTTAGAGAGTCTGGAGAGAGATTCTATCATAGAACACATGATGACCAACAATCTACTTTAATATTATCAACATGGATTCATACCACACGCAGCATGCACCATCCCAGAAATGTACAATGATACATTTGAGGAACTGACCATCATTTTAGACTAAGGAGATCTTGTTGGTACTCTCTACCTGGATTTTAGCAAAGCAGTTGACTCGGTACCATATTGTTGCGGATTTGAGAATCCTTTGTTGTAAATATCACCCTCTGTAAATAGTGTAATGATCCTTGTAAATACCTCCGTTAAGTATAAAGGTCAAAGGTCGTCCCCTTAGTTAATCCATCGCAAGCAGGTAGGCCACCATATACCCTTCTAAATAGTTATTTCTTATTCTATGTAATTTAAGGCTCTGTTTCCCACTAGTTGACCCTGCATTGCACTGAATTGAAATAAGATAGATCCCTCCGACAACCCCTTGGCTTCTTCAAAGCGCCAGTACGGCGGCGTTCGCCACTACTGCTTTGGGCGGTTTTCTGCGGCGTTCGCCACTACTGCTTTGGGCGGTTTTCTTCACCCCAAGACTCCATTACGCACGCGGTCAACTCGGGGGAGAAGGGCGTGGCCGGCCCATCGTCTTCAGGAGGTGGAGCCAGGAAGCCCTTGCGCCCAACCAGGACTCGGTGGGCACGGCTTGGTAAGGTGTGGTCATGGCTTGGTAGGGCGTGGCTATATAACCCGTGGGGGGAGAGCCCCCACCAGCAGATGACCGAGGGAGCCCGAGGCGTGCAGCGACAACCAGCCCCTGCCGTGTGCAACAAGAACACGTGTGCCTACCGCCGCCTTGCTCACTTCCAGCCCGGAGAGGATCTGCTTGCTGTGCCGCCCTGCCAAACCTTCCAGCCTTGTGGTCCCACCTTCCTCTCCCTCCAGCCAATCCAATCTGCATTTCCCTATTCGTGTGAGTTCGTTCGTTCTGTCTGTATTGTCCTGAGTATAAGTAAGCTTGTATAAGTTAATATTTGCACTGTGTCTCCTCCTCCTTCTGTCTTTATTTTCGTATTCTTCCTTCTTCCTTGATTTCTTTGGTCTTGTAAATAGTAGCAATAAATTATATTTGTTCTTCCTTACCTTCTGGTTTCCTCTCGTCCGATCGCTTTAGTGATTTCTCGATTGAGTACCTGTGGCGCGATTTTGACCAACGTTCAGAATCGGGTCTAGTAATTGTTAATGGTTCGAGCCGCGGCTGCTAATCCGCTCGGCAAATAACATCTTGTCCGCGGTCTCGAACGAGGTTGCTCACCTGCCTCTGGAGGGAGCTGGGCAGCTTCAGGACTCACGTCGGTCAGTCGCAGACAAGGGGATTAATCCCCCCTTGGTAAGGGGAAAAAGGGCCGACGTTGAGATCCGCAACAATTGGTAGTCAGGAGTTGGGATTCGAACCTGGGAAAAAATTTAATTAGCCCAAATTTTGGACACCAATTGTACTATTGGCCGTAACAATTGGTGTCAGGAGCGAGATTCGGACCTGAAGTGCGCTTAGCACACTCAAATTACGAGTGGCCAAAATTTTATTAAACACATCCAAATGTAAAATCGTGCCATGGATGGTCAAGGCGACCGGATGCCGGTGGGTGAGTTAGAAGGGGGGGGGGGGGGGTAGAGTCGACCCAGGACCAAGGTGAGGATTTGGGAGTAATGGAGGAGCGCAATACGCATTGGGTAGCGGAGGTTTTGGGCACACGAGATGGCGGCGCCTCACATGAGGTGGGAGGCGCACAAAATGGCGGCGGCTCGCAGGTGGCAACAAGAGCCAAGCCCGCGGTACCAGCGGGTTGGGACCTGCATTTACTCATAGAGCAATTACAAGCATCTGTAAAAATGCAGAGGGCCAAATTAAGGGCAGAAATGGGAGAAGTGGTGGACAAATCCGCCCGGGAAATAAAAGGGTTAATATTAACCCAGGACCCCAGGGAAGGGGAAGTACAATTGGTAATGGAGGGAGCCGATGAGGGCACAGTAGAGGGGGTTGCAGAGGGACAAAATGGCGGCGCTTCGCACGTGGCGATGAGGGCCGCGCCCGCTGCGCAAGTAAGGGCTGGGGACATGCAAGCGTTAATGGCACAATTCATGTTGGAAATCAGGCAAATGAATGACAAGTCCACCAAAGAAATTCGGGAAGTGAATATTGGCATGAATAAAATGAATGGTAAAATAGATATCCAAGGGGAGCAATTGGGAAACCAAATTGAGGAATTGAAAAAGGAGGTGGGAAATCAAATTGAAGGGTTTAAAACCACAATAGGTGACCAAGTAAAAGCATTGGAGAGGGAGGTTGACCACAGGTTGAGAGGGAAGGGTGCACGGGTGCACAGCGAGGTAAAGCAGGTCGAAAAGCGCTGGTTGAGCGAGGCGGAGAAAAGCGCGGGTAAAATGACAGGTATAGAGATCGCGACCCGGGGTATGGGGCAGCCAGCGACCGCTGAAGTAGAGGGAATTTTAATGAAGCCAGCGGTCATCAAAGAAAAAGAAAAAGTTAAACTCGGGCTTGGAGAGACCGGGGACTTAGAAAAGCACTCGCGGCAGGGAAAGATGGAAAATGTGCAAAGTCCCTGCTCACATCACGATGCTGTGCTTAATAACACCAATGAAAGTTTGCAGGTGGTGTTGGAGCGAAGGAGAAGAATCCCCCAGGTGAGTCGGACTGTATATGGCACGAAAGGATTTTTCGTGCGCTTGGGATCGCGAAAGCACCCGGGCGTTCGTGGAAGGTCCTTTGTGTGCTGTGTTAAAGCGAATGGCGCGCGTGTGAAGAAAAGGTGTGTGAAGGTGAACGGTGCGCGTGTACGAATGGCGTCGGAGCGCGAGTGTGTTACTGGAAGTGAGGATGAATGAGTGCACAGCAGAGTGTGAAAGTGAGGATGAGTGCACAGCAGAGTGTGAAAGTGAGGATGAGTGCACAACAGAGTGCGAAAGTGGGGATGAGTGCACAACAGAGTGGGAAAGTGAGGGTGAGTGGGAAACAGAGTGTGAAAGTGAGGATGAGTGCACAAAAGAGTATGTGAGCGTTATGAGTAGACCTGAGTTTGTGCGAGGGGAGAATGCACGAGCGCGTGCTGTGACAAAGTGTGTGGGATATACGAGCGGCGTTGGGACGCCGGGTTTGGTGAGTGTGAAAAGGGTCGCGTATGCGAGTAAGGCATCGACGTTAAACGGGGCAGCATTTAGGGCGACGGATAGCCGATGCGAGCACTCGGGGCGCGGTGCGCTTTGTTGGATGTGAGGCTCGGCGCGGTCGGTGCTGCATCGCTTCTCTTCGAAGCGTCGCGCCCGATTCGGGCCTGGCCCCGCCCCGCACGGTCGAGTCCGGGCTTTGCCGGGCAAGGCGTCCGGTCCGGTTCAAGGACAGGTAGGAGGGATCGGAACGGTGCCCCCTTGTGGCGGGGACGGGGTTCCGACCGGGCGAGATTGAGCCATCGGGCCGGAGGCCGCAAGGATCCACGCCAAGATGGTGCGTGGAATCTCGGCCCGACCAACCGCCTCCCTTGAACAGAATGCCGGACGGATTCAACCTGCAGGCGACCAAACCACCCGAATTCATTGCTCGGCTTTGCGAAGCCGAGTTTTAATGATGTAACGACGCACCGAGGCTCAGATATAGTGGACTGTGATGATAATAGTGTTTTGATCCGAAATTTATAATAGTGGATATGATTGGCAGAAGTGATTGGCAAAATTTGATGATTGGCAGTGATTGGCAAATTTTGATTTGCAGGAAATTGAATGGGCAAAATTTATAGTGGGAGATGCCCGATGTGCAAGGATGGTAAATCCACCATCCCTTGCAGACGGGGCACATGAGCTATAGTTTTATGGGGTTTGGCAGTGGAAACTAGCCGGGAGGGTTAGGATAATGTATAGGGACCTAGAGATGACCATAGGTAACGGTAGAGGTAAGTAGCGACATTGGACAGGTGGTCGGGGACATAGAGAGGTTAGAATGGTTGTTAATGATGTGGGATGTGTGGAAATGGCTGGGCGTGTGCCCCCCCCCCCCCTTCCCACGCCTCCTCCCCCCAAGCCCTCTCCCTTCCACACATCTCCCTGCTCTCAAATGTTGTGTTTGTGTGCTTCCCCTTCTCTCCCCATCTTGTTTTCCGCTCCCTCTTTTTATATATTTTGTTTGTCTGGTTGATTTGTTTGTGAAGTAAATGTTAGCTCTTTCACGAGCGTCGATTCAGTATACAAAAAAAAAAAGAAAAAAAAAAAGATCAGATGATGCCGTGTGTTTGAGAATCGAAAGTGTATGGAGCAGTGTATGAGTGAGTGAGGTGATTGTGAGTTGTATTGAGCGTGGAACTGTATGAAGCAGCGTATGAGGAATAATTGTGATTGTGGATTGTATTGAGCATGGAAGTGTATGGAGCAGTGCATGAGGAACAATTGTGGTTGTGCATTGTATTGAATGATTGAAGAAGCCTGGGAGGAAGGAGGGTGCAGGTGGCACCAGGTGTGATTGCACAGGTGTGCAAATGAACAGGTGTGTGGAATACATGGAGTATTGAATATATGGAGTATGGAATGGATGGTGTGGAGTGAGTATGGTGAAAACTGTGGAGTGGAGTGGATGGTGCGAAGGCAGTGGATGGGGAGGATGGACCCCATCACGAATACCCGGGGAGGGTAGTTTAAGAGTTAGGTAGAGGGAGTAGGTAAATTGTGATTGGATATTGGCATCTGTGGTGCGTGGTGGAAGAATGGTGTTTGGATGGGTGCATTAGTGACGTGGAAATGGCTGGGCGTGTGGCCTGTTAGTGTGTGTAGTTAAATGGGCACTCCGCCACTGTTAGGATGCCGGCCAGGTGAGGCCGCAGGTGGGCTCTGGGAGCTGGTAGAGTTGTTGTGGATGGGGCCCGAGGGTCCAGAGGATGGACCCGGGTAGCCCAGTGCCAGAGAGGGCACCGAGTGGGGAGAGCGCCAGAGGGCCTTCCCCAGGTAGATAGGTTAGGGTAAGGAGCAGGTAAGCTCGGAGGCAACTGCAGTGGTGGAGGTGTGCAGGTGGGTAGACCTGCTGGGAGAGCCACACGACTCAGCCCGGAAATTGTGCAAAGGCACAGGGAGTTGAACCGGGGGAGTGAGACCCCAAATTGATGAAGCACCACAGTTTGGTCAATTAGTGTAGCAGCATAGCAAACCTGTTGTGCATTTTGTGATACAAGCACCAAATTTGGCACAAATGTACATTAATATGTTGCGAACATTTTCAGATATTGGGCCACTTGAAATTCCGTAATTTTTTTTTCCAAATTTTTTCAAATTTCGTAATTTCAAATATTTCGGGTGACACCGTCACAATTTCGGTCTTCGAGGCCGGCCGATATAGTGGGGCGGCTTAGCCCAAATATTCAAAAGAATTGTGCATTTTGTGATACAAGCACCAAATTTGGCACAAATGTACATTAATATGTTGCGAACATTGTGTGGTCAGCAATGAAGACGAGAGTCTGAATTACATGTATGCAAAAGACCTTGTGAACCAGTGAAGCAAATACACGGGTAAGCATGAATTAAATCTAGGGCATGATATAATTTCCATGATGTTTACCTCTACACTCAATGGTGGAAGGAGGTAATGTTTTGATCCCAGCTTGTCTGTATGTCTGTTTGTCTGTTAGTCCACAAAATTCCAGACAAAGCTTGTAGTAGTGGTAGTTGTAGTGGTAGTGGTGATAACAGAAATTGTTATATAGAACTGAACTTATATTATTATTATATGCAGAAAATAACTTCATTTCTATATGCCCTGCAGTGGACAGGTTAATTGGTTTATGCACTGAAGGGGTCACCCTGGTGTGCACTGCTGTGTTCTGCCTCACTGAGTTGTTCAAGTTTGATGTACTCAGCACAAGCTTCCGGTCGGCCCGGAGGTGGGGGTGCGGGGCCTGTCACGGAACGTCAAAACAAACGGCCTGCCGGGGCCGCCCAAAAGTCGGGCGTGAGGGGCGCGTCCACTAATGGAACGCCTCTCGCTTCCCAGATCGAGGGCCACGTGGTCAGGAGAACCTCGTCCCTTCCGGTCACACTTTGCCTATCGGCCGGCCTCGAAGACCGAAATTGTGACGGTGTCACCCGAAAAATTCTGAAATTACGAAATTTGAAAAAATTTTAAAAAAAAAATTACGGAATTTCAAGTGGCCCAATATCTGAAAATGTTCGCAACATATTAATGTACATTTGTGCCAAATTTGGTGCTTGTATCACAAAATGCACAATTCTTTTGAATATTTGGGCTAAGCCGTCCCACTAAATGGGAATTTGGTTCTTAAAACCGCATGGAGTGTAAGATGGCCATTGGATTGGCAGGGAAAGACCCCGGGTAGTGTAAAGTGTATTAAAGTCATTTAGAGGATAGTTAGGATTAAGAATCTCCTCGCACCATCTACATCCACTCACCTGGGGTGACAAAACTCCACACCGTGCCATGGTTTGTTATTATTATTTTTGTGCAAATGTTTGGAATGTGAGACGCATCATGACGTGGGTGTGACATTGTGCTGATGTTCCATCTCTCCCTCCTTATGAGGATTGATGATGAATTGGTGATGGCAAATTTGGTTAGAGGGATTGTGATGACGAATTTGGTATAGGGGAAATATGGGGAAGACGTGACATTAGTGACGAATTGGTAAGGGTGTAAATTTTTGTAAATATGGGGTAAGGGCAAGGGTAGAGTAGGTAACAGGGGGGGGGGTGACGTACGGTAGGAACGAGCTTTTCTCCGCTCAGTCTCTAGACGCACCTCACTCTGCATTGCCTTCGTTGATGTGTACCCTTGTGACCTTACCCCTCACTCACCTGTCTTCTCTGTCTTCCTTCCCCAACACATGGATCGTGCTCTCTGGGCACTGAGGGGAGCGTGCGAGGGGCCACGTCGGTGTGCCCGAATTCTCGCAACCAGCTGCCTGCATCCACGCACCACTTATGGACCACATGTCTGTGGCTGAGCACCACTCATGGACCCCACGGGTTGGAGCATGGCCCCTCTGCTGGGACCGGCCACGATGACCCAATATCTTGCTTGCGGACCCGGTGAGGTGGCACCAAGCCCACAGGTGAACCACCCATAGTCTGCCCCTGTGGGCCATAAATAAAAACAGTGGACATGGTTGTGCTTTTGTTTTATATCCACCAACTAGGCCGCAACCAAGAAGAACATGAAGTTGACAACATCAAGAACGACAACGGCCAGCAGAGGGAGCCGAAGAGGAAGACCACCAACAGGGTTTTGGTTTATATTTGAACTGTGGTGACTGTGCACTGACTGGTGCTTTCTGGTGCTCTTTATTGGTGCTGGTGCGTCGATGCAGCGCAGGCTGTCTCCCTCCCCCCCCCCCCCCCCCTCAAAAAGAAAAATCACAGGTTTTGGGTTGCAGTGTAAATACAATCAGCGTCACTTGTAAATAATGCTTCCACCTTTCATGTGTAGTTTGAAAACAATTCCGCAATTCGGTTATCCTGTGGGCGTGAATCTGTTAGGTAGGGTGCAATGCAGCAGAGGGACATATTTATTTGTGTTTTAAAACTGTCACACTCAGGGTCAGGTTAATTGTAGAGGGAATTACACCTACATGCCACACTAAGTAAAGTTTTATAGGCCCGGGACGTGCCTGGTGGATGAGGGTGCAGTGTTGCGGATTTGAGAATCCTTTGTTGTAAATATCACCCTCTGTAAATAGTGTAATGATCCTTGTAAATACCTCCGTTAAGTAAAAAGGTCAAAGGTCGTCCCCTTAGTTAATCCATCGCAAGCACATAGGTCACCATATACCCTTCTAAATAGTTATTTCTTATTCTATGTAGTTTAAGGCTCTGTTTCCCACTAGTTGACCCTGCATTGCACCGAATTGAAATAAGATGGATCCCTCCGACACCCCCATGGCCTCTTCAAAGCGCCAGTATGGCGGCGTTCGCCACTACTGCTTTGGGCGGTTTTCTGCGGCGTTCGCCACTACTGCTTTGGGCGGTTTTCTTCACCCCAAGACTCCATTACGCACGCGGTCAACTCGGGGGAGAAGGGCGTCGCCGGCCCATCATCTTCAGGAGGTGGAGCCAGGAAGCCCTTGCGCCCAACCAGGGCTCGGTGGGCACGGCTTGGTAAGGTGTGGTCATGGCTTGGTAGGGCGTGGCTATATAACCCATGGGGGGAGAGCCCCCACCAGCAGATGACCGAGGGAGCCCGAGGCGTGCAGCAACAACCAGCCCCTGCCACGTGCAACGAGAACACGTGTGCCTACCGCCGCCTTGCTCGCTTCCAGCCCGGAGAGGATCTGCTTGCTGTGCCGCCCTGCCAAACCTTCCAGCCTTGTGGTCCCACCTTCCTCTCCCTCCAACCAATCCAATCTGCAATTCCCTATTCGTGTGAGTGAGTTCGTTCTGTCTGTATTGTCCTGGGTATAAGTAAGCTTGTATAAGTTAATATTTGCACTGTGTCTCCTTCTCCTTCTCTTTATTTTCGTCTTCTTCCTTCTTCCTTGATTTCTTTGGTCTTGTAAATAGTAGTAATAAATTATATTTGTTCTTCCTTACCTTCTGGTTTCCTCTCATCCGATCGCTTTAGTGATTTCTCGATTGAGTACCTGTGGCGCGATTTTGTCCAATGTTCAGAATCGGGTCTAGTAATTGTTAATGGTTCGAGCCGCGGCTGCTAATCTGCTCGGCAAATAACATCTTGTCCGCGGTCTCAAACGAGGTTTTCACCTGCCTCTCTGGAGGGAGCTGGGCAGCTTCAGGACTCACGTCGGTCAGTCACAGACAAGGGGATTAATCCCCCCTTGGTAAGGGGAAAAAGGGCCGACGTTGAGATCCGCAACAATATGAACGGCTTCTTGTGAAGATTCCGATCTGTGGAATAGCAGGGAAGCTCCTCAAATAGATAAGTGCATTTCTGGTTGTTAGACAGCACAGCATTACCATCAATGGGATGAGCTCAAAAGCCCAACTAGCTAGAATTGGCATACTCCAAGGGAGTGTCCTCAAACTTGATCATTAATGATCTGCCAGAAGTTGTGAATAATTTGGGCATGTTTCCAATTGTGACCAGATTGAATCTCTCCAAGATGATTTGGATAGAGCACTCGAATGGTCCCTCACCTAGCAACTCCCTTTCAATGAGGCTAGGTGCAAAGTCCTACAGATTGAAAAATCAAACAGCATGAATAGCTACCACATGAATGAAGTTTATCTTCAAGATGTACAGCAGGAGAAGGATTTGGTGTCATCATTGACAATTGATGAAACTTCCATCATCACGTCTTAACCACAATCCTAGAAGCAAAATCAAATCCTGGGGATCAAATGGATGTTCTCGGACATGACATTGGAGATGCTAACAATCCTCTATACAACTTGGGCCAGACTTCACCTTGAGTATGGGAATGTTTTGTGGCATCTGACATACTAGACTGATGGGGACAGGATCGAGAAGATACAGAGATGGTCAACACGCTTAATTCCTGGGTTGTGTTACTGACCCTTTGAGCAATGCCTGGACATACCGAACCTGCACTCATTGTATTCAATGATTACCATGTACAAATTACTGCAAGGGAAGCTCAGGGTTCCAGTCAATCACTTTTTCACACTTACAGTAAGCACAACCACAAGATGATACCATTTAAAATGGTTTTAGAGTAGGTCCAGACTGGAAGTGATAAACCATTTCTTCACCCAAAGAGTCATAAATGAATGGAATGGACATCCACAAAAAGTTGTTGAGGCAGTAAGTGTTACTTTCTTAAAGAATAGTCTCAATCTGTACAGGTGGAACCAGAGATTTCAGACCGCCAGACTTTATCACCTTAACATTGTGTTGAATGTCAATTTGTAATTTTATTTTCAAAACCAACAACCACTGTGATAATAAAGGTCAATTACACTGCTGTCGACTGTATCGCCATGGCTTGCAAATTAACAAACATCAAAACTTGTAGAGCACTTGCCAAGTCGCGATGGCACTCAATAAAGCACTCAAATGAAACAGTTGATAAGGAATGGCTGGTTTGGAAAGTGAAGCTAGCTGATTGGTAATTGTGACACCCACAAAAACAAAAACTGGCATAAAATATGGAGAAGGAGGGATCACAGCCTTGCTTAAAATAAATATGCTTAGTTATAAGAATCGCTAATTTCTTGAAATTTTCAGATTTCAACACTTATTTAGTCTGTAAATCTGATCATAAAATCCGAAAGCCAGATTTAGATTATATACTTTAATTAGTCCATGAGAGTAAATCGTTGTACCAAGGTAAGGTACATATGAATAGGCCAAAACAAAATGGCGGCTTAAGAACCCAGCGATGTGACAGATGGCTGACCAATATGGCGGACCACCATTTTGGTAAGATATTTTCTTTTTTGGGGCGGAGTATTCCTAAATTATCTTCAAAAATAGTGTTAAGCACACCCAATCAGCCAGTTTCACTCCCTTGGAGTTCACTAAAGTATGCATGCAAAGTTTTTGGTCTCTAGGTTTCATGGTTTTACAGTTCTGGAGGAAACACATGCACACACTAACTGATTAACAGTCGCACATTGCCTTTAGCTTTTTGTTAAAGCAATGTGAAAAGAAGCCTCTTCAATTAAGCAATTCTGCCAAAGTGTTTGCTGTAGTGGTTGGGAATATTCCAGGAAGGCTCCAGGTGTAGGGGTGAGAAAGCAACACCCTACAGAGGTCAGTTCATCTCGAATCGTCT
Source organism: Myxine glutinosa (assembly GCF_964187855.1). Classification (NCBI taxonomy): domain Eukaryota; kingdom Metazoa; phylum Chordata; class Myxini; order Myxiniformes; family Myxinidae; genus Myxine; species Myxine glutinosa. The sequence goes on from NC_136268.1 coordinate 83,300,788, forward strand.
TGTTTATTGCAGTTTATTGTTGATGATGGATAGAAAACAAAACAAAACAAAGGGAAGCTAAACCTAGAAGGAAAAGATAACACGTCTTCATCATGGTACAGTTACCACCAATTGTAGCATACAATATAAATTTGTATTGTGACAGATGAAAATGTATTTCACAACAGTTGATTCTCAAATGATAATGACAAAAAAATTCACTGTGTAATATTAAATTCAAGGACTTTATTCCAATCTCCAACTTATTAAACGCTGAAAAGTCAACATATTACATGCAATGTGTATCACCTGATAATCATAACAAACCATACTAATATTGCCAACATAAACGACATGCACCCATTACAATTTATTCATTTATTTCCTGAATATGACTGAAGGTATCAGTGAGTACATTTGAGCTCTCACATACAACAGAAATGCTCCACAATAAATTATTATAATAAGTTTAACATCTATGGGACCATACATATTATACGAGACCATGTTATCAGTTCTTTTGAAATCTCCCTTCCCTCTGTGATGCTTCATTTGACCCCTCTTCACAATAAAAAAAATATCTGAATGACCATATGTCGCCTTTTTTTATTTTAATCGCTTCCATTCTGCAAGTTGTTGTTGTTGTCGTTGTTGTTGTTGTTGTATATCCCCGGACAGTTCACTCGGACAAGCCCGTGGCAAGGAGGCAGCCGATCAATCTCCCAGGAGCGATCCATAGATACCCCACATCCCGCCTTCATGAGTCAGGGCCACAACAGAGTTAGGGAGAGAGAGAGAGAGAGAGAGAGAGAGAGAGAGAGAATGTATATATATATATATATATATATATATATATATATATATATATACGCCAGCCGCGTCATAACTATACCTCGTTTCTGTGGCTGCGCGGGTACTTAGGTACGAGCGAGAATTGGTCCCGAAACCCTACTTCGCGCTCGCCCGGGAAGGGCGTTTCAAGTCTCGGTTCCGCGCACCCCTACACCTCTAGCCTTCCTGGAAGTTAAATGGTATATATACTGTCTCACATCGTTTCGCCAGTGTGAGACAGTGGAGAGCCGGACGGGGACAATATTCTATTGTTGCGGTTTTGAGTTTGTAAAGTGAGTCTAATAAAGGTTAAAATTTGTCCCCCATAGTTAGTCACACAAGTAACATGTAACCTCACGATAGTATAGTTATGTCTTAGTATTTGTGAGCTTAGTTTCTTTCCATTGTTAGTTCTGCGTTGAGTAAGAGCCAGGAGAAAATAGGCCCTACTGCCACCGATCATCCTACGTCCGTAGCCTCAATCCCTTTTTGCGTTAACGTTGGTTCATTATTGGGCGAGTTAACACGAGGCAGGCAGAGGAGGACCGGGGCGGAGTCATTGGCTGAGCGGCGGAAGCGCTGAAGGTAAGCACAAGCTGCCAATCAGGGCTCAGAGGTGGTGATGGCGGCGTTGCGTCACAGGGTGTGGTGAGAAGGATCGAGAGTGTTCCAGAACGTTCGGGGGGGCGTAGCTATAAGACCCGCTGTGCAAAGCCCTCGAGAGGACTCGCAGATGAACAGAGGGCTTGAAGCACAGGACTTGCATCGGAGGACTCAAACAAAGGACTTGAAGCAGGACTAGCGCAGAAGAGGATCGTCATGAAGAACTTGCACGAGGACTAGCGCTGGAGAACCCGAGAGAACTCGCGCGCACTACACCAGCTCAGAGGATCGAGGAAGATGAGTTGGCCGTGTGTGAGAACTGTACAGATACGCGGGCACAGCCAGACGTGCTTGAACCGATATACAGTGCATTTGAGACGCGCGAGTGAGAACGGCTGAGTAATCGCCAGCCGTGCTAAAAGTCCCGCCCTTTGCCGTTCCGCCCCATCATCTGCCTTGTTCGGGAGACGTGCTAAGAGTCCCTGCCTTCACCTGCCACCATCTTCGCGGGACGTGCCGGGGCGTGGAGAGCCGGACGGGGACCGTCTCTGGACGACCACATCGACGCGTTGGGGAACATCTACCCATCTGCAATTCCCTGTGTGAGTGTGAGACAGGCCCGTTGTCTGGGAATAAGTTAAGACTGTCTAAGGCTACCCTGTGTCTCTGCGTCCCTGAACATTGTATATACGTGTGGGAATAATTAAAACCTTTGTTCTTCCTTTCTTCCATTCGATCGTTTCTGTGGTTTCCTTCATTGGCTCAGCGTGGCACGAATACAACCGCTCTAATCGGTTTCCAACATCTAGGTAACTGCGCGGACCACGTGTACGCAATCCGCTCGGCGTACTCACATCACACGTGGTTCGTGCGAGGCTTGCTACCTCGTTTCTGTGGCTGCGCGGGTACTTAGGTACGAGCGAGAATTGGTCCCGAAACCCTACTTCGCGCTCGCCCGGGAAGGGCGTTTCAAGTCTCGGTTCCGCCAAGCCCAGCAAGACCAAGGGGCCTAATCCCCCCCTTGGTAGGGGGTAAAGGAGGGCAGTGTAGAACCGCAACAATACAATATATACAGTCACGTGAAAAAGTAAGTACACCCCATGAAAAGTTTTGACTTTTTCAACATATTTCAACATACAGCTATTTGATATTCATTTCAACAACATTGATAGATAAAGGTGATATAATATAACAAATATCATGAAACATTTACATTTTGTAGTCCATTGTATAATTTAAATAAACATAAATGCAAATTTTGCATGTGGAAAAAGTAAGTACACCCTTGGCTCTAATAGGTGGTATTGCCCACTTTGGCAGAAACAACCTCAAGTCGGCGTTTCTTATAACTGTCTACTAGTCTCTGACATCGACTGGGAGAAATTTTTGACCACTCCTCCATGCAGAATTCTTTCAGCTGTGCGATGTTTGAGGGGTTTCTTGCATGCACAGCTCGTTTCAAATCCCCCCACAACATCTCCATGGGATTTAGATCTGGGCTTTGACTTGGCCATTCCAGAACCCTCCATTTCTTTCTTTTCAGCCATTCCTTGGTGGATTTACTGGTATGTTTAGGGTCATTGTCATGGTGCAAGGTCCACCTTCGCTTCAGCTTCAACTTTCCGACAGATGGCCTCACATTATCCTCAAGCATCCGCTGGTACAATGAAGAATTCATAGTGGATTCTATGATTGTGGGCTGCCCAGGCCCTGATGTATCAAAGCTGCCCCAAACCATAATATTTCCACCACCATGCTTTACAGTTGGTATCAGGTTCTTGTGGTCAAATGTTGTCTTTGGTTTTCGCCAAACATGTCTTCTGGTACTGTGGCCAAATAGCTCTACCTTTGACTCATCTGTCCAGAGCACATTGTTCCAGAAGTGCTGGTCTTTGCCTCGGTGTTCATTAGCAAACTTTAGTCTTGCCCTGATGTTCTTTCTGGACAGCAAAGGTTTCCTCCTGGCACACCTCCCATGGAGATCAAATTTGTGCAGCCTCTTTCTAATGGTAGACTCGTGCACTTTGACATCAACAGTGGCAAGAGCTACCTGTAGGTCCCGTGACGAAATTCTGGGGTTCTTAGAGACTCCTTTCAGCATCTTGCGGTCTGCTCTCGGGCTGATCTTGCTGCGGCGGCCTGGCCTGAACAAGTTGGCAGTTGTTTGGAATCTTCTCCACCGCCATATGCAGTCCACCGCCGTATTCACTGTTACCTCTCCATCGCCGTATGCAGCTGGCAGTTGTTTGGAATCTTCTCCACTTGTAGATGATCTTCCGGAGAGTCGAATGATTGATTTCAAATTGTTTGGAGGTCTTTCTAAATCCCTTCCCAGACTCGTAGGCATCTATAACCTTTATGAAAGCCTCAGAGAGCTCTTTTAATCTAGGCATGGTGATGCCGCACACTTCAACAACAAAGAGCAAGCCAAACAATGTCACACAAACCACGTGTGTTGGTGATACGCCGAGCGGTTTGCGTACACGTGATTCGCGCTATTATTAATTACTAGACCCCGATTCAAGCGGTTCCATTCGTACCATGCTTAGTCAATGGCGAAATCGCAAAGACGATCAAATTGGAAAGAAAGGAAGAACAAATGGTTTAATTACTATCACACGTATGTACAGTAGAGGATGATGACATTGATGAGACACAGAGCAGCTTATACAGTCTTATTCTTAATACCCAGGACAAACGGGCCTGTCTCACACACACACTCACACGGGGATTGCTGATGGGCAGGTTGATGTTCACCAGCGCGTCCAGGGATGGCTCCCGTGCAGCTCTCTCTGGCCCCCGGCATGTCCCTTGGAGATGGAAGTAGGTGAAAGCAGGAGCTCCCCCGGAGCGGGTTATCACGGGGCGAATGGTAGGGAGCAGACTTTGGCGTGGCTGGTGGTTATTCACTTGCGGCTATGGCCGCGCTTACTCGCGTGGCTGAAAAGCGCTATATGCGTTACCGGCGCGTCTGGCTGCGCCCGCGTACTTTATACGGTTCAAAGCTCAACAATGGCCAGTGATGCGAGTCCTCCGGTCCTCTCCGCGTTCTGCCTCCGTAACAGCTCTGTGAGTTCTCTTTATCAAGCTCCCTCTCTGCAAGTCCAAAGTCCTTTTGCCACCGCCGTATGCACGCGAGTCCTTCAAGTCCTGGCGTGCAAGTCCTTCCCAACAAGTCCTTTTATCAAGCTCCCTCTCTGCAAGTCCAAGTCCTTCTGCAAGTCCTTCTGAGGGCTTTGCGCAGCGGGTTATATAGGCATGCCCCGCGAACCTTCTGGAACTCACCAGACGCGCTTCACCACGCCCTCTCATGCCATGCCGCTCGAGCTCTGATTGGCTGGTGGGTCTTACCATCTCCCCCACGCCGCTCACCCCAACCCCGCGCCCCTCCTTCACCTTCTGACGCCCTGCCTCGTGTTAGCTTGACTAGGGGACAGCCAAATGGGGCGCGGGATGGATTACGCCCATAGAGGTAGAATTGGAGGGTGGACGCAAAATGAATGGAATGGCCTATTCTCCGGTCTTTACACAACGCAGGTACTAAGAGGGGAAATGGCCTATTCTTACACATACTAAGACATAACTATACTACAAATGGGCCTATATGTTGCTCGTGGAACTAACTATGAGGGGCAAACCTTTAGCATTTATTGACCTCGATGTGCAAATCTCAAAACCGTTGCACTGCCCCCCTCCCTTTCCAGACTCGTCCCTGAGTCAAACCCACACAAGTGAGAACGACCGGTTTTGAGAAAGGTTTGGGACTAGTTTTTAAATTACGTGTGACACTTAGATGTGGTTCCCCTCTAACATCTATCTATAATTCCACTAATCTCTGTGTGTATGTGTGTGTGTATGTATGCGACAACGATTTCTCGACAACTACCGGTCCGATATACTTGAAACTTGCCAGGTATATTGCTGGGGACCCGAGGATGTGCCTTTTCAAGGTTTGAAATTAATCGGACAAGTACTTACCGAGCTATGGCGATTTAGCCGTTCGCCGTTCGCTTTGGCGTTGCGAATGGACCAAACCATTCCATGTAAATAGAGGGGGGGGGGTTCTGTGGTCGTTGCGAATGGACGAAACCATTTCATGTAAATAGAGGGGGGGGATTGTCACTGTACTCGCAAGCCGTTCGCCGTTCGCTTTGGCGTTGCGAATGGACCAAACCATTTCATGTAAATAGAGGGGGGGGATATAATTTTAGATAGATATATAGTACGGGCATATATATAGTACGGGCATGCCCTAGTTTAATCTAACTCCCTGTATGTGACAGTTTTACAACGCTAGATATGTCCCACCTCCTGCGTTGTGTAATTAACTCTAACCGACTCACACCCACAGCTAACCGAATTGCGGAATTGTTTTGAAACTAAACATAAAGCCGGTGGGTAGCATCTTATTTGCAATTACAAACCCTAACCTTATTTACAACTCGAAAACCCAGGACCTGTTCTTTTTGGAAAGAGGTTTGGAGGGGAGAAAACCCAGCAATGCACCAATGCACCAATACACATTTCACAAAAAGTTCACATTTCAAATGCCATACTTAAATGTCACATTTGCTGCTTGGCTGCATCTTCTTGCTTCCTGCTTCATCTTCGGTGTGCAATAAAAAAAAAAACTTAAAGGTCTTCTTTCCTGGCACACCAGAATACAATGTACAAACCGTGTCCGTTTTTATTGCCAGCAGGGCCAATCTAATGTGGTTCGACTGCGTGACATCGACGCCACTTAGAACCAGTGGTCCGCAGGTGCAAGGTAAGTTTGCAGCAAATGACTGCTCAGCAAAAAGGCAAGGCCACAGAAGGTGTGGTCCATAATGTGCATTGTGGTGCAGCAAAATGCAGCAAGGGTGCTGCACAGTTGTAGACAGGTGCAGCTGCACAGTTCAGTGTTCCTGCACACTCCCCTCCAAAATGGGTCCATGGGTGGGGAGGAGAGACAAAGCACAGTTAGCAAAGGAAAGGATGCAAAGGTACACACAATACAAGGTAATGCAACGCGAGGGGCACGGAGGAGCGAGCAGAGCAGACTCATCCCTACTGGCCGTACCTCCCCCCCCCCCCCAACGTCGGCTACACTACAGTACCTTTACCCCTCCCTGTATTTACACTTTACAAATTCGTCTCTACGTCCTGTCTCCCATATCCCCCTCTAAACCAAATTCGTCTTCCAATCCCTCCCAAGAAGGAAGAGATGGAATACCCACATTGTCAAATAACGTCGTGATGCGTCTCACTTACTCAACAGTTTACAAAACCCGGTGTGGAGTTCCGTCTCACTTGGTGAGTGGATGTGGATGGTGCGAAGAGATTCCTCATCCTAACTATACTCTAATAACATTAACTCAGTTACACTACCCGGGGTCATGCCCTGCCAATTGGCATCTTTAAACTATGTGGTTCTAAAAACCAATTGTTACGGAGTCCTCTACAAGCTCCTGGTTTCAGTAACCTCCGAACCCCGAGAGGAACCCGGGCAGAAACATATGTTACCCTGTGTTGAAAATGAATAGTGAAACCACACCAATGATTTATAAATGAACAAAATTGTATTAGAAATCACACACAGGAATAACGGGATAACAGATGGCCATTAAGAGTGCACTCTATAAATATCTTATATAAAGTCAAGTGACTCACTGCTCTGCCAGCAAATGAACGGACACTCCTCAATGTCTCTATGACTTTTCCCAAGGCGAATGGGATTCGTTTCAGCGGTCGATGGAACGAAATCCGGTCGAAGCCCGAATCTCGCTCTCCGGTCGATATCCGAATCGTGTACAGTGGGCAAGGGTGCTCTTCCCGCCAAACTGTACAACGGCGCCCTCCAGAGGCGCACCTTCACCGCCCCCTCAGCAAACCGCAACGTAATTGGAGACGAAGCGGTCACACCCACTCATCCCTGACAGATGTTAGGATGTTGGGGGTGAAGATGACACGAAGCAAACGTTCACAGGTGTTCGAAGCACGGGGTTCAAAATGGCCGACGGCTCTGGCTTGAGCCGATGCGACGAGGCAAGGATTCGTCAGAATCTCAGCGCCCCAAATCTGTCTACGCAGATTTCTCCACTCCAGCGAATATTCTTATCGCCGGATGTCCCTTCCAGGAACTCAAAATCCCCTCGCGGCTGTTGGTAAACCTGGCCCGTTACGGAGCGCTGACGTCACGCGTCCTCTCCAACTTGGTTCGCGCTGCTTCTTCCTCTTCCCCTCATTGTCTTCTCCTTCGGTTTCCTGTTTCACTTACAGTTATCCTTTTTAACTTTTGATAACCGTTCGTGAATAATAAACCTTGTGAAACTAATAATAATACATAATATCAGAAACATGTACAGTGGGTGAAAACCACCCCAGCAGAAGTGACGAATCCGTAACACAATTCCCATTGACCATCCTGTGATGCCATCCAATTTGGGTCTCACTCCCCAATTTTTCTTACTGTGCCTTTGCACAATTTCGGGGATGGTTCGTGTGGGTCCACTAGCAGGTCTACCTACCTGCGCACCTCCGCCACTGAAGTCACCACCCGAGCTTACCTTGCTCCTTGCGACTACCCTAAATCCGGGAAGGCCCCTGCTGGCTCTCTCACCCCTCTGATGCCCTCTCTGGCATTGGGCTACCCGGGTCCTTTCCTAGGATCCTCGGGCCCCTCTGAACACTACTCTGACTGGCTCCCAGAGCCTACCTGCAGCCTCACCTGGCCGACAAACTACCAGTGGCGGAGTGCCCCAATAACCATACGCACCAACAAAGCCCACATGCCCAGCCATTCCACAGACTAATGCACCCATCCAAGCACTTCCTGATACTTCCTGCACCACAGGTGTCAAAATCCAACAATTTACCTAAACCCTCTACCTGACTTTACACTACCCTCCCCGGGTATTCGTGAAGGGGTCCATCTCCCCCCATTCACTCCTTCGCACCATGCATTCCACACCACTCATTCCATACCATTTATTCCACACACCAAATATTCTCACCATTTATTCCACACACCAAGCTCTCTTGCACACCTCTTGTGCTCTTACACCTTTTCTCCACTTGCACCCCATGCAAGTCAATTCACTCCAACACAACTCCATATGTCCTCAATACACCACCCATACACCACCTCCGGTTATCCCCAACCAATTCCTCATTTGCTCAAGCTCAACACACACACACACAGCATCATCTAACTAGCTGCTTTTCCACTAAAACTCGTGCTTTCCCGTCTTCCCTTACACTAAGCACTCCCTCGTCATTATCATCCTTATAATCTCTCTACGTCCCCTCTACCTGTACAAAAGTCACTACTTAAATCTTGTCTCTACTGTCATTTACTAAATCCCTAACAATTATCCTAGCCCGCCCTCGGCTAGTTTTCACTGCCACCCCCATAATCTATTGCTCATGTGCCCCAAAATGTGAGGGATGGTAGATCTACCATCCCTCTACACCGGACACCATTCGCCAACACTTTCGCCATTCGTCCACTCCACTTGAGCCTCTCGGTGCGGAAATACATTTTCTCAGCTCGGCTTTGAAAAGCTGAGCAATGCATGAGGGTGGTTGGTCTACTGTTGGTTGGGTCCGTCCGGCATTTTCGATTCAGGGGAGGAGGTTTTGTTGGGCCAAGGTTCCAGGCACCATCTCTGTGCGGAGCCTTTCGGTCTCCTGCACGATGGCCCAGCCGCCCTCGGTCGGAGCACCACGGCCACCAGGGGGCGAAGCTCCGACCTCTCCTACCCCCCCCTTGAACCATGCCGATCGCCTTTACCGCCAAGGCGCGGCACTGACCATAAAGGGCGGGGCCCGGCACGAATCGTGCACGCCGCCGCTGCAATGATCCCCGCCGGTCCCCGCAGCACACAAAGCACATCACGCACCGAGGGCTCGCGTCGGCTATACGTCGCCCTAAACGCTCCCCCAGTCTGCGTCGAAGCTCAAGCCGCATTCTCAACAGACGCGACCCGTTCTACTCTCGCACACTGAGGCGCTCCAGCGCCGCCCATACACTTCATACATTTCGTTACTGCACTCTCCCGTGCATTCTCTTCTCTTGCACACTCAGGTGCACACCACACAGGCGCAATCACACCGTTCACACACTCCATTACCACACACCCTTGCGCACATCCTGGCGCTCTCATACCACTCGCACACTCCGTTAAACACTCGGCCATCACACACCCTCGCGCACACTCTCTTGTTACACCCTCAGAAACAACCACGGGTGTGCACTCTCCTGGTACACACCCAATCACCACACACTTACCCATGGGTGTGCACTCTCCTGTTGCACACCCAATCACGTGCTCTGGTGTGCACTCCTGCACACTCTCCACAACACGCTCCGGTGTGCATTCTCAATCACTCTCTGTAACACACTCTCCCCGCACACAGTCTGTAACACCCACGGGTGTGCACTCTCCCATTGCACACCCAATCCTCGCACAGTTACCCACGAGTGTGCACTCCCCTGTTGCACACCCAATCATCGCGCTCTTACCCACGGGTGTGCACTCCCCTGTTGCACACCCAATCATCGTGCACTTACCGACGGGTGTGCACTCCCCTGTTGCACACCCAATCGTCGCACACTTACCCACGAGTGTGCACTCCCCTGTTGCACACCCAATCATCGCACACTTACCCAAGGGTGTGCACTCCCCTGTTGCACACCCAATCATTGCACACTTACCATCCATGCACTCTTCTCGTGCACACTCTCTAACACTTCTCCGACGCACTCTTCCCACATACACTCGCGCTCCGGTGCACACTTCTCTCGCACACGCGCGCCAGTCACCCTCACACATCGCACCACGGACCTTCCACGAGCGCCCGGGTTCCGCCTCGATCCCAAGCGCGCCAAAAATCTTTTCGCGCCAAACACTTTCGTGCCATACACACTCCTGCTCACCTTCGGGATTCTCTTCTCCGTCAACCGCACCTGCAAACCTTCATTGGGGTTAGCAAGCACGGCATCACAATGCGAATGCAGACTTTGTGCAAATTCCATTTCGACCTCCGGTGATGCATTTTCTAACTATGCCGTCTCTTCGGTCCCAATTTCAACTATAACCATTTCATTTTTTTTTTCTATTTCTTCGACGACCGCCGGCGCCAATAAAATTTTATTTTCCAATTCAGCGGCCGTCAGCTTTTCCATACCCCGAGTCGCGATTTCTACCCCCTCGGTCAACTTGGCTGCGCTCTGCTCTACCCCGCTCCGGGCGCTCTCTCCACGTTCCTCACATCGCATTACCCCGCCGCGTCCCTTTGCGACCTCTTCGCTCAACTTGCGTCTTATGTCCTTCCCTGCCTCTTTCGTTTCCTTTTTCGATGCCACCCTCATTTTTTTCAATTCGTTCTTTTGGGTGTCCATTTTGCTTTCCAGCCCGTTTTTCACCTCTTCCAATTGATCACCCATCTGTTTTATGTCCCGGGTGGATTTGTCCCCCATTTCCTTCAATTGGCCCCCCATTTTGTTTTCCAACCCTTTTATTTCCCAGGTGGTTCTGTCCCCCTCCATTTTTATGGATGCCTGTATTTGTGCCATAAACAATTGCATGTACCTCAGCACCGACCGCAGGCTCGGCTTCCGCCGCCATGTGCGAGGCGCCGCCATTCTCTACCCCTACTGCCAGCCCCTCGTCGATGTCCTCCTCTTCTCCCACTTCCTCCTGGGGGTCCTGGGTTATTGATACTTCGTTATCTACCTCCTCTTCTACCCCCACCGGCATTCGACCGTCTTGGCTAGCCATGGCACGAATTTAATTTGGATGTTAATAATTAAATTTCGGTCGCTCGTAATTTGGAGTGCGTCAAGCGCACTTCGGGTCCTATCCCAACTCCTGACACCAATTGTTGCAGATCTGTCGCCGGCCTTCTCCCCTTACCAAGGGGGGATTAGTCCCCTTGTCTTTGACTGACCTGGCGCGACCCAGGACCTATTACGTCCCTTCCGGACAGCGCTAAATCGGGTTGCAGGACCAAATTCACTGTTACCTAAGTACTAGCGCTGCCCTGGAAGCGAGGAAATAAGCCCCGCACAAACCACTTGTGTTGGTGATACGCCGGGCGGTTTGCGTACACATGATTCGCGCTATTATTAATTAATAGACCCCGATTCAAGCGGTTCCATTCGTACCACGCTTAGTCAATGGCGAAATCACAAAGACGATCGAATTGGAAAGAAAGGAAGAACAAATGGTTTCATTACTATCACATGTATATACAGTACAGGATGAAGAGACACAGAGCAGCTTATACAGTCTTATTCTTAATACACAGGACAAACGGGCCCGTCTCACACACACACTCACACGGGGATTGCTGATGGGCATGTTGAAGTTCACCAGCGCATCCACGGATGGCTCCCGTGCAGCTCTCTCCGGCCCCCGGCACGTCCCTTGGAGATGGAAGTAGGTGAAAGCAGGAGCTCGCCGCGTGTCGCCTGAACAGAGCGGGTTATCACGGGGCGAATGGTAGGGAGCGGACTTTGGCGCGGCTGGCGGTTATTCACTTGCGGCTATGGCCGCGCTTACTCGCGTGGCTGAAAAGCGCTATATGCATTACCGGCGCTTCTGGCTGCGCCCGCGTACTTTGTATGGTTCAAAGCTCAACAATGGCGAGTGATGCGAGTCCTCCGGTCCTCTCTGCGTTCCACCTCCGTAACAGCTCTGCGAGTTCTCTTTATCAAGCTCCCTCTCTGCAAGTCCAAAGTCCTTTCGCCACCGCCATATGGACGCGAGTCCTTCAAGTCCTGGCGTTCAAGTCCTTCCCTACAAGTCCTTTTATCAAGCTCCCTCTCTGCAAGTCCAAGTCCTTCTGCAAGTCCTTCTGAGGGCTTTGCGCAGCAGGTTATATAGTCATGCGCCGCAAACCTTCTGGAACTCACCAGACCCGCTTCACCACGCCCTCTCATGCCATGCCGCTCAAGTTCTGATTGGCTGGTGGCTCTTACTGTCTCCCCACGCCGATCACCCCGACCCCGCTCCCCTCCTTCACCTTCCGAGGCCCTGCCTCGTGTTAGCTTGACTAGGGGACAGCCAAATGGGGCACGGGATGGATTACGCCCATAGAGGTAGAATTGGAGGGTGGACGCAAAATGAATGGAATGGCCTATTCTCCGGTCTTTACACAATGCAGGTACTAAGAGGGGAAATGGCCTATTCTTACACATACTAAGACATAACTATACTACAAATGGGCCTATATGTTGCTCGTGGAACTAACTATGAGGGGCAAACCTTTAGCATTTATTGACCTCAATGTGCAAATCTCAAAACCGTAGCAATTTTTTTCTTTTTTATTTAAATTATTATATATATATATACATATTGTTATGTCGGTCAGTTGGGTAGGCATATCTAGATCTAGGTAGATATGTGTAGGACTGTAGGTATCATGCTTCATCTGTGGTGGGTGGCTCGAACCATTTTGATGTGCAGTAAGTCAGGGACCTGTAGTCCGAATGTCGGAGTAAGCTGCGTAGCTGTTTCCCCGCCACGAGGGGGCGGGGCTTGGTAACTAGAATTAGGGAATATGCTAAACCATTGTGTGTCGTTCCCTCTGTGAACATCCCGATGTCCCTTATGGCAATACACCCCATAGACATTAGATAGATCCATTAGTGCACACACTAATAAAATCCCCCTCCGCCACAAGATGATAAAACTGACTGGAAAAGCACCAGCAAGCATCCGCGCAGTGTTATACCATGGCAGACAGACATCGTACAGGCAGGCTGAGGCCAAGCCCACCTTGCGAAGGATTGGTGGAGGGAGGGCAGTGATGTCAGAGGAGAAGGAGACCACGAACCGTGAGCCGAGATTTTGGCCCTTCTGATGCTGGATCCATAGCGAGCGGTCGCATTTTGCCTCTGTCAGCATCGACGTCACTCTCCTTCCTGTGTCGTTGGATACTCTCTCTCGCTTGGCCCTTGCGTATTCCTCTGCCATCGACTCTCCCCGCTTCGTGTCAGATGTTGGCGAGCGACGGTGTGTGGGACGTGAAATGTGGTTGCGAACTGAGGAGAGACTGCATGTGGGGTGTTCGTAAAATGGCAGAGCCCCAAGACGAAGAGCCACAGTTTCCGTACCATGTTCATGAGGAAGGGCACGGTTGGGGAGCGGGCTGCGCACTCGTTTGCCTCGCGCGGGAGGCCTTCATCGGGGCCGAGCGAGCAAGGGCGCGTTAGGGCCTGGTTCGCGCCAATGACTGAGCGGTTCGCGCCAACCGAAGCTGTGTTCGGACGACGTGCTGAAACCGGATGATTCCTGACGCACAAAGATAAGCCAACACACACAACAGTTATTTTTGCTTAATTCATTCCCCTGTGCTGTTGTTGAAGTGAGGTGTGCGGGATCCCGATTTAGGAATCATAGTTATTTACCAGCGCGTCCATTTTTCTTGGGTGCCGCATAATAAATCGTTTCTTTTTGTACATTGAATTCGGGTTTTCGTTCGCTTGATTTCATTTCCTACAGGATCGAGGGCTGCCATCGGTACCGTGAGGTAAGGTACTTCAGCATCCCCCTCACCATCCCCTTCACCATCCCCTCACCCTCCTCCTCACCTTCCTCCTGACCCTCCTCCCTCCCCGCGTGTATGAACTTTGCCATATTTGAACTGAACGCCTTCCGGAGTTAAAGCTTGCTCAGTTAATCTGTTCTTTGGTAAAGATTTTAATCGCGAGGAACATGACAATATATTGCTACGGTTTTGAGATTGGCACATTGAAGTCATTAAAGGTTAAAGGTTTTGCCCCCCATAGTTAGTCACACGAACAACATAAAGGCCCATTTGTAGTATAGTTATGTCTTAGTATGTGTAAGAATAGGCCATTTCCCCTCTTAGTGCCTGCGCTGTGTAAAGACAGGAAAATAGGCTTTACTTGCCACCGATTTCCCAGCCACCCTAGCCTCGATCCAGTTTGTTAAGCATTGGCTAGTAGTCGAGTAACACGAAGTAGGCCTGAGAAGGAGGAGCGCGGGGTCGGGGTGGGCGGCGTTGAGATCGGAGCGGCCTGAGGCGATGACGGTAAGAGCCACCAGCCAATCAGGGCTCTAGCGGCATGGCGTGAGAGGGTGTGGTGAGGCGCGTCTGGTGAGTTCGAAAAAGGTTCGCGGGGCGTGCCTATATAAATCGCTGCGCAAAGCCCTCGAGAGGACTTGCAGAGAGGGAGCTTGAGAGAAAGGACTTACCAGCAGGACGAGGACTTGGACGGCGGTGGCGAAAGGATTCGGACTCGCAAGATAAGCGCGTTGTTCTGAGAACTTGCGGAGGATACGCGCGTTGTTTAAGGACTTGCGCAGAGAGAGAGAAGAAGAGGCGGTGAACTGTGCCAAGTACGCGGGCGCAGCCAGACGCGCCGGTAACGCATGTTGCGCTTTTCACCCACGTGAGTACGCGCGGCCATAGCCGCAAGTGAATAACCGCCGGCCGCGTCAAAGTCCGCTCCCTACCAATTCGCCCCGTGATAACTCGCTCCGTTTAGACGACACGCGGAGAGCTCCTGCCTTCGCCTACTTCCATCAACAAAGGACGTGCCGGGTACCGGAGAGAACTGCACGAGAGCCATCCCTGGGCGAGCTGGTGAACATCGTCCTGCCATCTGCAATCCCCGTGTGAGTGTGTGTGTGAGATGGGCCCGTGTCCTTGGGATTAAGTATAAGACTGTTTTAAGGATTGCTCTGTGTCTCTGTTTCTTCTACCATTGTACATTGTAAATAATAATAATTAAACCTGTTATTCCTTTGCTTTCCAATTCGATCGTCTTTGTGATTTCTCCATTGACTAAGCATGGTACGAATAAGAACCGCTTGAATTGGGGTCTAGTAATTAATGATAGCGCGAATCACGTGTACGCAAACCGCTCGGCGTATCACCAACACACGTGGTTCGTGCGGGGCTTATTTCCTTGCTTCCAGGGCAGCGTTAGTACTTAGGTAACAGCGAATTTGGTCCTGAAACCCTATTTAACGCTGTCCGGAAGGGACGTAATAGGTCCCGGGTCGCGCCAGATCAGTCAAAGACAAGGGGACTAATCCCCCCTTGGTAAGGGGAGAAGGCTGGCGGCAGATCCACAACAATATATATATATATATATATATATATATATATATATATACATATATACAGTGGTACCTCGGCTTACGAGTTTAATCCGTTCCGTGACGGAGCTCGTAAGCCAAATCGCTCGTAAGTCAAAGCAAATTTTCCCATTCAAATGCATTGAAATGCTATTAATCCGTTCCAGCCTCAAAAAAAAAACACCAATTTTTTTTGTTAGGTGCTTTTAAATAACAAAAATGTACTTTATAAATAACAAATAATGTATAAACAAGCACGACCTCGTATATACTGTACATAATACAAGAGAATGTAAAGAAATAAACTGGTTTTATTAAGCAGAGGAGAAGAGCATGCCAGGTGAGGTGTGCGTGTTGTCGACTTGGCGAGGCAGTACGATCGTACTCCTTCTACGATATGTACGATTTTGAAGCAGGAGTCCATAAAGGCTATAACGCCAGCCAAGGGCGTTACGATTATTTCAAAGCTCCGGACCTCTATCCATGAAGATATGGAGAAGTTGTTGTTTGTGTGGTTGAAGGAGAAGCAGCTCGCAGGAGATACCGTGACCGAGAGCATCATGTGTTTGAAAAGATTGAAACTCGGATATCGAGCACGGACCACGAGGTGTTTTTTCTTTTTTCTTAATCTCGGTTTCAGTGAACTTTTGCTCTGTGCTCACGTGTACTGTACCTGTACCTGTAATGGTACGTCAGAGGATGGCACCTGTTGTCATCATATTAAGTGCAAGATGTTCTGCATCGTAAGTTGGTACACCGTGGTCTTTCGGCGGTGTTTAAGCCGGCCGTCTTGGCTTCTGTCACCATTGGCATTGAGTCTTTCGATGTAGGTAGGTCGTTGTGTGCCGGTGCCTTGGCCGAATTCCTTCATTGCTGCATTGTTAGCTCACCTGGTTTTTTATACCACATCTTTGGTTATCGGACCAGCGAATGACGTCATCTCCTCCAAAGTATGGCTTATTCTCACTTGTCTTGGACGATCTTCTACTTCTAGCCTTCCACCGTGCATTTGGTGTCCACTGTACTTACTGTACAGTGCCTGGTAAAATTGATGTAATGGGTTTTTGACCGTCAACGCCATGAACCGTCATGAACCGTCATGAACCGTCAACCGCCATGAACCGCCATGAACCGTCAACGCCATGAACCGCTAACACTCAAAAGCCCATTTATCGCGCCTTATAAAGCAAAACGCAAACCGAAAGCCATGCCTCTCAAGCGAGGCGTGCTTCCGTGGTTACGTGATCCACAGGTGTAGCTCATAGCTCATTATACCCGCACGCGCGACACGCTTTGGCGGTCACGTGACCAGCCACTCTGGAGGCGGGATCCCCGCCGATGACGTCACCGGCTGGAGCAAGGAGATTCCTCGCTCATGTATTTCGACGATTGCGTGTTTTATATCCAAGCAGAGATGCTTTCACGGCAAGATAACCGCGTGACCGGAACCGGAAGCCACAACCGGAAAATTCAAAAAAATAAATTTTTTGAGCTCGTACATCGGATCTCGGCTCGTATCCCAAAGCAACAAACCGCCCGAGCGACGGCTCGTATCCCGAAAAACTCGTACGTTGGGGCACTCGTAAGCCGAGGTACCACTGTATACATATATATATATATATATATACATATATATACATATATATATATATATGTATATATATATAATATATATATATATATATATAATATATATATATATATATGTATATATATATATATGTATATATATATATATATATATATATATATATATATATATATATATATATATATATATATATATATATATATATATATATATATATATATATATATACATATACAGTATATATATATATATATATATATATATATATATATATATATATATATATATATATATATAGATAGATATACACACACACACAGTCATGGCCAAAAATATTGGCACCCTTGGCTTGCACTTTTTTCAAATAACTCACAATTTTCTCTAAAAATAAGTTGAAATTGACAAAAGTATTTGGTCTCCACAATTCTTTATTTCACTGTTAATTTTATAGTATTAAAGAACCATTGTTTTTTATTCAGAACTTAATATATACATTTAAATCAGAAAATAAAAAGAAATGGCGCAAAATTTTTGACACCCGAAACTTAATGTTTGGTAGCACAACCTTTAGACAACATAACTGCAGTCAAGCACTTCCTATAGCCATGAATGAGCTTCCTACACCTCTCCATTAGCAGTTTGGCCCACTCTTCTTGTGCAAATTGCTCCAGTTCTCCCACATGTGAAGGGGGCCTTCTCCCAACTGCTGTTTTCAGATCTCCCCACAGGTGTTCAATGGGATTTAGATCTGGACTCATTTCTTGCCACTTCAGAAAAGTTCAGCATTTTGTCTTGAACCATTCCTGGGTGCTTTTTGAAGTGTGTTTGGGGTCATTGTCCTGCTGCAAGACCCATGACCTTCGACGGAGACCCAGCTTTCTGACACTGAGTTGAACATTGAGCTCCAAAATGCCTTGGTAATCTTCTGATTTCATGATGCCATGCACACATTCAAGGTACCCAGTGCCAGAGGCAGCACAGCAACCCCAAAACATCACTGAACCTCCTCAATGTTTGACTGTAGGAAAGGTGTTCTTTTCTTTGAAGGCTTCAGTTTGTTTTCTGTAAATATAGAGATGATGTGCTTTACCAAAAAGCTCTAATTTGGTCTCATCTGTCCACAGGACATTCTCCCAGAAGGATTTTGGCTTGTTCAAATGTGTTTTGGCAAACTCCAGTTAGGCTTTCTCAGCAGTGGGGTCCTCCTGGGTCTTCTACCATAGCAACCCCTTTCATTGAGATGGTGACGGATGGTGTGAGTTGATACTGTCGTACCTTGTGTCTGAAGTTCAGCTTGAATCTGTTTGGCAGTTGATCGAGGTGCTTTCTCCACCATTCGAACAATCATTCGCTGCAATATTCTTTTTAAGTTTTCTCTTACCGCCACGTCAAGGGAGGTTGGCACAGTGCCATGGGCCTTAAACTTCCTGATAACTTTGTATACAGTGGACGCAGGAACATCAAGGTCCCTGGACATGGACCTGTAGCCTTGAGATTGTCCATGCTTGGCGACAATCTTGTGTCTGACCTCCTCAGACAATTCTCTGGTTTTCTTTCTTTTCTCCATGCTCATTGCGGTACACAGTGACACAAAACAGCAGAATCACTCCTTTGCTCTTTTCAAACTGGTTGAATGAGTGATTTTTATATTACAGGCACCTGCAACTCACCACAGGTGTATTGTTATTGTGTGCTACATGGCCCTCAAGGTGCTAATTACAATATTGATATTATCGCGATAATCGTGACAATGAGGTCCATTATCGTGGTATAGGTTTTTCCATTATCGCCCAGGCCTAAGATATATATATATATATATATATATATATATATATATATATATATATATATATATATATATATATATATATATATATATATATATATATAGTAAAATGTTAATGGTGTGCTCCATGTGTTGGCTCTTAAAAGAGCTATTTATATTATTCATACTTTTGAAAAATAACAAAAGAAAAAAAAAAAGTTGACCTCAACGTTGCGGGCAGCATGCACCGCCCATTGACAGGAGCAAGCAAATGGAACTAATGAGATGCAGAGTTTATAAGAATTGCACATTCCCTCGCCCCCTCCCTCCCCCTTCCCCCCCATTGGCTGGTTGTTGTGTGTTGCTGATTGGTTGCTTATTGTGGGGTGCTGATTGTCTGGTGTGGTTTTGCTCATCATGGTCCATTGTTCTCGATATGTTGATACCTATGTTGGTAGGTGCCTGCCTGTTGATGATGGAGAGCCAGATATCACTAATTGGTGGCCCATTTTATTGGGGGCCATTTGAAGTAAATGTATCTCCATAACTTTTCTGATTCTCCTTGTGTGCCAGTGGTTGATGGATGTGATACGTTTGTTGTCTGTCCATAGTATGCGATAATTACTGGTCTGTGCATGATTGACTATTGCTGATTTTTTCCCGTTCACCTCGTCTATTATGTGCTTGATGTTCTTTCAGTCTCGTATTGAAAGTACTGCCAGTTCCACCAAAGTAAACTTTACCGCATTCACAAGGGATATGGTAAATGCCTGGATGGTGGTTCACATGTCTTCTGTCCTTATGTGTGTGAAGAACAGATTCAAGCTTGTGTGTCGAGCGATGGCGTACCGCTATGTTGGCAGTCTGAAGAATGCGGTTGGAGAAAGTTTTACTTTTGTTGTGGGATTGCGATGGAACAACGTCAAAATATTTCGTGATGGTAATCAATAAAGGGGTTGTGGTGTCGTATTGTGGTATCATTCCGACCTTGTTTGGCTTTTGTTTTTTTAGATTTCATCCCTCTGTTTTTTTTTTTGTTAATGTTTTTTTTCTTGTTTCTGTTGGTTTTTTTAAAGGGGGAATAAATATAAGAGTTAACTAGAGAATATCTGAAAATGCAAAGCCCGTCCACGTCCGTTTGTATTCAGATGACTTCTTCTTCTTCCATATGCTAAACAATATGCAAACAGTTAAAAATATACAAAAGGAAAATTGATGATTTTATGCAGTCTTGACCTTTGACTTTTTGATCTAAAAAAAAAAATCAGCATCTAGCTTTTGATTGGTGAACCAATTCAGTGTCACACTATGCAAATTCGTTAAATTTCAGGTCAATCTGAAGAAAAATGACGATTTTATGTGACGCTGGCCTTTGACATTTTCACATTTTGACCGAATTATTAATTTGCCTTATATTCACATACTGAAGCTTTTTTTAAAATTTGGTGACAAAGCTCAAATGGAAAAGAAGTTATGGCCTGGGCAGATGCACACAGAAACACAGAAGAGATTGCACAACCCCGTGTCCTGCTGAGCAGAGAACGGGCTAATAAAGAAAGCAAAATACACATATACAGATCAGTGAAATACAGACTTGGCATTTAATATGGAATTTCTTTTTTTCTTGACTTGGGTTTACTTTCTGCACTCAGTATATCAATCTGGTGAGTTTCTTTTACCCTTCAGTGATGTCTTTGTTGAAAGAACCATGTCACTGATTGTCTTTCGCAGCAAGAAGTCAATAACAGGATTATATCACAGGTGGCATGACAAAATGTAAGGACAGGTACATTTGACGATTGGCTTCACAATCGGGTATATAAGGGTTGTTGCATTCTGTATTAGTGGAAAACAACTGCTGCACGTCTACAAAAGTTATTGCCGCTTCTTCTGGAGATGGTCCGTCAACTTGACAATGCTGTTTGTCATGGAGTGGTGGCTTTACGAAATTCTGGCATGAAACAGCGTGCTATTGCCCGGCAGTATGGCATCACTCAAGGTCAGGTGTCAAAGATCCTGAAACGAAATGCTCAGAGGGGTGTCCCTACTCCAATACCGAGGCCAGGACGTCCACGCAGAACCACAAGGAGAGATGATCGCCAGCTGCACCGGTTAGTCTGCAATGGCCGTACCAAGTCAGCTAATCGGCTAAGGGCTGAGTGGCAGCATCTGACAAATGTGCCTGTATCCAGAAGGCTAGTCAACCAACGACTGGTTCAAGCAGGCTATCTTGCCAGGCGTCCCCTGAGAAAGCCACGATTGACCAGACAACACAGCCAGCGCCGATTGCAGTGGGCCAGAGAGCACCGTCAATGGCAGCCAGGACACTGGAATCACGTGACCTTCAGTGACAAGTCTAGATTTCTGGTCTATCGTCAAGATGGCCGCGTCCGAGTGCGCAGACAAGTGCATGAAGCCCACAACGAAGATTATAAAGTGCCAAGAGTCCAAGCTGGAGGTGGTGGGGTGACCGTTTGGGCTGCTTTTCATGCAGGGGGCAAAACTGACCTGGGTGTTCTGAATGGAAACCTGAACCAGTTCAAGTACAGGGTCATTCTGGAAGAAACATTGCTTCCGTTTGCTCATGCAGCCTTTCGAGGAAACTTTGTCTTCCAAGATGACAATGCACGGCCTCATCGTGCTCGCATGATCCAACACTTTCTTGCTGACCGTGGTGTAGAGCATATGCAGTGGCCTGCCATGTCCCCAGATATGAATCCGATAGAGAACTTGTGGGCAGAATTGACGCGTCAAATCGACAACTTGGACCTGCAGCCTACCTCTGTGCGTGAATTGCAGCAGACTATTGTCACTGCATGGCAAGCGATTCCTGTCCAAACCTTGGCAAATCTCGTGAAAAGCATGCCTCGACGTGTACGTGCTCTCCTGAATGCTCGTGGGGGTTACACGAAGTACTGAACTGTAATTTTACTGTCCGTAATCCCAGTCATAATTTAGCTTTTGTTTTTGTTGAAATTTTTTTTGGCTAATGTGCAAAATAAAGAGATACTTCTGGAAAACGTACAGAAGTTTAACACAGTGCTATCAGTGAATTGAGTTCGATATCAGTTTACATCACTTTCAAGGATCAATTTATTTGCTTCGAAATGTCAAATGTGGTTTTTGTTTCTTTTAAAGGTCACATTAACAAAATCTAGAATAATTTCAACATAATTCCAATGAACTTTTGGTTCTAAGACATCTTGAAAAGTAAGTTCACCCCCACAAAAAACATATTCCATATTAAATGCCAAGTCTGTAGTATACAGACATCAGTGCGTATCACCCACAGGAGCAGCATCGTTTTTTGCTGGCGAGAAGATGGCCGAACCATGCTTCACTTCACAAATAACCAGGAAATTTCGAGCTTCCCTCCCTTCTCCCAAAAGGGAGATTATTTAAGACCAGTGATAACTGCCCCATGTCGTCTCCCAGGACGGGCAAAATTGTATGTGGCCGAAACTCGTTTTCTCACTTAGAACGAGTGAAAACTGACATATGGCGTCTCCCAAGATGGGCAAACTTGTATGTGGCTGAAACTAGTTTTTGCACTTCAAACCATTGATAACTGGCACCTGGCGTCTCCCACTACAGGCAAACTCGTATGTGTCTGAAACTAGTATTTGCACTTTGAACCATTGATAACTGGCACATGGCGTCTCCCACTACAGGCAAACTCGTATGTGGCCGGAACTCGTTTTTACACTTGTAACGAGTGATAACAGGCACATGGCATCTCCGAAGATGGGCAAACTCGAATGTGACTGAAACACGTTTTTGCACTTTGAATTATTAATAACTGGCACATGCCGTCTCACAGCACGAGCAAACTCCTATGTTACAGAAACTCGTTTTTTCACTTAGAAGGAGGGACAACTGGCACATGACGCCTCCCAAGACAGGCAAATCTTATGTGACTGAAATTCCAGACTCGTCGGCGCAGAGGAGGCTCTCTGAGATTGGCCAGAGATGTCCACTTCAACAAACCAATGATCAGATGAACTGATTGGAGCAGAAAAAGAACAGCAGACATTTGCAGGGAAGTTAGTCATAACGAAGTCTTGAAGAGATGATGTACCGTTGACTGATATTCGGGTCGAGAATTGATAGGTTGTGTCAGTCCGAATGAGTCGCAGAAGTCCTTTGCTGAGGTGCCTTAGCTGGTGCGAAAGGTACCTACCCACACCCAGCCAGATGGCATGATGACAATTGACATCGCCACATATAAGGAAGAGAGAGTTTGAATGAATGGATAGTAGGTGTTCCATATTGACAGACAGCGAGATGTAAATGGAGTCGTCACTCTTTGGTGGACGGTACAACACAAATATAAACAAAAGCTGGGAGTGGAGGGGAAGCCGTGGCTAGATGTACTCCTGGGGGTGTGGTGGAGTGAGGACAGTGCAGGCCAGTTCGGAATAATATAATTTTCAAGAAAGAGAGCAATTGCAGCACCAGGATGAGGCTCAGGTCTATCATACTGGAGGAGGGAACCAATGATAACTGGCACATGGCATCTCCCAGGACGCGCAAACTCCTCTGTTTCCGAAACTCTTTTTGGCACTTATAATGAGTGATAAATGGCACATGGCATCTTCCAAGACGGACACACCCGATGGTCTTCAAGCAGCCATCAAACTTCGAGACTGGTCTCCCACATCTACTCTCTCTGACATCCACTCATCCTGCAAATTCTTCCAAAGAACACTGTTCTATCTCATGCCTTCTTCATTTAGCATACCATTTGTCCCACCCATGGCACACTGAACCTTGTGGTGAGGCCTTTGCCCTGAAACAAGTTGCATTTGCCTCCTAAGGAGCTAAACCAACTGAATACAATCTCAGTTCCTTCCCCCAAAGCTCAGAATAAGTGCACGTCTATCCTCAGTAGAGCCAGGAACGTATATCTCTCCACTCTCAAGATTGAACTCTCAAGACTGGTCAAACAAGTGGAACATGTCTTTCAATCCTGACAAATCTCACACTCTCACTATGTTTCTCTGAAATGACAGTCTGGAAAACCCTCCCGTCTACTTTCTCAAAGACCCTCTGGAAAAAAAGTTCTGTCATTCAAGCTTTTGGGTCTCATTATCTTCCATGATCGTTCCTGGGAAAGCCACATTTCCGGGCTGGCCTCCAAAGCCAGTTGCCGACTGGGCATCCTCCGTCGTGTGAAGTCCTTGCTTGGCACACCTGAGCTCCTCACCACATACAAAGCTTTCATCTGCAGTTTGATGGAATACTGTTCTCCCCTCTGGGCTGTTCCTCCCACCTCCCACCTCGCTCGGCTTCATGCTGTAGAAACCATAGCTTTTAGAATCATTTGAATCTCCCGCGATGAAGGTGATTCTGAGGGCCTTTCACTCGCTTACCGCAGGCAGGTTTGTGGTCTGTCTTCTACCGACTCCTCTCCAGCCTTTCAACTCCTGCTCTGTCCCCAAAATAATACTGCAGAACGCACAAGATCTGCCAGCAACCATTTTCTGGTGAAACTGGCAAAATCTAGACTCTGCTCACCTTGACCTTTTCATTCCTCTTTTTCCACACCTCTGGAACAATCACTCTCTTCAATCCCACTCCTCCCTCCCGGTATTCAAAACAGCTGTTCACCACCTCATATCACCATCTTCCCCCATCCAAAACCATGATCTTTTCTATACCCATTAATCCACCCCAAACCCATCCTCCTTCAAATTCCTTGTTTTCTTTCCTAAAATCTCCTTTAGTGTCATTGCTTGTTTATCCCATGTAGCCCGCCACAGCACAGATGTCCATTTTCTACTATTGTTGTGCTTCCCTCTCTCTTCCCCTCTTGTTTTCCGCTCCCTTTATGATATGTTTTTGTGTTAGCTCTTATACGAGCCTAGACCAAGTATCCCAAAAAAAAAAGGCGATGAGTTTGTTTTTTACAGCCCCGTTTATGGTTATTTGCGTGAACTTTTATTTTCAGACTCTTTTTCTTTTTTCATTTACAGACATTATTGTCATGTTTATTTTACAGTTTACAGTTATAGGAATTCCAATTTTCAAATGCTAGACATCGATTAAGGTATTTTTTTTACAGACACGTTTATGGTTATTTACGTAAATTTTTATTTCCAAATGCTTTTTTATTTTTATTTTTCATTTACAGACATTATTGTCATGTTCATTTCACAGTTTACAGTTATAGAAATTACAATTTTCAAATGCAAGATATCGATTGAGGTTTTTTTGGACATATGCGTCTTTGACTTTTTACGTAAAGTTAATTTTACGGACACTTTTTCTTTTTTTTCGTTTACGGACATTATTGCCATGTTTATTTCACTGTGTGCATTTATAAAAGTTTATAGATTTCAAATGCTACATAGAGATTGAGTTTTTTTATTGATGCGTTTGTGGCTTTTTTTTTTTAGTGTAAATTTTCATTTACAGACGCTTTCCGACGGTTCTGTGATTTTTTTTCCTGGTGTACCGGCTTCAATGTCTATCAGCACGCCAAATTTCAGCTTTCTACGATACCCGAAAGCTACAGAACATTAACATCAGTCAGTCAGTCAATCAGTCAGTCCAGTGTTTAAAAAGAGCTTTATATACACTATGTGATTATGAATAAATTTCAAGAGTTTGCCTGTTTGTTTGTGTGTTTGGGTTTGTGTATGCATTTGTATGTTATTCTTTCATGGCCGAACCATAGCACCAAGAGGCCCAAATTTTGGGTCTAAGTTCTTCCGTATCTGGGCAATGTTTCAAGCTATCACACGTTGGCCTTGCCTTCTGTTTTGAGGCCACAAAAGGCCACTATAAAGTGTATTTTGAGATATGGGGTTAGGCAGTGCTGCACCAATTTCCCAAGGCTTGTATTTTGTTGAATTAGTTTGTGCAGGATAGCCTGGAGGTATGCACACCTGCCCCATGAGATGTCTAGCCTGTGCTTGCATCTCGACCCAGCAATAAACTATCACCCTGGTGTTTCCCATTCAAGGCTATACATCAGATGTGTGTTAAAATTGGGTGTCCCATCTGCCTGCATTAGTCGGTGGACGTTAAAGCTCCCACAGTCTCTTTGCGAAGAGTCGGCGATTTATCGCCGACACCCTCAACAGATTACAAATCATTGTCAATTTCAATCGAACGTCAAGCCTGGCCAGCCGGTTCATGAAAGACTTGCACCTAAAACGTTCTCTGGCCGACCCCACAAGAAGGTGGGAATAATTGAGGGCGTTAAAGTAGTAGTGGTAGTAGTAGTAGTAGTAGTAGTAGTAGTAGTAGTAGTAGTAGTAGTAGTAGTAGTAGTAGTAGTAGTTTATGGAGTTTGAGTCACATCCCCTACATGAAGAGTTAATGTTATTGCTTCGGTCTTGAAACACTTGGGTTGGTGTTTTAAAACTCCCTGTTGCAGAAAACAACTATCTCAGCAACATAGATAGGCCGACGCATGAACAAAGACATTGGTAGTTATACCCGTGTGCTAAATATGAATTTGTCATGTCACCGAGGTGCAAGACAAGTGTATATGATTTTAAGTTTGATAAGCATGCTGTTAGAAAGTTCTAATGAGCTTGAATATAAGCCTCAGACTTGGCCTTGAAGTTGACACTTCACCACGAGACACCAATTGAGACCCAAAGTTACTTAATTGACTACGTTATACCAGCACAGGAAACTGCTCAAAATGCCAAATCAGCTGAGATTGATCAAGATCAAGAGTCAGGAGGTATCGCGAAACTATGCGTGGTCCGTTTGGCTAAGGAGGTTAAAGAAAAGAGAAATGGTCGCTGAATATTCACGCGGGTAATTCGGAGAGCCAAGGCCGCTCATTAAGGCGAGAGTTTTGAGGACAGCTGGTTGACCCTCGGTATTAGTCTATTACACAGACACGGAGGGAAAGAGAGCTCAGACGGGCGGAGGGATGTTGAGGGGCGGTGAGCCAGGCGTGTCCGTTTATTAGCGACGTGGTGGTGGTGGTGGTGGTGGTGATGGGGAGGGGAGGGGTGAGGATGCGGAACGCTGATAAAACCGGAGCCTGGGGCAAACCACCACGACTTGAAGAAAAAAACTACCGGTGGACTTTCGGCCACCGCCTCCGGGAGGGACAACTTGGACAATAATAGTAATAGCTGCGACTTGATCGGGTGGCTCCAGAAGCGCGGGAAGGACACCATGAATATCGCCGCGGAGCTAGTGCTGGTGGCGTTCAGGGTCGTGATGGCGTTCGTGCAAGCCGCCCTGCGCTGGGTCGTCAGAACGCCGGAGAAGAGCGTCGCCGGGGAGGTGTGCTTGGTCACCGGAGCCGGCGGTGGTTTGGGCCGCCTTTTCGCCAGGGAGTTCGCGGAGCGCGGCGCCTCGCTCGTCCTTTGGGACATCAACGAAGTCGCGAACGAGGCGACGGCGGAGGCGCTGCGCGCGAGCGGGGCGCGGGTCCGCGCGTACACGTGCGACATCAGCCGGCGCGCGGACGTCTACTGCACCGCCGAGAGGGTGCGCGCCGAGGTAGGGGAGGTCACGGTGCTGGTGAACAACGCGGGCGTCGTGGCGGGTCGTCCTCTGCTCGAATGTCCCGACGAGCTGATCGAGCGCTCCATGGCCGTCAACTGTCACGCTCTCTTCTGGGTGGGTTTCGCGCCGTCGAGCGCGCGGACGGTGGGGGGGCACCTTGTCTGGGTGAGAGGTATGGGGGGGGGGGGGGGTCAGAGATGCGGTGATGCTTATTGGAGCGAGTGTGAAGGTTACGCGTTTACAGATAGCTGTGTTATACAAACACAAACGCAATTCAAAACGTTGCTGCGTTTACATGTAATCTAATCACCTGCCAGTGCTTTGACAATAAATACCTTCCGTATGCACGTATACAGGTTGGTGTGACGTCGGCACAACATCTAATAATGTGATTTATACCGAATAAAATCAGAACAAGAAAAAAATATCGTTTTGATCGATTAAAATGTTCGTACAGCATATTGCATTTATTTATTTATTTATTTTTGATCGATTAAAATGTTCGTACATGTTCGCAATGTTTTTTTTTGTTTTTTTTATCGATTAAAATGTTCGTACAGCATGTTGCATTAATTAATTTATTTATCTATTTTTTGATCGATTAAAATGTACGTACAGTGTACGTATCTTGCATTTATTTATTTATTTTTGATCGTTTAAAATGTTCGTACAGCATATTGCATTTTTTTTTTTGGGATCGTTTAAAATGTTCGCACAGCATATTGCATTTATTTATTTATTTATCTATTTTTTGATCGATTAAAATGTTCGTACAACATATTGCATTTATTTATTTATCTATTTTTGATCGATAATAATGTTCGTACAGCATATTGCATTTTTTTTTTTTTTTTTTTTTATAGAATGGTCGTACTGAGAAGTACATAAAACTATCTAACATGATACAAGTTCAGAGAAAAGAGGGTTTAAAATTTAGGTTCCCATATAGAAACTTAAACAAAAATTGGAAACTAAAAATCAACAAAGTTCGACTGACATTAAAAAAAAATCTCATTCTTGTTTGAGAATGTTTGAGATCTGTCTCTAGGTGTGGGATAACCCGGACTCAATTGACGGTACAAAATGAGAAAAATGTCTCGTGTGAATATCTCATAACGATATGCAGACAACTTTAAGTACATACATAAAATAAATACAAACGTCACTCTATATAGGGCAATGGATATTTGAGAGAGCGTCGAAATTATCTTCCTTTTCGATACATTGTATTTGATTGTTGGATAACTTGTAATACGTGAAGTTATCCCATATAAATTGTGTACACCTGTATCTGAGTAAAGGTTGCGCTCCAACTGTTGGTACTCAGATTGTTGCAGCACACACTCACACCAAAAATAATGGCATCGACAGTTACACATTATGACGTCATTTTTCCATCCTTTCCTCTATTCCAATAATTTGCGGAAAGATTGTAAGAAAACTCGAGATATATTTTTACATCACAAATTTACCATTGTTTTTATTTATTTTAACACATGACGGAAAACCACATAAATGACGGTATCGCTGCACCAGCGAACAAGAAACATTTCGAAAACGTTGCGGAGACGTTTTACCCAAAGTTGCATGAACGTCTCCGTCAGCTGGGTTTCTACCCGAGCTCTATTTACTCGACATGGGGATATAAACTTGTGTAAACCGTTTGTCTTGGTGAAGGAAATGCCAAGGTTATAGCCTTTTCACGTAAAACACACTCAATGAGTGATAGATCTTCAACAAAGCCACGTGACACAAAACACTCAAGTTTATAACGATGGAAAACGTCATTTTCCTAAAATCGACAACAGTTCTAACTTTTAGTAATAATATGTTTCCGTACAAGGAGCTTTTGATGCAGGATGAGACCATTGGGCCCATCAAAGCCTGCACTATTATTACCAACCTATGGTTGTTTGTGCGTGCTTTAGACACAGAACGGACACTCTAACCATTACTCCACCGATGGTGGTTAAAGGAAACCCATGACTTGTACGGGGTTTTCCATGACTCGTACGGAGATATCCATGACTCATACTGGGTTCTCCATGATTCGTACGGAGTTTCCATGATTCATACTGGGTTTTCCATGGTTCGTACTGGGCTTTCCATGATTCGTACTGAGTTTTCCATGATTCGTACTGAGATTACTATGGTTCGTACTGGGTTTCCCATGACTCGTACTGGGTTCTCCATGATTCGTACTGGTTTTCCATGTCTTGTACTGGATTTTCCATGATTCGTACTGGGTTTCCAATGATTCGTACTGGGTTTTCCATGACTCATACGTGATTTTCCATGACTCGTACTGGCCCGTTTCTATGACTCGTACTGGGTTTTCCATGAGCCATACGGGTTTTCCATGTCTACATGTAGATGTCCATTATTCGTACGTGATTTTCCATGACTTGTGCTGGGTTTTCCATTACTCGTATGTGGTTTTCCATGGCGCGTATTGGGTTTTCCATGTCTTGCACGGGGTTTTCAATGACATCACTTAGTTTGCAAGTACAGGTGGTACCATCTCAACTCTCAACCCTGTGGCTATTTTTTACAGACCATTTAACTTCCAGTGAAAGGGAGTTGCATGATTATTCCTGGGGAAGGAGGAGAGGGTGGTGGGGTTGCGGTGGGTGAGGAGTGGGGAGGGTCGTGAACAGACGTCAAGTTTATCACCCAAACAATTAGGTCTTGTCCGTCTTCCACCATTTGCATGTTTTATCACAGGCCAATCACTCTACAAGCCAAAAAGGAGCGGCTGTTCGAATCATTTTCGCCTTCATTTTGCATCAGGTAATAATTGCGCAACAGGTGCAAAGTGCGCATTTCGAGTTTATACACGAACCTTATCACCACGGCCGCCTCTGTGTAACGAGTGTGACTTTCTCGCTCATGTAACATCCCCTTCTGCAAACCGAGTTGGCAAACCTTCTGCAAACCCGCCACCGACGAGAAACGGACCAAGACTCATGCAAATGACTTTTGTATGAGTCTACGTGGGGCCCGGGCCTGCAATTCCCCAAATGACCTTGCAGGTCCTGTGCTTATCGTGCGCTCTTATACACAAAGATCCGTTTTCGAGGACTTTTTAAATAAAAACAAGAGAAAGAATTTTATTTTTTTTGTCAACCTTGTCCTTTTCGTGATCCATATGTGCGATTCTACCTTTGCCCAAGGTAACGAAGCTGCTCAACATACCACAAACAATGAAGATGCTATACATACCACACACAATGAAGATGCTGTACATACCACACACAATAAAGATACGATACATACCACACACAATGAAGATGCCAGACATACCACACACAATGAAGATACTATACATACCACACACAATGAAGATGCTATACCTACCACACACAATGAAGATGCTATACCTACCACACACAATGAAGATGCTGTGCATACCACACACAATGAAGATACTATACATACCACACACAATGAAGATACTATACATACCACACACAATGAAGATACTATACATACCACACACAATGAAGATACTATACCTACCACACACAATGAAGATGTCATACATACCACACACAATGAAGATACCATACATACCACACAATGAAGATGCCATACATACCACACACAATGAAGATACTATACCTACCACACACAATGAAGATGCTGTGCATACCACACACAATGAAGATGCTGTGCATACCACACACAATGAAGATACTATACATACCACACACAATGAAGATGCTATACATACCACACACAATGAAGATGCTATACATACCACACACAATGAAGATGCCATACATACCACACACAATGAAGATACCATACATACCACACAATGAAGATGCCATACATACCACACACAATGAAGATACTATACCTACCACACACAATGAAGATGCTGTGCATACCACACACAATGAAGATGCTGTACATACCACACACAATGAAGATACTATACCTACCACACACAATGAAGATGCTGTACATACCACACACAATGAAGATGCTGTACATACCACACACAATGAAGATACTATACCTACCACACACAATAAAGATACTATACCTACCACACACAATGAAGATACTATACCTACCACACACAATGAAGATGCTGTACATACCACGCACAATGAAGATACTATACCGACCACACACAATGAAGATGCTGTACCTACCACACAATGAAGATGCTGTACATACCACACATGATGAAGATGCTGTACATACCACACACAATGAAGATGCTGTACATACCACACACAATGTATGCTGTACATACCACACACAATGAAGATACTATACATACCACACACAATGAAGATGTCACATTTATCGCCTGACAAATGCATTGTTTGCAGCATCCATGGGACTCATCTGAAAGCTTCCTGCCAAAAAACCATGTTTGTGAAATATCGTGTACGCAAGTCAGTATACCAAGATGGTTGCCAAGGCAACATAATTCAGCCAATCACAGCCGTGATCTATTCATGTTGAGATAACGTCATGAGGAATAGATATCTACAATACGAAAGCAAAATGTTCAACGGTTTTTTGAAATATCATGTACACAAAAGTACATGGATGGATGATCGGACGGACGGACGTAGCTCATTTTAATGTCCCCGTCTCCGGCCTTGTCGGAGGGGTCGGGGTCAAATACACACTCATTGTGAACTCGTTGAAGTTCTTCCCAAATCCTCTATATTTATCATTTTAGATCCCAAACATCTTCGATCCTCCTTTTCCTACAGACCCTTTGTTGAATCTAAGTGTTGCTGTCGGCGTTGGCAAAGCCGTATCAATTTCCCAGCCTCCTGATTGCAAAGTTCCAAAAGCAGGCTTGGTTTTCAATTTGAAGGTGGACCATTATGTACTGGACCTTTAAGTTATGTTGTATAAACGCTTATTGCATTCCAAAGGACAACAATGTTGCTGTTCTGCTTCTCAGCGTCAGATATACTCTTTTTCACGAGCACGTAAATTTGGTTTTAAACAGAAACAAAGATTTCACAATGTGTTTATATGACTTGAACTAATATTTAGAGGAGCGTTTGTGTAGAGCTTCATGAGCTGCACAATTACTGGAAACGTTTATTCATCGAGCTACTTATTAATCTGTTTTCATTTTTACACGTGTGTGTATATATATATATATATATATATATATATATATATATATATATATATATATATATATATATATATATATATATATATATATATACATATACATATACATATATATATATATATATATATATATATATATATATATATATATATATATATATATATATATATATATATATATATATATATATATATATATATATATAATGGTATCTGTAATCTGGTTCTCCAACCTAATGAGCGGACAACATGACGTCATCGCCATGCACGTCCGCCTTGCCTGCAAAGTTCCAGAGGAACCATCTAGCAGTGCGTCATTACGGATTATAAATACAGATACTGTCACAAGTGCATGCAAAACTCACAGTTACCGACCTGGTTTCGCCCTTGTTGGGGCTTCATCAGGGCAACGCAGTGAGGCTTTCAATACACTTGTAACTCGTATACTTGTATGAAGTATACGTATACTTGTATGAAACCATATACTTGTATGAAGGTCGCATAGTGACTGATATATATATATATATATATATATATATATATATATATATAAATATATATATATATATATATATATATATATATAAATATATAAATATATATATATATATATATATATATATATATAAATATATATAAATATATAAATATATAAATATATATATATATATATATATATATAAATATATAAATATATAAATATATATATATATATATATATATATATATATATATATATATATCTCTATATATATATATATCTCTATATATACAGTCACGTTGAAAAAGTAAGTACACCCCATGTAAAGTTTTGACTTTTTCAACATATTTCAACATACAGCTATTTGATCTTCATTTGAACAATATTGACAGATAAAGGTGATATAATATAACAAATATCATGAAAGATTTACATTTTGTAGTCCATTGTATAATTTAAATAAACATAAATGCAAATTTCGCATGTGGAAAAAGTAAGTACACCCCTACATTTATCACTACTTCAAATACCTAAAATTAGAATCAGGTGCACCAGCTCAGGTGCAAATGATTAGAACAATCGTTAGAGGATCTTGGAGGAACCT
Organism: Myxine glutinosa; assembly: GCF_964187855.1. Taxonomy (NCBI): domain Eukaryota; kingdom Metazoa; phylum Chordata; class Myxini; order Myxiniformes; family Myxinidae; genus Myxine; species Myxine glutinosa. Next base: position 83,334,337 of record NC_136268.1, read on the forward strand.
GTCTTATTTAAACTTCAGACATTTAGTTTGGTTTGCTCTTTGTTGTTGAAGTGTGTGGCATCACCATGCCTAGATCAAAAGAGCTCGTTGAGGCCTTCAGAAAGAAGGTTATAGATGCCTACGAGTCTGGGAAGGGATTTATAAAGATCTCCAAACAATTTGAAATCAATCATTCGACTGTCCGGAAGATCATCTACAAGTGGAGAAGATTCCAAACAACTGCCAGCTTGTTCAGGCCAGGCCGCCCCAGCAAGTTCAGCCCGAAAGCAAACCGCAAGATGCTGCAAGAAGTCTCTAAGAACCCCAGAATGTCATCACGGGACCTACAGGTAGCTCTTGCCACTGTTGATGTCAAAGTGCACGAGTCTACCATTAGAAAGAGGTTGCACAAATTTGATCTACATGGGAGGTGTGCCAGGAGGAAACCTTAGCTGTCCAGAAAGAACATCAGGGCAAGACTAAAGTTTGCCAATGAACACCTAAACAAAGACCAGCACTTCTGGAACAATGTGCTCTGGACAGATGAGTCAAAGGTAGAGCTATTTGGCCACAGCACCAGAAGACATGTTTGGCAAAAACCAAAGACAGCATTTGATCACAAGAACCTGATACCAACTGTAAAGCATGGTGGTGGAAATATTATGGTTTGGGGCAGCTTTGCTGCATCAGGGCCTTTGCAGCTCACCATCATAGAATCCACTATGAATTCTTCATTGTACCAGATGGTGCTTGAGGATAATGTGAGGCCATCTGTCGGAAAGTTGAAGCTCAACCGAAGGTGGACTTTGCAACATCACAATGACCCTAAACATACCAGTAAATCCACCAAGGAATGGCTGAAAAGAAAGAAATGGAGGGTTCTGGAATGGCCAAGTCAAAGCCCGGATCTAAATCCCATCGAGATGTTGTGGGGGGATTTGAAACGAGCTGTGCATGCAAGAAACCCCTCAAACATCACACAGCTGAAAGAATTCTGCATGGAGGAGTGGGCAAAAATTTCTTCCAGTCGATGTCAGAGACTGGTAGACAGTTATAAGAAACCCCTACTTGAGGTTGTTTCTGCCAAAGGGGGCAATACCACCTATTAGAGCCAAGGGTGTACTTACTTTTTCCACATGCGAAATTTGCATTTATGTTTATTTAAATTATACAATGGACTACAAAATGTAAATGTTTCATGATATTTGTTATATTATATCACCTTTATCTATCAATATTGCTGAAATGAAGATGAAATAGCTGAATGTTGAAATATGTTGAAAAAGTCAAAACTTTACATGGGGTGTACTTGCTTTTTCAGGTGACTGTATAGATATAGATATAGATATATATATACTAGCTTGGCTCGGCTCGCTACGCTCGCCTCACCAAGCATTGTTACTCAGGCACGGGCTTAATTTGGCTGAGGCTAATGACTGTACCTGAGTTGCTGTGTTGTCATGATTTCCACCAATCATATTACAAACAATTACTTTGCACAAATGTATTTGTTGTGTTTGTGATATTACATTTTTATAGGCAATTTAGGTTGAAGATTTAGGTTGAATGTTTTTTTTTTTCAAGAAAGAACCCCTCAGCACACACATAGGGAAGGGGTAGGTGCAGACTGGAAGTTTGGGACGATTACACCTCACCACCACGTAATTCAAAACACCTCACCACCAAGTAATTTAAAACACCTCACAGCCATAAAACACGTAATGAAAACACCTCACCACCACAAAATTAAAAACACATCACCACCACGAAATTGAAAACACCTCACAGCCATCAAACACGTAATAAAAACACCTCACAGCCATAAAACACGTAATAAAAACACCTCATAGCCATAAAACACGTAATAAAAACGCATCACAGCCATAAAACACGAAATAAAAACACCTCACAACCATAAAACACGTAATAAAAACACATAAAACACATAATAAAAACACACCACCACAAAATTCAAAACACCTCACCACCACAAAATTAAAAACACCTCACAGCCATAAAACACGAAATAAAAACACCTCACAGCCATAAAACACGTAATAAAAACACCTCACCACCGCGAAATTAAAAACACCTCACAGCCATAAAACACGGAATAAAAACACCTCACAGCCATAAAACACGGAATAAAAACACCTCACAGCCATAAAACACGAAATAAAAACACCTCACCACCACAAAATTAAAAACACCTCACAGCCATAAAACAAGAAATAAAAACACCTCACCACCACAAAATTAAAAACACCTCACAGCCATAAAACACGAAATAAAAACACCTCACCACCACAAAATTAAAAACACCTCACAGTCATAAAACACATAATAAAAACACCTCACCACCAAGTAATTCAAAACACCTCACCACCACGTAATTCAAAACACCTCATCACCAACTAATTCAAAACACCTCACCACCACATAATTAAAAACACCTCACCACCACGTAATGATAAATACCTCACCACCACGTAATTCAACACACCTCACCACCATGTGATTTAAAAACACCTCACCACTATGTGATTTAAAAACACCTCACCACCATGTGATTTAACAACACCTCACCACCATGTGATTTAAAAACACCTCACCACCACATAATTCAAAATACCTCACCATCACGTGATTCAAAACCACCACATCGTTATTAAAAACACTTCGCAACCACGGAAACAAAAGTTTGAGGGAGTCGTTAAGTGACAACACAGACACTGCCCAGATGTGTAGATATATAGATAAATGACTACCCGAGTTGCCGTTTTGTCATTGTTTAAACCAATCATAATTCAAACAATTATTTTGCACAAATGTATTTGTAATATACGTGATATCACATTTTATAAACAATTGAAGTTGAAAAGTTAAGTTGAAAAAAAAAAAAATTCCCCCCCAAAAAAATAAAAAATTTGGAAAATTTTTCAAACAAAATACGCTTAGGACATACCGACGGGAGAGATATTTGCATACCAGAAGTTTGGTACGATTTCACAAAAGTTTGAGAAAGTAGTTCAGTGACAACACAAGACAACACAGGACAGGACAGACGCTGCACAGATATATATATCTGTGCAGCGTCTCAAACCCAACAAACCCAATTTGTTTTCAATCCTGGTGGCGTCTGGTCAAATCCGTTTCTGGTTGCCCCTCCACTTACATATTGTTACAGATACGACTTTGATGGTATGGTGGGCCGAGCGGGATGGCCGCCGTATCCGTACAAGTTACCCGATTGTGCCCGAATGTTGACTAATCGCGCTACGCTGGCTCAATAGGAAAGAGAAGACACCCGGCTGGGTTATAATGACACAATACGACACCAGGGGTTCAGTTCTCAAGTATATTCGTACGGAAAAAGGTTAGATTACAGGGGCTAGAGGTATATTACAGGAAGACAGGCACTTAGACACACTCTTATATTAACCCTAGACAGACCACAGATAAACGGGACAACGCTGACTCACACGGGGGTTGATGAAAAGGGGAGGCAGGTCGCGATGGCTCAGGTGCACCTGGCTCAGGGACAGAATCACGTACGGTGGTGTCCAGAGATGCGTGAAGGTATCACAGCGCTTGTGGGTCGCGACTTTGGTCTCAAGCTGGGGAGGTCGCTCAGCGCTCGGGAGGGTGGCGTCTTTTCCTTCCAAGCTCGGGGCGCATCTCACGTCACGTCCGGCAAGCGGCTGCGTATATCCGGCGGGGAGTCACGCCCTCGCTCGTTAGCTCCGCCCCATATGGCATCGGCCCATGGCTTCTCATTGGGTGCGGGGGTTACCGGCTCCGCCCTTGACGAGGGGCCGACAGGGAGCCCCCTTCTGGGTAACCCCGTCGAGCACATGTTCAATGGCGGCCAACCGAGCCGGAGTGAGGACGCAAAGCCGCTGTTGTTGTGGTTGTTGTTGGAGCTTGAGATGATGGGAAGAGATGCGGGGAGGTATGGGAAGGTCCTAAACTCCTACTGGTGCCATATCATCACATTCTGGTGCAACGAAGAGTCATAATTAATGGAAACAAGTCCTTAACTGACATAGATTAAGAATAACTAGCAAGATGTCCTATAATTGTCTACGTGTGGTGCGGGGGACCTGGGCACGACATTTAATGGGGGGATGAAGGGGAAGATCGGCTCTAATGGGTGTTGTTTACAGACAATGGGACTAGGGAATGGGGTAAGGGAGAGTTGGGGAGTATCGGAGAAAATAGGGGAATATTTACAAGCGGATATGGAGGCCAAATTCCATATTCGCAACATTGCACCCTTCTCTACCCTCGGGGCGTCCCGACCCGATAAATTTTTACCTACTTTAGTGTGGCACGCAATGTAGTTCCCTCTACTATTAACTCTACCCTGAGTGCGACAGTTTTACAGATATTCACAAATGAGTAAATATGTCCCCCTGCGACGTTGCACCCTTCTCCTCACAGAAACACACCCACAGGATAACCGAATCCGGAAAGAATTCGCAAACTACACATACAGCCGGTAGGGAGCATTATTTACAAGATTACGCTGATATCTACACTACGATCCAGGACCTGTCTTTGGAGGAACACATGCAGATGCCATGCATAGAGAGAGCGCGCTTGCCAACATCGATACACCAACCCACGAGTGCTCTGTGGCCGACGGCCTTTAATAACGTGCAGAGCACCCTTTCCCGAGCATCAACAGCACCACCCCACCACCAATCGGTGCAGTCACCATTGTTCATTGGAATAAAAATAACTTCAACAACCCCTAACCCTGCAGGTGTCTCTTGCTCTTCTTGTGGTGCACTTGGTGGTGTTAACTATTAGTGGTTCACCTGTATGGCATAGGTGCCACGTTGATCCATAGGTCCATCCCCGGGTGGTGCTTGGCCGCAAACGAACTGCGGTCCATTGTGGGTGGCCACAAACATTGCGGTCCATATGGTGTACCGATCCAGGCAGCGAACAGCGAAAGTGCAGGCCCACAACTGCGCAGCCAGCACCTCTCTCTCCTCTCTCTCTACCCCAAAGCCAGATCCTCGGAGGTGGGAGACAAAAGAAGAAACAAGTGAGTAAGGTGGTAAGGGCGCAAAAGTGCACGCAATGTAAGGTGATGCACACTGGGGGCACATGGGAACCAGGTGAGACAGGTACGTTCCTATCGTACGCCCCCCCCCCCACCAGGTAACCTACATGGCCCCTCCCTTACCCCTTACTGTATCCACTCAACACAACACTACCCATAAACATCTACTTTACAAATCAACAAACATCCCTACTGTCTTCCCCGTTCCTCCCATATACCAAATTCGTCTTCTCTCCCTCCTAACCAATCAAATTTGCCATTTTCAACTCTCATCAAAATTTGCCATCTCCAACTGCACATCAAAATTTGCCATCACCAATTCATCATCAGTCCCTCCTAGGGAGGGAGAGATGGAATCACCCCAATGTCTCATCCACGTCGTGATGCGTCTCACAAATCCACACAGCAATCTCATTTCCTGCAACAAACAAAGAAAACACAGGTGTGGAGTCATCATCATCACCACAGGTAAGTGGCTGCGTATGGTGCGACAGGTTCATCAATCCTAACTATCTCCTAAATGACTTTAACAACTTTACACTACCCGGGGTCTCTCTCCGGCCAAACCATTGGCCCTCTTACACTATGGGTTCTAAAAACCAATTCCCATTGGCCAAACTGTGGTGCTCTTCAATTTGGGATCTCACTCCCCCGATTCATCTCCCGGTGCCCTCGCACAATTTCTGGGCTGCGGCGTGTACCTCTCCCAGTGGGTCTACCCACCTGCACACCTCCACCACTGCAGTTGCCTCCGAGCTTACCTGCTCCTCACCCTAACCTAACTACCTGGGGAAGGCCCTCTGGCTCTCTCCCCACTCCGTGCCCTCTCTGGCACTGGGCTGCCCGATCCACACCCGGGATCCTCAGGCACCCACTCACAACTACCGGCTCCCAGAGCCCACCTGCGGCCTCACCTGGCCGACATCCTTACAGTGGTGGAGTGCCCAACCAACTACACACACTAACAGGCTACACGCCCAGCCATTTCCACAACACTAATGCACCCATTCACAACACCATTCTGCAACCGCACCACAAATGCCAATATCCAACCACAATTTACCTGCACCCTCTACCTAACACTTACACTACCCGCCCCGGGTACTCGTGAAAGGGGTCCACTCTTCCCCCATCCACACCTTCGCACCATGCACACCACTCCGTACCACTCACTCCAACTCTCTCCACACACCTGTACCTGCACACCTGTGCTCTCACACCTGGTGCCACCGGCACCCTTCTCTCCCCAAGCGCATTCGCGCTGATCCACAACACTCACTACTCATACACTACTCCACACACCTGTCCAGTTGCACACCTGTGCTCTCACACCTGTCCAGTTGCACACCTGTGCAATCACACCTGTTCAATTCTCACTCACACGGCATCATCTCAGCTAACTACTCCCTTCTGAAACTTGCGCTTCCCAGTCGTCCCTTTAAACTATTGCGCTCCCACGTCATTATCATCCATACTAATCTACCTGCGTCCCCACTACAGGTATCAGTCACTAACTAAACTTAACGTTACCTACTGTCATCTTCTAGATCCCTACACACCATATCCTAACCCACCCGGGCTAGTTTTCACTGCCATACACCCCATAAACTATTGCTCCTTTGCCCCCCACCTGTGAGGGATGGTGGATTTGCCATCCCACCACATCGGGGGTCTCTCACTACCAATTTTGCACATCAAATTTCAACAAATCAAAAATTTGGCCAATCACTGCCCATCATCTGCCAATCACTACTGCCAATCCTTTGCCAATCATCAAATTTTGTTTTTCTCTAATTTTGGGTCCAAAACACTAACCTCATCACCCAGTCGACTCACTAATACCTCTCGGTGCGCCAATCCCTGTCCAAAGCCCGGCTTCGTAAAGCCAAACAATGGATGCTGGTTGTTTTGTGCCAGTGGCTGGCTGCATCCTGCCTTCGGTGCAGGGAAGGAGGTTTACCCGGCCCGAGATCCCACGCACCTTCTCGGCACGGAGCCATCCAATGCCCCGATCTCGACCTGCCGGCACGTCTCACCAAAAAGTGGTCGCCATGACGACCCTTTCTATCGGGCTGCCCGCTCCGCCTAGTGGAGCACGGACGCGGCCGTTCAAAGCGAGGCCCAGCACGCACCGAGGGCCCGACTCGGCTATAAGTCGTTCTAAACTCTACCCCGTCACCGTCGATGCTTCACCTGCTTGCTTACACCCCGCAGCCCGCTCCTTTCTCACACATCCAGCTGTGCCCATGCTCCTCGTACCCTTCCTTACACACCCAGGTACCCTCATTCCACTCACAACCTTGGTCACACACCTGACCACCGAACACTTTGGCACACATTCGTCGCCCGCACACCTCACCAATACACCTCTTCGCGCCCCTTTCTCGGTCACCTCCTCTGTGACAATCACAGGTGTGCTCTCACTCGCACACCCAACCACGTGTCTCACTACCAATTCCAGCGTGCATTCCCACTCACGCTCTACCATTCCAGGTGTGCATCCTTCCATCCCAGGTGTACATCCTCGCTCACCTGTCACAACTACCTCACGCTCCATGTCACTCTCACTACTTTCACCTCCATTCCTGACAGCGCACTCACCCTTACTCTTGACAGCGCACTCTTTCCTCATGCACCTGTCCGTCACACACCTTTCTCGCGCACACTCTCCCGTTACACCCTCTGTAACACTCACCACAGGTGGACACTCTTCCTTACTTCTGACAGCGCACTCTTTCCTCATGCACCTGTCCGTCACACACCTTTCTCGCGCACACTCTCCCGTTACACCCTCTGTAACACTCACCACAGGTGGACACTCTTCCTTACTTCTGACAGCGCACTCTTTCCTCATGCACCTGTCCGTCACACACCTTTCTCGCGCACACTCTTGCGCACACTCTCCCGTCACACCCTCTGTAACACTCACCACACCGCGCTTCCATGTGCTCCCTCGCACACACGCTACGACCGACTCACTCTCGCCAGCACCCTCACTCCTTGGCACGCACTTTTTCCTCACACACCCCAGAGTCGGACTTTCTCGCACACCTCCTTTTTCGCACACCAGACCTGTCGCACACTTCACCAACGGCCTTTCACGAACACCCGGATCCAAACCAATCCCCAAGCTTCTTAAATCCCCTGGCGCATCATACGCACGACCATATTGGTCACCACTTACACCGGGTCCTCTTCCTCTTCGCTTCTCCTCCATCACCTGCGAATCCCTCATCCGGTTAATGAGCACGTCATCACGATCCGAACACAGACTTTGGACCAATTCTTTTACTTCCTCCTTTATCTCTTTCTTATCCTCTCTCCGTCGCTTCTTAATTTCGCTCACCCCTTCTTCCACTTCCTCTAATTTTTGCTTCATCTCCTTCATCTCTTCGTGCGCCCCTTTAAGTTCTTCCTCTAACTCCACTTTATTTTTTTCTATGTGCTCCCGCACCTCCCGCTCTTTAACCTCCATTACCTCTACCACCTTGTCCATTTTCCTCGTCAGGTCCTCATGTACCGTCTGGCACTCTTTTTTTATTACCCCTACGTCCTTTTTCATCTCCTTCTGTGTCGATTTTAAACCCTCTATTACCGCTGTGTTCTTCTTTACCTGGTCCCCCAACTCCTTTTGTCCCACTGTCAGTTGTTCTACTCCCAGCGTCAACTCCTCTATACCACCTTGCAATTTTACAGTCCCCTTTCTCACCTCTTTCTCCATGCGCTCCTTACAGTGCCTCACCTCCTCGCGCACTCCTCCGACCTCCTCACTCACTCCTCTTCTGATCTCCTCTCCCATCACTTGCATCTCCTGCCCAGATGCCACCCTCATCTGCTCCATTTCCTCCCTGTGAGCATCCAGTTTGGTTTCTACCCCCATTCTGACCCCCTCTATCTGCTGCTCCATTTGTTTAACTTCCCTTTCCGCTTGGTCCCTCATGTCCCTCAATTTGCCTTCCATACTGTTTTCTAACCCCTCTAACCCATTTTTCACTCCCTCTATCTGATTCTCCTGGGCAGCCATTCTATTTTCTACCCCCGTTAACCCATTCTTTACTTCTTTTATCCCGTTGTCTAACTCCTCAAAATTATTGTCTAACTTCGCAATTTTCTTGTCTAACTCCTCAAAATTATTGTCTAACTTCTCACTGGTACCCCTCGCTTCGTCCCTCATTACCCCCATTTGGTTTCCCATTACCCCCATTTGGCCCTCCATTCGCCCACTATCAACCCTCATTTGCTCACTCTGAGCATCCATCCGGTTCCCCAATTGGTTACTCTGCAGTTTGAGGGACGCCTGCATTTGCGCCATAAATTGCTCCATGAGGACCTGCATCTGGGCCATCCCTCCCACTTGTGCAGCGGGTGCGGCCGCCGTAGCTATGTGCGAGGCGCAATTTCGCGCGTCTGCTACCCCCGCTGTTTCGCTCTCCTCATGTCCCTCATGTCCCTCAATTTGGTCCTGGACCGACCCTGCTTCACTCTCCCCTACCGGACCCCAGCCGTCTTGATCCGCCATAGCGCGACTTTCAAAATTCGGTTTTTATTTTTTATTTTCGTAAAACAAATTGAAATTTCGCCGTTATAATTTCGCGCGGGAAACGCGCTCCGAATCGATTTTCCCTCCCAAAATTTGGGCCTAACTAATTTAGTCCCGGGTTCGAATTCCACTCCTCGACACCAATTGTTACAGATACGACTTTGATGGTATGGTGGGCCGAGCGGGATGGCCGCCGTATCCGTACAAGTTACCCGATTGTGCCCGAATGTTGACTAATCGCGCTACGCTGGCTCAATAGGAAAGAGAAGACACCCGGCTGGGTTATAATGACACAATACGACACCAGGGGTTCAGTTCTCAAGTATATTCGTACGGAAAAAGGTTAGATTACAGGGGCTAGAGGTATATTACAGGAAGACAGGCACTTAGACACACTCTTATATTAACCCTAGACAGACCACAGATAAACGGGACAACGCTGACTCACACGGGGGTTGATGAAAAGGGGAGGCAGGTCGCGATGGCTCAGGTGCACCTGGCTCAGGGACAGAATCACGTACGGTGGTGTCCAGAGATGCGTGAAGGTATCACAGCGCTTGTGGGTCGCGACTTTGGTCTCAAGCTGGGGAGGTCGCTCAGCGCTCGGGAGGGTGGCGTCTTTTCCTTCCAAGCTCGGGGCGCATCTCACGTCACGTCCGGCAAGCGGCTGCGTATATCCGGCGGGGAGTCACGCCCTCGCTCGTTAGCTCCGCCCCATATGGCATCGGCCCATGGCTTCTCATTGGGTGCGGGGGTTACCGGCTCCGCCCTTGACGAGGGGCCGACAGGGAGCCCCCTTCTGGGTAACCCCGTCGAGCACATGTTCAATGGCGGCCAACCGAGCCGGAGTGAGGACGCAAAGCCGCTGTTGTTGTGGTTGTTGTTGGAGCTTGAGATGATGGGAAGAGATGCGGGGAGGTATGGGAAGGTCCTAAACTCCTACTGGTGCCATATCATCACATTCTGGTGCAACGAAGAGTCATAATTAATGGAAACAAGTCCTTAACTGACATAGATTAAGAATAACTAGCAAGATGTCCTATAATTGTCTACGTGTGGTGCGGGGGACCTGGGCACGACATTTAATGGGGGGATGAAGGGGAAGATCGGCTCTAATGGGTGTTGTTTACAGACAATGGGACTAGGGAATGGGGTAAGGGAGAGTTGGGGAGTATCGGAGAAAATAGGGGAATATTTACAAGCGGATATGGAGGCCAAATTCCATATTCGCAACAATATATATATGTAAATACATAAATACACACATGCATAAATACATACACACACACATACATAAATACATACATACACACATACATAAATACATACACACATACATATATATATATATATATATATATATATATATATATATATATATATATATATATATATATATATATATATATATATATATATATACATATATATATATATATATATATATATATATATATATATATATATATATATATATATATATATATATATATATATATACATACATACATACATACATACATACATACATACATACACACATATATACACATATACATACACACATACATACATACACACCTACATATACATACATACTTCCGTTTCCGGTCTTGCTGGCGAGGGTTCGTTTATTCTCAACGCTCCATGCTCTCCATCGAAATCGAAGTTAAGTAATTGTTCCCATTTGTATTTTCGTTATAACTGTATTTATTTTATGGTGTATATATTGTCTCCCGACGAAGATTTTCGGTGCAAATCTTTCATACAACAACAACTTTCATACAACGGTGCAAAAAACAAAAAATAATTTCCTTCTCTGTTCTCATTCGTTTATTCATTCATATTCGTTCGTTCGTTCTTCGACCACGTGTTTCTCCCCCATTTATCCAGATAGATTGTCAAATTGTTAACTCGTTATTTTATCGTCCATGCGTTATTGCTTGATTATATTTAGTTTTGCTTTGAATTTCCTGTAACTCGTAATTAATTAATCGTGTTCTGCTCCTCGTGTGCGGCCTTGTAGTTGTACCCCCGTCGGTGTTTGTTAACTTAAGCGTGTTTTGCTTGGCTCTTAGTTTTTTCCCTTCTACCCCGAACATAATACTCTGTCTAACGTTCTAAATCCCCACCCCCCCCCACCCCGCCCCCACTCCCCCCCCCCAAAAAAAACAAAAGCATTTATTTTCCTTTCTCCACGTGTACTGTTGTCTCATCCTGTATTTTCTGTCCAGGTGTGCTGTTCGCCCCGCCCCCATTATCTCCTTGCCATCCACCGTTTGCCCAGTTCACGTGACTCGTGGTGGTCCCTCTCGGCTCTCCCCCCGTTGGTATTTTGTGCATATAAGATTGTTCACGGTTCTGTTTAAATATTATTTAAATATGTTTAACCTTTCCCCTTCAGTGTTTTACTCAGTGGTATTTTACAACACGCTGTTTTTCTTCCTATTTAAAAGGCTTTTCTAAATTTCCTCTCCAACTCATACCACTTCAAAAAAAAGAAATTCAATATCTTATACGTCTCCCTCACTACATGGTCTAAATTCACATTCATTCCATCCCTCCTCCATCGTTCTGAATCGGATTGCTAACTTGAAAATCACAACAAACCCAATTTGTTTTCAATGTTCGTCTTTCATTAATCATCCACTTTCTAAACTCCCCTCTTGCCCCTCCCATCCAAATCCCCCCCCCCCCTTGCACCTACACTCCTAAACTCCCCCCTTGCCCCTCCACTCTTAAACTCCCCCCTTGCCCCTCCACTCCTGAACTCCCCCCTTGCCCTTCCCCTCCTAAACTCCCCCCTTGCCCCTCCTCTCCAAATCCCCCCCCTTGACCCTCCACTCCTGAACTCCCCCCTTGCCCTTCCCCTCCTAAACTCCCCCCTTGCCCCTCCCCTCCAAATCCCCCCCCTCGCCCCTACACTCCTAAACTCCCCCCTTGCCCCTCCACTTCTAAACTTCCCCCTTGCCCCTTCCATCCTAAACTTCCCCCTTGCCCCTCCCCTCCTAAACTCCCCCCTCACTCCTCCCCTTCAAAACTCCCCCCCAACCCCTCACATTCAAATCTCTCCCAATACCATTCCTCTCCAATTCTCCCTCCTCCCTCCTCCTCCTCAAAGCTGCCTCCTCCCCACTTCGTCTCCCTTCTATCTCATACCTCCACCCCCCCCCCAACCTCTACTTTCCTCTGCCCCCCCTCAAACAACCCCTCACTGTGCCTCATCCCTTCACCATCAAACCTTTCATCCTCCTCATCCTTCCCTTTCTTGGAACTCTTCTGCAATCTCTGACACACTATCAACTGCTCTCCCTACCCCCCCCCTCTCATCCTTCATCTTACCCTACTCCTCCCCTCCCCTGTCCTGTACCCGATGCTCCCCCTCTCTCTTCATTAACGGTATGGACCTCAAACATCCGGGGCCTTCGCTCAAACCTGACTGATCTCTCCATACAGGTTGCTTCTGACAATCCAGACTTGATCTGCTTAACAGAGACTTTCCTCCTTCAAGATGTCTCTGATTCCTTAATATCTCTTCCTGGTTACTCCCTCCTCCGGTATGATAGACCTGAGCCTCGTCCTGGTGGTGGGGTGGCTATCTTTATCAAAAACTCTCTTCCTCACTCTCCTTGCACTGCCCTCTCTCCTCCTCACCCCCAGGAGTACCTCTGGCTACGGCTTCCTCTCCGCTCCCACCTTTTGTTCATATGTGTTCTGTACCGTCCCCCAAACAGTGATGACTCCATCTACATTTCACTGTCTGACAACATGGACCAACTTCTATCCACTCATCCAAACTCTCTCTTCCTCATATGTGGTGACTTCAACTGTCATCATGCCACCTGGTTGGGTGTGGGTTCCTCTCTCACCAGTCATGGCACCTCAGCAAAGGACTTCTGTGACTCACTGGGATTGACACAATCTGTCAATTTCCCGACCCGGATCTCAGCCAATGGAGTATCTTCTCTTCTAGACTTGGTTATGACAAACTTCCCTGCTAATGTCTGCTGCTCTTCTTCTGCTCCAATCGGTTCTTCTGATCATGTGCTTGTCAAAGTGGACATCTCTCTGGCCATTCTCAGAGAGCCTCCTCAGCGTCGACGAGTCTGGCATTTCACTCAGGCCGACTGGGACAGTCTTCAAGCAGCCATCAATCGTCTGGATTGGTCTCCCATCTCCACTGCCTCTGACATCAATTCTTCCTGGGAATTCTTCCAAAGCAAACTGATCTCTCTCATGCACAGATTTATCCCATCTCGCCTTCAGTTGTCTTACCCTTCCTCCCGTCCATGGTACACTGAATCTTGTGGTGAGGCAGTTGCCCTGAAACAACTTGCCTTTGCCTCTTGGAAGGCTAATCCAACTGAAGGCAATCTCAGTTCCTTCCACCAAGCTCGGAACAAGTGTGTGTCTACCCTCAGGAGGGCCAGGAAGCACTATCTCTCCTCACTCAAGAATGAACTCTCAAACCTGTCTCCTTCCTCCAAGTCCTGGTGGCATCTGGTAAAATCCGTTTCTGGTGTTTGTTCCCCCTCCATCCCCTCCCTTACCTCAAATGGCCACACAGTTGACATCGCACGTGACAAAGCCGAATGCCTCAACTCTGTGTTTGCCTCAAAATCCTTAGTCCCAAACCCATCTCTCTCTGTTCCCACCTTTCCCAGTCGAACCCAACTGCTCCTGGACTCTGTGTCCTTCTCTCCTGACAAGGTGGAGGAGTTTTTGTCAAACCTCGACTCTGATTCTGCAACTGGACCAGACGGCATCAGCCCACGGGTCCTAAAATCCTGCTCTGCCGCTCTATCTCACCCTCTCTCTGTTCTTTTCACCCTATCTTTTGCTCAAGGTCATCTGCCAGCATCCTGGAAATCAGCAAACATTACCGCTTTACACAAAAAAGGTGCAAAAACAGATCCTTGCAACTACAGACCAATCAGCCTGCTCCCAATTATCAGCAAAGTCATGGAATCCATCATTGCTTCGGATATGAAATCTTTCCTCTTCTCCAATGGCTTGATCTCTGATCATCAATTTGGTTTCAGACCAGGTCACTCTACTCTGGACATGCTGCTTCTGCTGTCTCAACAATGGATGGAGGTCCTCAATGCCAAACAGGAAATCAGAGCTGTCTCCCTTGACATATCACGTGCCTTCGATACGGTCTGGCACCCAGCTCTGCTCACCAAACTCTCCTCCTATGGTATCCATGGAAATCTCCATGCATGGCTTGCGGACTTCCTCTCTGGTCGTAGTCAACGTGTGGCCCTGAATGGATTTCTCTCATCTCCCCTTCCTGTTCAGGCTGGAGTTCCCCAAGGCAGTGTGCTGGGCCCTGTGCTTTTTCTGGTCTTTATCAATGATCTCTCCGACTCTCTGGAAAATCCTCTCTATCTCTTTGCTGATGACTCCACTCTCTGCCGCTCCATTCCTCTTCCCACAGATCGGCAGTCTGCAGCCTCCTCACTCTCTGAAGACCTTGACAAAATCACAGACTGGTCAAACAAGTGGAACATGTCTTTCAATCCTGACAAATCTCACACTCTTACTATGTCTCTCCGAAAAGATCGACTGGACAACCCTCCCATCTACTTTCTCAACAATCCTCTCCAAGAAGTTCTGTCGCTCAAGCTTTTGGGTCTCACTATCTGCCATGATCTTTCTTGGGAAAACCACATTTCCAAGCTGGCCTTCAAAGCCAGTCGCCGACTGGGCATCCTCCGTCGTGCGAAGTCCTTCCTAGGCACACCTGAGCTCCTCACCACATACAAGGCTTTCATCCACAGCTCAATGGAATACTGTTCTCCCCTATGGGCTGGTGCTCCTGCCTCACACCTGGCTCGGCTTCACGCTGTTGAATCCAAAGCTTTCAGAATCATTGGAATCTCCCGCGATGAAGCTATCTCTGAGGGCCTTTCACTCACTCACCGCAGGCAGGTAGGTGGTCTTTCTGTCTTCTACCGACTCCTCTCCGGCCTTGCTCCCCCAGCTCTCTCGGTGCTCTGTCCCCCAAATATTCCTACAGGTCGCACAAGATCTGCCAGCCACCCTCTGATGGTTAAACTGCCGAAATCTCGGCTCTCTGCTCACCTTCACTCTTTCATTCCTCTTTTCTCCCACCTCTGGAACAAACTCCCACACTCACTTCAATCACACTCCTCCCTCCAGGTATTTAAAACAGCTGTTCACCACCATCTCTTATCTTCCCCCATCCAAAACCTTGATCTTTTCTACCTCCACTAATTCACCCCAGATCCACCTTGTTTGAAATTCCAACTTCTTTCCTGGAAGTCCTGGCAGTGTCCATATGTTTTATACCTCTCCCACCCCCCCCCTTCCCATGCCTCCCCCCAAAGCCCTCTCCCTCCCACAGTTCTCTCGATGTCTCCATGTCTCTCGGTCCCTGCTCTCAAATGTTGTGTTTGTGTCCTTCCCCCTCTCTCCTCATCTTGTCTACCGCTCCTGATGTTATTTGTTTTATGTGTCTGTTTGTCTTTCTGTGTGATTAATGTTCGCTCTTTCACGAGCCTCGATCTTGTATACAAAAAAAAACAAAAAAAAAAACAACAAAATACACACATACATGCACACATACATACATATACATACATACATACACACCTACATACAAGCATATATACATACATAAATACATACACACATACACATATACATACATACATACACAAATACATACATGCATACATACACACATACATACACACACACACATACACACATACATATATACATATATACATACATAATACACACATACACACATACATACATACTGTCGTGCGAATCTCTCCGGTTAATACCAGGGACCGCGGATGGACCAAACGGATATACTTGAGGCGTCGACCAAACACGGATTCGGTAATAAAATGCGGGAGGAAGAAGGGAAGTGGAAGCTGCGGCAAAAGCGCTTACCTTCAGCGAACCGACGGCAGCTTCGATCCTGCAGGGGAATTAACTCAAGCGAACGACAACCAAATTCAATGTACAAAAATAGAGATTTATTCCACGGAACCCGATAACAAGAAACACGACGGTAATCAAATAAACTAAATCCTACGTTGGGATCCCACACACCTCACTTCAGAAACGAGACAGGGGCAAATGAATTAATAAAAGAACACGTTCGTCGTGGGCTGGTGAATGTGGTGCGTCTTAACTGTCTGTCATTTTGTCCCCGTGCGGCTCCAAACTCCGGCGTGAAGGAACCCTCCGTCCGCCTCGCACACTTCGCTAGGCCCGAGCCAACGCCCTCTCCATTCGCACACGAGGTCCCGCCCGTTCACAGCACCGAGCCTCGCTCCTGCACCACACAGATGGTGAACCAACGACCGCCAGGACCTCTCAAGACCAAGAAGAAACGCAAGAGCTTCAAGCACAGAGAGATATTGTGCAGCGTCAAAACAGTCAGAGAGCGCAAGGGCTAGATCTAGAGCTAGAGCTGCTGAAAATGACCTGCAGCGCCCTTTTATAACCTGCGGCGGTGACGTCAACCTTGGCGCACCACCCAAACAGTGCCTTCCACCGAACCTTCCAGCACCTTCCCTCCAATCGCACATTCCCTGTGGCGTGGTCATAGCTCGTGCTACTCGATGTGGCTAGGCCTGCCAGAGGTGTAGCTGGTGGCGGCCATCCGGCAGTGCCCCGAACTGGCTTCCTGCCTGTTTTCCAAAGTCATTGTAAGGGAAGGGAATTTAATTACTGCGTGCACTAATGGGCCTATCTAAGTGTTTATATGGGTATGCATTGCCAGAAGGGACAAAGGTTTGGTGACGGGGGGGGGGGGGGGGTGATGACGAACAAAGGGATCTTATCCATAATCCCTGGACTATTTAGCACGCCCTACTCCCCCGTAGCGGGGACATCAATACAGCTTATCCCGACAAACCGGACTACACATGGAACTTATTACATGGTAGATTCCCTATCGCGACAGTCGAAGACCTACCTATACAGATCTACCTGACTCTAGATATTCCTTTACCCCACCGACATAACAATACATACATACATAAATACATACATACATACAAACACATGCATACATACACACACACATACAAACATACATACGTATACAATATCAAGGGGCGTGGAAGCGCTAGAATACTGAATAGATCACGACACAACAGAACAAAAGGAAGAGTAGAAAGAGGGCGGAAACCCCAACAGTAGGGTTGAATAACAAAATAGAGGAGACTTGGACAAATTAGGGACGTGGAGAGGAAGGAGTGGTTTGGGGAAGATGTCAAATGGGTGTCCCATCTGCCGTCATTATATAGTTGGTGGACGCTATAATCCTTGCACTGAAACTGTTTCGGTATAACCGACACGCTCTGTAACAGAATATGAGTATGGTACATCAGCATCATATATTTTTTAGATTTACCATGAATACTCTTTACAGAGCGTTGGTGCTGCCCAAACCGTTTCATGGCAAGGATTATACTGGGTGGTTTGCCATTGCCCTCACAGCATTGTTTGTCCATGCTCTATCCTTTAAATGCTGAGCATCAAGCAAGGAAGCAGCATGAACCATTTTTAATGTATTTGCTTTTAAAGTAATTGACAACTGCAATGATTAAATACACGACTGTATGGGATTTCAATCATTGACTTCCCAAGTGGACTGTCTAACCATTACCCTAACTGAGCAATGGATGCTTAAAAATTAGGTGTAAGTGTGACAGGCCCCCCCATTTTGTTCAGAAACCTTGAAGAAAATACTGGTCTGGCAAGTTTTCACCAATGCCAATGTGGTGGAGGAACTGTTTGGCATTTAAGACTATCATCATTTAAGACATTCTTCTTTCCTGGAAGTCCTAGCAGTGTCCATGTGTCCAACTATTAGTGTCCAACTAAACTATTAAACTATTAGTATTAACTAGCAGTGTCCAACTATTATGATAAAAAAGTGACAGTGGTTATGCGGTTACCTTGAAACTTGCAGATGAAGGTTCAAGTCCTTTCTTTTTTTAAATAATTTTAAGATATGATGGGTTTTCAAATGTATGGAAAGTGGGAGGTGTTCCGTAAATTCATTCAGGGTTGTATATAAAGGTAAGCTTAAGGTGTTTGGTTCTCGTTTTGAAGAGAAAGTCTCTCAGATAATAAATATTAAAACAATTGTTGCTACAAATGAAATTATAGACCCAATACAAGATAAAACATTTCATGTGGAGTAAGCATCTGGGTAGTCAGAGTAGCGACGAGGTATTCCTGCTAACCCTAAGAAATGATGTGGGAAGAAAATGAGATTTACCCCCGTAAATATAACTCAGAAGTGAATTTTATCCCAGGTTTTGTTAATTGAGTATCCGGAGAAGAGAGGAAATCAGTGTATGTTCTTTGCTGTTGTACTTGTGTGCTTCCCTCTCTCCCCATCTTGTCTCCCAGTCCCTTTATCTTATGTTTTGTGTGTCCGTTTTTTTTTGTGATTCATGTTAGCTCTTACACGAGCCTCGATCTTGTATACAAAAAATATATATATATATATATATCACATGAGTTTTCCTCCTCAACTCTTGGGCAGAGTCCACTCCATGCTGATGAAGGTTAGAGAGCCAGAAATGCATCCATGGATCGATTCCATTCCCACTGTTTATTTGCAGTGGGTGCTTCCGTGTCATTCACAGGCTGCAAGAAAAAGTTGGAAGTCGCTATTTTAATTGTAATATCATATTTTCCGAATGGAAAATCCTCGTAAACTGTGTTGTGGATGTCAAAATATGGTGGGTGGGTGGCAGGCACTCCCCTATTGGTCAGAACCCTTGTGGGAAACACTGGTGTGTCACAAAGATTCATGGTCACTCTTTCAGTCAAGACTCAAGAGGTACTATTTGACATATTTTTAACAGGATTGGTCTTAGTCTAAGGAACTAGAGGATATTACACTGAAGATAAACTCAGCAGGATTAGACCTGAGCAGGAGGCAAATTTGGCATGCGTGTTAACCATGTGTGTGGTTATCATCGCTAATTTGATCAAAATTTCAGAATTTGACACACTAATGTAAATTATTATTCTCCACCAAAATAATTTACCATGCTGGAGGCACGTCCATAATCCAAATAACCACAGTGAATAAAGAAAAACTTGTGCTTTAATTGTGCAAGACGGGGTGCGGACGCAATAACGCAATTTACGGGGAAAGGAAAACATAGTCAGGGATGTGTTTAATCTAGAACACAAACGGATAATCTTTACTAAACCAAATGTTAAGCACACCTACACAAACAGGAAAGAACAAATTGAAAAGGAAAAAAAAGAGGAGGGGTGAAGAGGAGGAGCAGGCTTTCCATCAGCCTGAGGCACTGTAGCTGGGTCCATGTGGACCATGCAGACTATGTCGGTCCCCCATGTGCATATCTGACAGAGGGTCACACTGAGCTCCACCACGTTGAACCACACATGAAGGTCAGTGTGTAAGCAGAGGTCTCTTGCAGAAGGAACACATTGGCCCTTTCAGGGGCTCTGTTGTATGACATTCTGCCCACTGATTGGTGCAGTGTATCCAGGCACATGATCCATGGAGTCCATCCAGGAGCGAGCTCCCGAATGTCCACCAATGCAGCCACACCTTCCTCCCTCCCCCCCTCTCACCCCCCTGCCCCCCGCACACACAAACGGAGGGATTGTGCGTCATTGCACGAGGGGCGATGAATTAAGCGGAGGTGGGGGGAGGGGGGTAAGAGGAAACTAAAGAGCCTCCAATGGATTTTGTATACCACTGTTAGACCAGATCTGGATCCGGACCTGAACCAAAATCTAATCAGCTTGTTCTTGTCACCTAACCAACTCATACACCTAGTTTTGTCATAAATAGTCCAAAACTTTTTGAAATATCATGCTATATATAGTTTTTGGCCTCATATCTCAACAATGAAGAATCACTTTAAAAAAACTTTTTTGTATCCGGATCCGGATTTGGATCCTCACCAAAATCGAATCGATTCGTCCTTTTCATACATCCAACCTTTCCACCAAGTTTCGACGGAATCCGTCCATAACGTTTGAGATATCGTGCTTTGTATTATTTTTGCCCTATCTCTCAATTGTGAAGAAAAAAAAAAGAAAAAAAATAATTATATTGTCGGATCCGGACCCTGATCTTCACCAAATTCTAACAATTTCATCCTTGTCACATAGCAAACTTCTCCACCAAATTTCATCCGAATATGTTCACAACATTTTGAGATATCCTGTTAACAGACAAGCAGACAGATAGACAGAAGCCTCTCCTCAGTGAAAGACACATGAAAGCCCACAGAATCTTGTTTCTCACAGTCTGAGAGTCCTTTCGGTGCTTTTTTGCAAACTCCAAGCGGGCTTTCATGTGTCTTTCACTGAGGAGAGGCTTCCGTCTGGCCACTCTGCCATAAAGTCCAGATCGGTGGAGTGTTGCAGTGATGGTTGTCCTTCTGGAAGTTTCTCCCATCTCCACACAGGATCTCTGGAGCTCAGCCAGAGCGACCATCGGGTTCTTGGTCACCTCTCTTACCAAGGCCCTCCTCCCCCGATTGCTCAGTTTGGCCGGGCGGCCAGCTCTAGGAAGAGTCCTGGTTGTTCCAAACTTCTTCCATTTAAGAACTATGGAGGCCACTGTGCTCTTGGGAACCTTCAATGCAGCAGAAATTTTTTGTAGGCTTCCCCAGATCTGTGCCTCCACACAATCCTGTCTCTGAGCTCTGCAGACAGTTCCTTCGACCTCATAGCTTGGTTTTTGCTCTGATATGCATTGTCAGCCGTGAGACCTTATATAGACAGGTGTGTGCCTTTCCAAATCATGTCCAATCAATTGAATTTACCACAGGTGGACTCAAATAAAGGTGTCGAAACATCTCAAAGATGATCAAGAGAAATGGGAGGCACCTGAGCTAAATCTCAAGTGTCATAGCAAAGGGTCTGAATACTTATGTCAATGTGATATTTCAGTTTTTTCTTTTTAATAAATTTGCAAAACTTTCTAAAATCCTGTTTCCTCTTTGTCATTATGGGGTATTAAGTGTAGAT
This sequence comes from Myxine glutinosa, assembly GCF_964187855.1. Taxonomy (NCBI): domain Eukaryota; kingdom Metazoa; phylum Chordata; class Myxini; order Myxiniformes; family Myxinidae; genus Myxine; species Myxine glutinosa. The sequence goes on from NC_136268.1 coordinate 83,355,957, forward strand.
TGATGAGGGAAAAAATGAATTTAAACGATTTCAGCATAAGGCTGCAACATAACAAAAAGTGAAAAAAGTGAAGGGGTCTGAATACTTTCTGAATGCACTGTATATGGTATAAGATTGGAGTGGTTGGGATTATACATTTTAAAAGAAGAAAGGCGCTTCCATCCAAAGAGTAAACTAGATATACTCTGCTAATTTGTGCAATGGTGGTCTGGGAAGGGGGGTTGAGGGTCTGGGAGGAGTGGGGGGTTGGGTGAGGAGGGTCTGTAAAGGGGATATAAAGTGCCCCCTCCCCGGGTAAGGAACTTTTGGAATCCAATATTAACCAAACATCGGCACTTTAATTGTTTAAAATGAACGAAGGTACCAATATAAACCGAGGAGTGCTGTGATATCTTTGTTGTTAAGAAATGTGTTTTTCATTTTTTGAGCTCTTTCAATCAGGGCTTGAATAAAAGGCATCCTTTTTTTTTCTTTCCTGGTATTTTACAACGGGCTTCCGGCTAGTACCCCATACTGTCAAAGTGTGATTTTTTTATTTGAAATTTTTACAAAATTATTAAAAATGAAATACAGAAATATCTCATTTATATAAGTATTCAACCCCCTGCGTCAATACTTTGTAGAAGCGACTTTGGCAGCGATTAAAGCTTTCAGTATTCTTGGGTTTGTCTGTATCGGCTTTGCACATCTGGATTTGGGGAGTTTCTCCCATTCCTCATTGCAGATTTGCTCAAGCTCAGTCAAGTCAAGTTGGATGTGGAGCGTTGGTGAACAACAATCTTCAATCTTTCCACAGATTCTCAATGGGATTCATGTCTGAGCTTTGCCTGGACCACTCAATAACTTTCACGTTCTTTGTAGGAAGCCATTACAGTGTTGCTTTGGCCGCATGCTTGGGGACATTGTCCTGTTGGAACGTAAATCTTCGCCACATTCTAAAAATGTTTGCACTGAAGCAGGTTCTCTGAAGGTGGTTCTCCTGATGACTGAAGCAGGTTCCCCTCAAGGATTTGCCTGCATTTGGCTCCATTCATTATTCCCTCTATCCTTACAAGTCTTCCAGTGCCTGTTGCTGAAAAGCATCCCCATAGCATGATGCTGCAACTACCATGCTTCACGGTTGGGATGGTGATAGATTGGCGATGAGCTGTGCGCGGATTCCGCCAGATGTAGAGCTTTGCATTCAGGTCAAAGAGTTCAATTTTTGTCTCATCAGATCACAGAATATTTTGCCTCATGCACTGAGTCTTTCACATGCCTTTTTGCAAACTCCATGCATGCCGTCATGTGCCTTTTTCTCAGGAGTGGCTTCCGTCTAGCAACTCTCCCATCAAGCCGAGATTTGTGAATGTCTGCAGAGACTGTTGTCCTTCCAGCAGATTTTCCCATCTTAGCTAAGGCACTCTGAAGTTCTGTCAGAGTGGTCATTGGGTTCTTGGTCACTTCCCTGACCAAGGTCCTTCTTGCCCGGATGCTCAGTTTAGTCAGACATTAAGATGGACGGCCAGCTCTAGGAAGAGTCTGTAGTTCCATATTCTTTCCATTTACTAATAATGGAGCTCACTGTGCTCTTTGGAACTTTCAACACACTATACATTATTTTATACCCTTCCCCAGATCTATGCCACCTCACAATTCTATCGCAGAGTTCTACGGCCAGTTCCTTGGACTTCATGGTGGAGTTTCTGCTCTAACATGCACTATCAACTGTGGGACCTTAAGGTGTGTTTCTTTCTAAATCATGTCCATTCAATTGAATTGGCCCCAGATGGACTCCAATCACGTTGTCGAGACATCTCAAGCATGACGAAAGGAAATTGGATGCTCTGAGCTCAATTTGGAGTGTCATAGCAAAGGGGTTGAATAATTATTGACTCTAGACATTTCAGCTTTTCATTTTTAATTGCTTTGTAAAAATTACTGAAAAGAAAATTCAACTTTGACATTATGGAGTATTATGTGTAGATCAGTGGCAAAAAAAATCTCAATTTAATCCATTTTAAATTCAGGCTGTAACATAAAATGTGAAAAAAGTCAAGGGGTGTGAATACTTTCTGAAGGCAATGTATAGTTGACACTCCTGACCGCAACTGTCCTGTGTGTATTCGCTGGTGGATGTTCGAGTATTTATTTACCTCCACCACCACAGGTGGACAGAGGATATGTTTTTACCCTTGGTGGTGCGTGTGCAGCCTGTGGTTGGTTGGCTGCATCATTTTCTGGGGACAAAGCTGTGCTGCTGATGCAATGCCCCCCATTAGCAGTGAGCTGGTACTCATTTTGTCGATCTCAAAAGGATGACTGCCTGAGTCAACCCACCTGGTGTTAATTCAATGGACTGACAGTGGGTTCACCTCAGGATCCAAATGTCTCAAGCCAGCCACGTTAACCGTTAAGCCAACACCAAGCTTTTTTCAACCCTGTTGTGTTTGTTTGTCTGTCTGTCTGTTTGTCAATGATCAGGATATCTCAAAATGATATTTATGGATTTGGACGAAACTTGGTGGACAGTTTGGGTGTGTCACATGAAAAAAAATTAACGAGAACTTAATGAAGATCCATATCCGGTTCTGAATATGAGTATTTTAAAAGTGATTTTTCATCATTGAGTGCAGTTTTTTTTTTTTGTGTGAACAAGGTCGAGGCTCGTGTAAGAGCTAGCATTGATCACAAAAAAGACAAACTGACACATAAAACATAAAACATATGATAAAGGGAGCGGGAGAACAAGATGGAGAGAAGGGACATCGGGAGATTTGTGGGAGGGAGAGGGCTTGGGTGGGAAGAGGCATGGGAATGGGAGGAGTGTGGGGGGAGAGTGGGGTGGGGTGGGAGAGATAAAAAAAAACACGTGGACACTGCTAGGTCTTCCAAATAGATATAGATAGTGAATAATATAACTAGGATAGATATAAAATAACTAGGATAGAGCCAAAAACGATATACAGCAGAATATCTGAAAACGTTATGGACTCGTGGGTAAGTGGTGGGTGAGTTTGTTAGGTCACAAGAACCAGCCGATTCGATTTTGGTTCAGGTCCGAATCCAGATCTGACCTATCAGTGGGATACAAAACACCAAGTCATACCCAAAACTTTTAAAAATGCTACATGCTGCTTCCTTGATGCTCAGTTTTATAAAGGATAGAGTACGGAAAGAAGCACTCATAGGTTGGCAATGGTAACCATTGTGTGGGCTTTGGTGGATGTGATGGCATCCTCCTGCATTGAAATTCCTTGTAAGGGAACTCAAATGAAATATCAACTATTTACTATGAATGTCAGACTACAGACTTTATGACTGGGCAGATTCCATGACGTTGACCATGAACGGTCTCCAGTCGAGGATAACTGCCTTTGGTGTGACAGCAGTTCAGTCCCAAAAATGATGGGTTTCGGATTCCATGACGCGTCACCAATTTTTGTTTTTTTCTATGCATGATCGAGACTCGTGGAAGAGCATGAGCAGAATGCAAAGGAACAAAATTGAAAGGGGGAAACACCAACAGCAGAGCAGAAGTGAGAGTGAGATGAAGAACTATGATACATAGTTTGTGGCACACGAGACCATTTGGCGGAGTGAGATGAACAACTATGATACATAGTTTGTGGCACACGAGACCATTTGGCGGAGTAAGATGAAGAACTATGATACATAGTTTGTGGCGCACGATACCATTTGGTGGAGTGAGATGAAGAACTATGATACATAGTTTGTGGCGCACGAGACCATTTGGCGGAGTGAGATGAAGAACTATGATACATCGTTTGTGGCGCACGAGACCATTTGGCGGAGTGAGATGAAGAACTGTGATACATAGTTTGTGGCGCACGAGACCATTTGGCGGAGTGAGATGAAGAACTGTGATACATAGTTTGTGGCGCACGAGACCATTTGGCGGAGTGAGATGAAGAACTGTGATACATAGTTTGTGGCGCACGAGACCATTTGGCGGAGTGAGATGAAGAACGATGATACATAGTGTGTGGCGCACGAGACCATTTGGCAGAGTGAGATAAGAACTATGATACATAGTTTGTGGCGCACGAGACCATTTGGCGAAGTGAGATGAAGAACTGTGATACATAGTTTGTGGCGCACGAGACCATTTGGCGGAGTGAGATGAAGAACTATGATACATAGTGTGTGGCGCACGAGACCATTTGGCAGAGTGAGATGAAGAACTATGATACATAGTTTGTGGCGCACGAGACCATTTGGCAGAGTGAGATGAAGAACTATGATACATAGTTTGTAGCACACGAGACCATTTGGCAGAGTGAGATGAAGAACTATCATACATAGTTTGTGGCGCACGAGACCATTTGGCGAAGTGAGATGAAGAACTGTGATACATAGTTTGTGGCGCACGAGACCATTTGGCAGAGTGAGATGAAGAACTATGATACATAGTTTGTGGCACACGAGACCATTTGGCAGAGTGAGATGAAGAACTATGATACATAGTTTGTGGCGCACGAGACCATTTGGCAGAGTGAGATAAGAACTATGATACATAGTTTGTGGCGCAGGAGACCATTTGGCAGAGTGAGATGAAGAACTATGATACATAGTTTGTGGCACACGAGACCATTTGGCAGAGTGAGATAAGAACTATCATACATAGTTTGTGGCGCACGAGACCATTTGGCGAAGTGAGATGAAGAACTGTGATACATAGTTTGTGGCGCACGAGACCATTTGGCAGAGTGAGATGAAGAACTATGATACATAGTTTGTGGCACACGAGACCATTTGGCGGAGTGAGATGAAGAACTATGATACATAGTTTGTGGCGCACGAGACCATTTGGCAGAGTGAGATAAGAACTATGATACATAGTTTGTGGCGCAGGAGACCATTTGGCAGAGTGAGATGAAGAACTATGATACATAGTTTGTGGCGCACGAGACCATTTGGCGGTTCTTGCAAATGATGTGTTGGATTGATTAATATTCCTTTTGGTTATAAAAACGATTTCCTTTTCAAGTAAATAAGATTCCATGATCTTCGTCGAGTTGTTAGGTTTAGGGTTATGGTTGTACAACCAGCTCTGTACAACAGGAGGCGCACTTTGTAGCTGTCATTACATTTCCTCCTTCGGTACCCTTTGCAACCTAAAAGCTCCTCCAAGGGTCTTGCATCTATCCCCGAGTACGTGTACTGACGCCAAATGTTGAGCACTTTTCATAGAAAAGGAACTTTATTTTATTTTAACTCAAGTTTACTGAAGTCCCTTCCGACCCCACTCTATTTCTCAGCTGATCTTGCTGTAGTTCAAACAAACCGCCGCCTGATGTCTGGTTAGTCGTTGCATGCCCACGTTTTTGACCTTTTATTGTGTCCGAGGCTTTAATCCTGCTCTCCCTTACATGTCTGTTGCCATATTATAAAACATTTTTTTTGAAGTATAGTTTCATATAGCCTCTGACAAGATGTATTTTGGAACCAACGCCATGCCTTTCAACTTTAGTCCAATGGATACAATCGTGTAGGTTGAGCGAGGTGTCTACGAATAAACAGCCAATTGGGGTAAGATAAAATAAAACAAGTACGGAGTGCGAATACTTCGTTTTGAGATGCATTTCATTGCCTGCTTTTCGCACCTGATGTCAAGTCGCTCCAGCTGGCAACGCCCGGGAATTCGAAACAACAAGGGGGATGGGGTGTCTCCAGAACACAGTTTTCACTCTCTGTAATCGGTTGCATCAGAACTGTTGAGCAGGTGAACATTGGCTCACGCTCACTGTTGTATACAATAAGTAAATATTTGCTGCAAGGGCAAAAGCAGAAAGCAGCAACGTAATGAGGTGACGCATCGCTGGGAATTCATTGTTGTGCCAATCAGGTGTGCGCAGTAATTGCAGAACTTTTCATGAGCGTAAAACCCACGCAGTGCTCGTGGTATCTTGGCAACTTTCCCTCTCAAAAGCCCCTAATTTCACGCACAATAACCCCTTTGTTTAATGGCCTGTTTCGCACAAGCCGCGCAGACTGATTCTCGTCGTTCCATCACCCCCTCCCTCGCACTCCTCCGCATCTCCACCCCACGCATCCTCCTCTCCTCTTGCATTGGATGGAGCTATTTCTATAGTCCGTTTCATTAATGGTAGACACAAAACGGTGTTGCCCACATTCTAACAAGCCAGACACAAATCGGTGGAATGTCCAAATCTACCGAGACGGTGTTGTGTGAATGCTAAAAGGGAAACGTGTTTGATTATTTGATTTCCGTGTCATTTCGTGTTTTCCAAGTATTTTTTGTATACAAAGTCAAGTCTCATGGAAGAACAAGGACACATAACAGATCAGGGAAAAACAGAGCAAAAGGAACAGTAGAAAGAGGGGGAAGCACCTACAGCATGGCTAAAGGACAAAATAGAGGGAGACTTCGGCTAATAAGGGAAGGGAGGAGGAATGAGGAGTCAAGGAGGGGAAATTGGGTCACGTTGAGTTGGCAGTAAGGACAATACTCTGGAAGAAAGAAGTGGAACGAGGAACACAGCATCCAAACAGAGACAGAACTTGCACCCCTTCTATCCAAGGAGTAGGCCCTGAGCAACACATAACAAATTGAAGAATAAGGCAGGCACGAGAAGTTACGATTTAACACATAATATTGGACGGAAAGACAAAAAGCAACACAGAGACGAAAATACAACACAAACACAGGGATCTGCTTCGGAAAGCTTAGCTTTGATGAGGTGGAAGGAGCAGTTGCACATTCAATCTCCATGTGGAGCAAACCCCCAAGTATAAGTTAATTCTGGAGCAAGTATAAGTATATTTTAAGGCAAGTATACCTTTTTGAAGCAAGTATACCTTTTTTAAGCAAGTATAACTTTTTCGAAGCAAGTATATCTTTTTGAAGCAAGTATAACTTTTTTAAGCAAGTATACCTTTTTGAAGCAAGTATAACTTTTTAAGCAAGTATAACTTTTTTAAGCAAGTATAAATTTTTCGAAGCCAGTATACCTTTTTTAAGCAAGTATGACTTTTTTAAGCAAGTATAACTTTTTCGAAGCCAGTATACCTTTTTTAAGCAAGTATGACTTTTTTAAGCAAGTATAACTTTTTCGAAGCCAGTATACCTTTTTTAAGCAAGTATAACTTTTTCGAAGCCAGTATACCTTTTTTAAGCAAGTATGACTTTTTTAAGCAAGTATAACTTTTTCGAAGCCAGTATACCTTTTTTAAGCAAGTATAACTTTTTCGAAGCCAGTATACCTTTTTTAAGCAAGTATGACTTTTTTAAGCAAGTATACCTTTTTTAAGCAAGTATGACTTTTTTAAGCAAGTATAACTTTTTCGAAGCCAGTATACCTTTTTTAAGCAAGTATAACTTTTTTGAAGCAAGTATATCTTTTTGAAGCAAGTGTAACTTTTTAAAGAAAGTATAACTTTTTTAAGCAAGTATAACTTTTTCGAAGGCAGTATACCTTTTTTAAGCAAGTATAACTTTTTCGAAGCCAGTATACCTTTTTTAAGCAAGTATGACTTTTTTAAGCAAGTATAACTTTTTCGAAGCCAGTATACCTTTTTTAAGCAAGTATAACTTTTTTGAAGCAAGTATATCTTTTTGAAGCAAGTGTAACTTTTTAAAGAAAGTATAACTTTTTTAAGCAAGTATAACTTTTTCGAAGGCAGTATACCTTTTTTAAGCAAGTATAACTTTTTCGAAGCAAGTATATATTTTTGAAGCAAGTATAACTTTTTTAAGCAAGTATAACTTTTTCGAAGGCAGTATACCTTTTTTAAGCAAGTATAACTTTTTCGAAGCAAGTATATATTTTTGAAGCAAGTATAACTTTTTTAAGCAAGTATAACTTTTTCGAAGGCAGTATACCTTTTTTAAGCAAGTCTAACTTTTTCGAAGCAACCATATCTTTTTTAAGCAAGTATGACTTTTATAAAGCAAGTTTTACTTTTTTAAGCAAGTATAACATTTTTAGCAAGTATAACTTTTCAAAGTAAGTTTTACTTGTCAGTAAGTTTTACTTGTTTGAAGTAAGTTTTACTTTTTTAAGCAAGCATATCTTTTTTAAGCAAGTATAACTTTTTTAAAGCACGTTTTACTTTGTTAGGTAAGTTTAACTTTTTAAAGCAAGTATAACTTTTTAAAGCAAGTTTTACTTTTTTAAGCAAGTATTACTTCTTTTTTTTTAACGTATAACTTTTTTAAGCAAGTATAACTTTTAAAAAGCAAGTATAAGTATATTCGATATTTAAACGCAAGTATCAGTTCATTCTGGACACAGTTTGGAATGGCAATTTATACCTGTTATCTCGCAAGTAGCTTACTTCACCTACAAGTAAATGTCTCTATTGTCGGCTTGAGTAAAAGTTGGTCATTTCATAATGTCATTAGGCCGAATGTTGAATCTCAGCCGAGAAATCGGACAGGTCCACCTTGAGACTGTAGAATTTTTCATGATCAGTAATTTACTGTTGTTACTTTATGCATTTGGTATGAAATGGTTTACTCCTAAAGTGTGAGCAATACAGGATGGTGGTGGTGGTGGTTGGGAGGGGGACCCAGCTACACATCAGCAAAACAATCAAGCAATTGTGATGAATGGCCAAATATTGAAATAATGTATTTACAAACCGTCGCATGTGACGAAGGGAAGATTACTGTTCATCAGGGTAAAACTAACCAGTTAAAAGTTAAAAAGCATTTTCATCCTGAAGATTACATCTTCGAAGCGCAATAAATGTCAGCCTGTATTGCTTTTCCTGGCAGGCGGCGTTGCTGTAACAGCTGGGGCAATGCCTTGTCCTCGGCAACTAAGCCAGGAAACGGGGTTTTAAAACCAAACAACAGCTGAATCGATGTTCAGGCAGTGCGTTTCTGGTCCCGTCTGTGTATCTCCCCTGCCGTGTAAAAGTGACGCATCAGCTGCCCGCTGGCACATTGGGACGACAAAATGGATGGAATTGGTCGAGCACTGCTCCTCTAAGGCCGCTTCCACACAGGTCACAAGGAATCTGTCCGACCCACTGTGACCACTTCCAGATTCATGGACAATCCACCAAGTTTAGGCAAAGGCGACAAGCCATGGGTACCCTGTTTCAGCGGAATTTTTGAAGCTGTACATTGTCATTGTCGTTCTATTGTTTTTTCACCATTGCGTGGGATATGTATGGTATATACTTGTGTGTATGTATGTGTATATATATATATATATATATATATATATATATATATATATATATATATATATATATATATATATATATATACATAACTATGACAAATAGTAGAAACTCCACAGTACGGGCAGGGCGTCTCATTTGCATTAAATAAACAATCGGGATATTAAATCAGACGCGGACGTAGCTTCAGGACGGTCGATCATTAATTTTCGACAAGCTTTCGACCAACAAAGGTCTTCTTCTTAGTCGTCCCCAAGTTCAGCGGAAGAAGCTTCATTTTGTTCCCCTGAACTTGGGGACGACTAAGAAGAAGACCTTTGTTGGGCGAAAGCTTGTCGAAAATTAAAGATCGACCGTCCTGAAGCTACGTCCGCGTCTGATTTAATCTCCCGATTTTATATATATATATATTGTTACAGACGTGGCTTAGATGTTATTTACCGAGCGGTTTGGTATGACCACGTCTGCACAAGTTACCCGATTATACCCGAACGTTGACTAATCGCGCTACGCTAGGTCAATGAAGGAAAAGACACACGGCTGGGATTAAAATGACACACCAGGGATACGGTTCTCAAGACCTCCGGAGGAGATTATATTCGTTCGGAAGGTTAGATTACAACTACAAGAGGGACAGCAAAGGAAGATAGGCACTTAGACACAATCTTATATTAACCCCAACAGACGACAGATAAACGGGACAAAAGGCTGACTCACACGGGGATTGATGGCTAGGAAAGGCAGGTAGCGATGGCTCCAGGTGCACCTGGGCTCAGGGCAGAATCGACCCGGTCCGGTCCAGAGATGCGGGAGGTTTCACAGCGCTCGAGGTGGCGTCTTGTCGTCTCAAGCTGGGGGCGCATCTGACCTCACATCCGGTGAGTCGCTTCGTATATCCGGCGGGGAGTGACACGCCCTCGGCTCGTTAGCTCCGCCCCAGATGGAATCGGCACGTCGCTTCTCATTGGGTGCGTGCGGGGGGGGGGGGGGTTACCGGCTCCGCCCTTGACGAGGGACTGACAAGGAGCCCCTTCGTGGTAACCCCGTGGAGCGCATGGTCCGGAGCGCATTGTCAATGGCGGCTAACCGAGCCGGTGTGATGACGCACACTCCCCCGCGCAGCGTCGTTGTTGTTGTAATTGTAGTTGTAGTTGTTGTTGTTGTTTGGGGAAGAAGATGGAAGGAGGTATGGGAAAGGTCCTAAACTCACTACTGGTGCCATATAATCACATTCTGGTGCAACGAAGAGTCAGAATTAATGGAAAGGAGTCCTTAACTGACATAGACTAAGAATAACTAGCAAGATGTCCGAAAGTTGTCTACGTGAGATGCGGTGGACCTGGGCACGACATTTAATGGGGGAAAAAGGGGAAGGTCGGCTCTACTGATTGTTGTTTACAGACAATGGGACTAGGGAATGGGGGATTGGGGATAGTTGGGGAGTATTGGGGAAATAGGGGAATATTTACAAGCGGATATGGAGGCCAAATTCCATATTCGCAACATTGCACCCTTCTCTACCCTCGGGGCGTCCCGACCCGATAAATTTTTACCTACTTTAGTGTGGCACGCAATGTAGTTCCCTCTACTATTAACTCTACCCTGAGTGCGACAGTTTTACAGATATTCACAAATGAGTAAATATGTCCCCCTGCGACGTTGCACCCTTCTCCTCACAGAAACACACCCACAGGATAACCGAATCCGGAAAGAATCCTCAAACTAAACATACAGCCGGTAGGGAGCATTATTTACACAAGACTACGCTGATATTTACACTACGATCCAGGACCTGTTTTTGGAGGAACACATGCAGGTGTTATGCATAGAGAGAGCACGCATGCTAGCATCGATACACCAACCCACGAGTGCTCTGTGGCCTACGGCCTTTAATAATGTGCAGAGCACCCCTTCCAAGCATCAAGCACCACCCCATCACACAGTGAGCACCATCCGGTGCACCAATAAAGTGTCTATAAATCATTGTGTGGTGTCGCAGCCGGCCGATGTTCTGCCGCTGGTCTTGCCTTCGTGTGGTGCACTTGGCCTTCTTACTTCTTTTTAAAAATAAAGAAAGGCGCCAACCACGTCCATTTCTTTATTGTGGCCGTCAGGGGGCCAACTGTTAGTGGTTCACCTGTTTGGCATAGGTGCCACGTTGACCCATAGGTCCTTCCACGGGTGGTGCTTGGCCGCAAAAGAGCTGCGGTCCATTGTGGGTGGCCACAAACATTGCGGTCCATATGGTGTATCGATCCAAGCAGCAAACAGCGAAAGTGCAGGCCCACAACTGCGAAGCCAGCACCTCTCTCTCCTCTCTCTCTACCCCAAAGCCAGATCCTCGGAGGTGGGAGACAAAAGAAGCAGACAAGTGAGTAAGGTGGTAAGGGCGCAAAAGTGCACGCAATGCAAGGTAATGCACACTGGGGGCACATGGGAACCAGGTGAGACACGTACGTTCCTACCGTACGCCCCCCCCCCCACCAGGTAACCTACATGGCCCCTCCCTTACCCCTTACTGTATCCACAAAACACAACACTACCCATAAACATCTATTTTACCAATCAACAAACGTCCCTACTGTCTTCCCCGTTCCTCCCATATACCAAATTCGTCTTCTCTCCCTCCTAACCAATCATATTTGCCATCTCCAACTGCACATCAAGATTTGCCATTACCAATTCATCATCAGTCCCTCCTAGGGAGGGAGAGATGGAATCACCCCAATGTCTCATCCACGTCGTGATGCGTCTCACAAATCCTCACAGCAATTCTCATTTCTGCACACAGAACAAAGAAAACACAGGTGTGGAGTCATCATCACCACAGGTAAGTGGCTGCGTATGGTGCGACAGGTTCATCAATCCTAACTATTTCCTAAATGACTTTAACAACTTTACACTACCCGGGGTCTTTCTCCGGCCAAACCATTGGCCCTCTTACACTATGGGTTCTAAAAACCAATTCCCATTGGCCAAACTGTGGTGCTCTTCAATTTGGGGTCTCACTCCCCCGATTCATCTCCCGGTGCCCTCGCACAATTTCTGGGCTGTGGCGTGTACCTCTCCCAGTGGGTCTACCCACCTGCACACCTCCACCACTGCAGTTGCCTCCGAGCTTACCTGCTCCTTACCCTAACCTAACTACCTGGGGAAGGCCCTCTGGCGCTCTCCCCACTCGGTGCCCTCTCTGGCACTGGGCTGCCCGATCCACACCCGGGATCCTCAGGCACCCACTCACAACTACCGGCTCCCAGAGCCCACCTGCGGCCTCACCTGGCCGACATCCTCACAGTGGTGGAGTGCCCAACCAACTACACACACTAACAGGCTACACGCCCAGCCATTTCCACAACACTAATGCACCCATTCACAACACCATTCTGCAACCGCACCACAGATGCCAATATCCAACCACAATTTACCTATACCCTCTACCTAACACTTACACTACCCGCCCCGGGTACTCGTGAAAGGGGTCCACTCTTCCCCCATCCACACCTTCGCACCATGCACACCACTCCGTACCACTTACTCCAACTCTCTCCACACACCTGTACTTGCACACCTGTGCTCTCACACCTGGTGCCACCTGCACCCTTCTCTCCCCAAGCGCATTTGCGCTGATCCACACACTCACTACTCACACACTGCTCCACACACCTGTCCAGTTGCACACCTGTGCAATCACACCTGTTCAATTGCACACCTGTGCAATCACACCTGTTCAATCCTCACACACACGGCATCATCTCAGCTAACTACTCCCTTCTGAAACTTGCGCTTCCCAGTCGTCCCTTTAAACTATTGCGCTCCCTCGTCATTATCATCCACACTAATCTACCTGCGTCCCCACTACAGGTATCAGTCACTAACTAAACTTAACGTCACCTAATGTCAATCTCTTCTAGATCCCTACAATATAACCTAACCCACCCGGGCTAGTTTTCACTGCCATACACCCCATTAGCTATTGCGCATTTGCCCCCACATGGGAAGGGTGGCAGGGATGCCCCCCTTACCCAACGGGCCCATCGCTCCTCAATCCCCCAGTCCTCTGGCACTAATAAGCCCCCCTTATTCAGAGGTACTGGGTCCCGCCTCGGCATCTAAAGCCGAGGCAATCCACGGGGGCGCCTGCTCGCCGGTGTAAGGTCTTATCCGGTCGGCGTGGACGATCCGAGGGAGGGCTCGTGGCCCCATTTTGATCTTAATGACCACGTCACAGATTTGCGACAGGACGACTCCTGGGCCTTGCCAGGGGGAGGTGAGCTTTGGGCACCTTCCCTTCCGCCTCCGGGGATTAAAGAACCAAATCTTCATCCCCGGAGCGTATTGACTCCCCTGGCTCCGGTCGTCGTACCTGCGCTTCATCTTTTCCCCCGCCAGATGGAGTTGGCGGTGGGCGAAGGCATGGACTAGCTCCATGCCTTCCTCTAGGTGACGTGCGTACCCCTCCCTCGGCGGGTTAACCACTGTGTCTGGCACGGGACCGCATAGCAAGTCGGCGGGAGCCCGTAACTCCCGCCCATACATAAGCAACGCTGGACTGCATGCGGTGGCCCCGTGCTGGCTGGTTCGGTAGGCCATGAGCAAATAAGGGAGATGTTCGTCCCAGTCATCCTGACGGGTGGCGGTGAACAGTGCCAGTTGTTGGATTAAAGTTCGGTTGAATCTTTCCACCATCCCGTCAGATTGAGGTCTTAAAGGCGTTGTTCTGGTTTTCCGAATTGACAGGAGACTGCACACATCTTTTAGCAATTTGCTCTCAAAATTTCGTCCCTGGTCGGTGTGCAACTCCTGTGGAATCCCGTGCCGGCACACAAATCCTTCCACGAAGGCCTGCGCTACCACCCCTGCTTCTTGGTTGGGGAGGGCGTAGGCCTCCGGCCACTTGGTGAAATAGTCCATTACAACGAGGATATACTTATTACCTTGGCGGGTGCGGGGCAGCGGTCCTAGAATATCCATAGCCACCCGCTCAAGGGGGGCCCCCACCTGATGTAATTGAAGGGGGGCCCTCATCCTCCGTGCTGGTCCCTTTTTGGCAGAACAGGCGTCGCATCTCCGACACCAGTCCTGTATGTCGCGCCCCATATTCACCCAATAGAACCTCCGGCGGACCCGAGATATTGTCTTTGTCCTGCTCAAATGGCCGCCGGAGCGGGTACCATGCACCTGTTGCAATATGACGTTCTTGAATTTGTCAGGGACTATCACCAGCCAGGAAGTTCTATCAGAGGGAACCTCCACCCACTTGCGATACAAGATGTTGCCTTTCAATTCCAGGGTCTGCCACTGAGCCCAATATGCCTTTGTTTGCGCCCGAGGGGGGTGACCTCTTCCCCCTTTGGTCTTTGCCCCAATTTGACCCATTGGAACACCGGCCCCAGAACAGGATCCTCCTGCTGGGCCGTGCTCCAAGCCAACTCTCCAAATTCTTCGTCCGCGGTTAGTGGCAAAATTGGCCCTCTCACCCGGGTTGCCCGGACAACGAGGGTCGGGTCCGAATCGCCCAATTGCTCCCTCTCCTCGTGTCTCGCACAAAATTTGCAGTTTTCCCCCAGACAAGGACGCCGAGAGAGTGCGTCCGCATTACCATGGGCCTTCCCGGCCCTATGGGCCACATCAAAATCGTACTGCTGCAACTTTTCCAACCACCTTGCAATTTGGCCCTCCGGTTCCTTGAACCGAAGGAGCCATTGCAAGGAGGAATGGTCAGTTCTAACCAAAAATTTCCGCCCGTACAAGTACGGGTGGAAATGGTTCATGGCAGCCAGCATAGCCAATAACTCTTTGCGAGTGACGCAATAATTTCTCTCGGGCCTACTTAAGGCCCGACTATAATAACCAATCACTCTCTCCACGCCCTCCTGTGTCTGAGACAAAACTGCGCCCAATCCTTCCTGGCTCGCATCCGTGTCCAGGGTAAATGCTCCGTCGCTAGTGGGGTAAGCGAGAAGGGGTGCGGATGTTAGACACCCCTTCAATTTTTGGAAGGCCTCGTGGCACTCCCGTGTCCAATTAAATCGCGTCCCCTTCTCCGTAAGCCGGTGGAGGGGACGGGCCAACTCCGCAAATTTCGCCACAAAGCGCCGGTAGTAGGAGCAGAGTCCCAAAAATCCCCGCACCTCTTTGATGGTACGTGGTGCGGGCCACTCCTCTACCGCTTTAATTTTGTCTGGGTCCGTTTTTACCCCCTCGCGGCCGATCACGCGACCTAGATAGGCCACCTCTCTTGCAAACAAAGTGCACTTACTCGGGTTCAGCTTCAACCCTGCCTGTCTGAGGCACCCGAACACCTGGTCCAAATTAGCTACTGCCTGGGGGAACGTTTGGGCATGTACCAGGACGTCATCCAGGTACACCAGGCATGACTGCCATGGCATGCCGCCTAGTACATGCTCCATCAATCTTTCAAAGGTGGCGGGGGCGTTACACAAACCAAACGGCATCACAGTAAACTGATACAGTCCCTTACCTGTGGAAAATGCCGTTTTCTCCTTCCCTGCCCTATCCATCTCCACCTGCCAATACCCACTCTTGAGGTCCAAAGTTGTGAACCAATTTGAGCCCGCAACGGCATCGAGGGTGTCATCAATCCTTGGCAGGGGATATGAGTCCTTGAGTGTCACGTTGTTTAGCTGGCGATAGTCCACGCAGAACCGCGTGGTCCCATCCTTCTTTTTGACCAGCACAACAGGTGACATCCAAGGACTTCCCGAGGGCTCGATCACACCTGCGTCGAGCATTTTTTCAACCTGCTCGTCAGCTTCCGCCCTCTTGCTCCAAGGGAGCCGTCGGGCGGCCTGACGAATAGGCCGGGCCTCACCGGTGTGGATCTGATGTTTCACCAGGCCCGTACGTCCAATATCCTCGGTGGACAGGGAGAAGAGGTCCAAATGGGACCCAACCAGTTTGTGCAAGGCCTCCCTCTGGGTACCTCCCAACTCTACGCTACTACGATTTACCATCTCGCAAATGGGATCGGGCCAATTCCTACTTGTTATTGAAGGCTCCCCCCGGGGTCGGCTCGGCTGGACGTTCTCGCCCCTCACTGTCGCGACTTCCTCAACTGGGGTGCAGCCAGCTACCCTCGTGCCCCTTACTATAGTGCGTGGTTCTGTACTCATATTTATTACTCGGACGGCCACTACCGGTCCGTCCGTTTTTACAAGGGTGCGGCCCACGATTAAACCCGGTATGGACTGCGCTGCCACCGGTTCGACCAGGCCGCAGGACTCCTGCCACGTTGGGCGAGCTGCCCACCGGGCCGGCACTATCGCCTCGGCCCTTGGGGGGATGGTCACGGCCTCGGAAGCCTCCAGCTCCGCTCTCTCGGCCATGCTCACTCCCCCTAACGGCAGCTCTTCTACTCCCACCTGCAGGATCCCCCGGCACAAGTCGATTTTACAGCCGCTGGCAGTCAACAGGTCCAACCCTATTAAACATGGGTCGCACACCTCCGCCACCCAAACATCTATCTCCCTCCTTACCGACCCTAACTTGAGGGTCACAGAACCACGCCCTATGATCGGGGCCGTTACCCCGGTAGCAAGCTGCAAACTATAATTTTGCAGGCGCTGGATCTTATCCCAGCCACCTGCGCTCGAATCAAGGACCACAGGGCTGATGATCGTGGCGCTAGCTCCTGTGTCCACTACGGCGTCTACCCCCACGCCGGCAATTTTGCATCTAATTGTCAGGCTACCGGTTCCAATTTGGCCACAATAAATGACCTGTCGCGTCAATGAGGGCTCTCCTCCATCCTCTGCTGCCGAACACCGCCCTACGTGCCCGACACCTTCTAGTTTCCCGGGGTCTGGCGGGGGGGTGTCTGGGGTCGGCTAACCCGCTCCCCCCTGGGCGGAGTTGAGGACCTCAACCGCCGGGGATCATCCCGGCGCGCGGCTCGACAGTGCCGCGCCAGGTGACCCAGACGGTTGCAGGTATAGCACCTCACCTGATAAGGTGCTTGCCTCCGGAATTCCAAATTTCCCCCCCTGTAGGTCCGAATTGGATTACCCGCTCGTGGTCCACCGCGGGCCACCTCCGGGGCCGCCTGCCATGGTCCAGGTCCTGCCAGGCGCTGGTCCACCAGCCTCCGGACCATGCCCGCCAGGTCAGGACCCACGTCGTGGGCGGGCCCCCTAAGGGGTCCGCCCTCCATCGGGGGTCCCACCTGGCGGACCGCCATTGCGAGACGCTCGCCCCCCCCGGGCCAGGGGCCTCGCTGCTTCCCAACGGGCCGCAGCGTCAGCCGCCTGGCTCAGAGTCTGCGGGCGCCACATGGCGAGCTGTTGCCGGAGCTCAATGTCCGGGAGGGCCTGGATAAAATGGTCCAGCGCCAGGCTTTCCCGGGAATCCGCTGCCATGCTAGCATGTGCGATCCCCACTGCGCGGCGAATGTCGTGGGCAAGTTCCCCGATGGCTTCCTGGGGCTTGCGCTTTCGCAGCGCGAGCTGAGCTTTAACAAGCTCGCTCTGCTGTTCTATGCCGAATCGATTAATTAGGGCGTCGCGGAGGGCTGGCAGGGTGAGAGCACCCGCTGGTAATGCCGTCAGCACCTCCGCCGCCGCGCCGCGCAATGCGGCCACCAGGTGTACTCCACCTTCGTCCTCACCCCAACCGTTACCCTTACACACACAGTCGAACTGCGCCAGGTACGCGCGTAGATCACTCTTGCCGTCATACGGCGCGAGTGGGACCTTGTGGGACCACCTCGTATGCGAGTCGTTGCCCGCCGGCCGGACCCCGTGCGTCGCCCCTTGCGGGGTCAGCGCGGGGCCGAACCGGCCGGGCCCCCACAGTACATGACCCCCAAGGGGCTCTCGTGCCTCCCCGGTCCCTCCAACTACTACCCCTGTTGGCGTCGATGCATGGGTCACACCTCCGCAACCCGCTACCCATTCCATACCACCACAACCTTGCTCACCCACACCTCGCACCTCTCGTTCCATACCCTCCGGACCAGCCATACACCTCACTCGTGGCCTCTCACGAACATCCGGGTCTATCTCGACCCCCAAGCTTATTAAATCACCTGGCGCATCATACGCACGACCATATTGGTCACCACTTACCCCGGGTCCTCTTTCTCCTCGCTTCTCCTCCATCACCTGCGAATCCCTCATCCGGTTAATGAGCACATCATCACGATCCGAACACAGACTTTGGACCAATTCTTTTACTTCCTCCTTTATCTCTTTCTTATCCTCTCTCCGTCGCTTCTTAATTTCGCTCACCCCTTCTTCCACTTCTTCTAATTTCTGCTTCACCTCCTTCATCTCTTCGTGCGCCCCTTTAAGTTCTTCCTCTAACTCCACTTTATTTTTTTCTATGTGCTCCCGCACCTCCCGCTCTTTAACCTCCATCACCTCTACCACCTTGTCCATTTTCCTCGTCAGGTCCTCATGTACCGTCTGACACTCTTTTTTAATTACCCCTACGTCCTTTTTCATCTCCTTCTGTGTCGATTTTAAGCCCTCTATTACCGCTGTGTTCTTCTTTACCTGGTCCCCCAACTCCTTTTGTCCCACTGTCAGTTGTTCTACTCCCAGCGTCAACTCCTCTATACCACCTTGCAATTTTACAGTCCCCTTTCTCACCTCCTTCTCCATGCGCTCCTTACAGTGCCTCACCTCCTCGCGCACTCCTCCGACCTCCTCACTCACTCCTCTCCTGATCTCCTCTCCCATCACTTGCATCTCCTGCCCAGATGCCACCCTCATCTGCTCCATTTCCTCCCTGTGAGCATCCAGTTTGGCTTCTACCCCCATTCTGACCCCCTCTATCTGCTGCCCCATTTGGTTAACTTCCCTTTCCGCTTGGTCCCTCATGTCCCTCAATTTGCCTTCCATACTGTTTTCTAACCCCTCTAACCCATTTTTCACTCCCTCTATCTGATTCTCCTGGGCAGCCATTCTATTTTCTACCCCCATTAACCCATTTTTCACTTCTTTTATCCCGTTGTCTAACCCCTCAAATTTGTCGTCTAACTTCCCAAATTTCTTGTCTAATCCCTTAAAATTATTGTCTAACCCCTCACCGGTACCCCTCGCTTCGTCCCTCATTACCCCCATTTGGTTTCCCATTACCCCCATTTGGCCCTCTAATCGCTCACTATCAGCCCTCAATCCCACAATTTGGTTTCCCAATTGCTGACTATTAGCCCTCATCTCGTCCTTCATTTCTTCACCCGACTTAACCATAAAGGCCTTTATTTGTTCCATAAATAGGCCCCAATCCATCGGCGGCGCTACCACGGTCGCGGGCGCGGTGACCAGCGAGGCGCCATTTTGTGCGTCTGCTACCCTCGCTGCTTCGCTCTCCTCGCGTCCCTCAATTTGGTCCTGGACCGACCCTGCCTCACTCTCCCCTACCGGACCCCAGCTGTCTTGGTCTGCCATAGCGCGACTTTCAAAATTCGGGTTTTTATTTTCGTAAAACAAATTCAAATTTCGCCGTTATAATTTCGCGCGTGAAACGCGCTCCGAATCGATTCTATTACAAATTTGGGCCTAATAAATTTAGTCCCGGGTTCGAATTCCACTCCTCGACACCAATTGTTACAGACGTGGCTTAGATGTTATTTACCGAGCGGTTTGGTATGACCACGTCTGCACAAGTTACCCGATTATACCCGAACGTTGACTAATCGCGCTACGCTAGGTCAATGAAGGAAAAGACACACGGCTGGGATTAAAATGACACACCAGGGATACGGTTCTCAAGACCTCCGGAGGAGATTATATTCGTTCGGAAGGTTAGATTACAACTACAAGAGGGACAGCAAAGGAAGATAGGCACTTAGACACAATCTTATATTAACCCCAACAGACGACAGATAAACGGGACAAAAGGCTGACTCACACGGGGATTGATGGCTAGGAAAGGCAGGTAGCGATGGCTCCAGGTGCACCTGGGCTCAGGGCAGAATCGACCCGGTCCGGTCCAGAGATGCGGGAGGTTTCACAGCGCTCGAGGTGGCGTCTTGTCATCTCAAGCTGGGGGCGCATCTGACCTCACATCCGGTGAGTCGCTTCGTATATCCGGCGGGGAGTGACACGCCCTCGGCTCGTTAGCTCCGCCCCAGATGGAATCGGCACGTCGCTTCTCATTGGGTGCGTGCGGGGGGGGGGGGTTACCGGCTCCGCCCTTGACGAGGGACTGACAAGGAGCCCCTTCGTTGTAACCCCGTGGAGCGCATGGTCCGGAGCGCATTGTCAATGGCGGCTAACCGAGCCGGTGTGATGACGCACACTCCCCCGCGCAGCGTCGTTGTTGTTGTAATTGTAGTTGTAGTTGTTGTTGTTGTTTGGGGAAGAAGATGGAAGGAGGTATGGGAAAGGTCCTAAACTCACTACTGGTGCCATATAATCACATTCTGGTGCAACGAAGAGTCAGAATTAATGGAAAGGAGTCCTTAACTGACATAGACTAAGAATAACTAGCAAGATGTCCGAAAGTTGTCTACGTGAGATGCGGTGGACCTGGGCACGACATTTAATGGGGGAAAAAGGGGGAGGTCGGCTCTACTGATTGTTGTTTACAGACAATGGGACTAGGGAATGGGGGATTGGGGATAGTTGGGGAGTATTGGGGAAATAGGGGAATATTTACAAGCGGATATGGAGGCCAAATTCCATATTCGCAACATATATATATATATATATATATATATATATATATATATATATATATATATATATATATATATATATATATATATATATATAATATTATATATATATACTGTTAAGCCTGGTGTTGGCTTGACAGTTAGGGTGCCGGCTAAGGATCCAAGGATCCTGGGTTCTAATCCTGGTCGATCGCTGAATTAACGCCAGGGGGGTTGACCCAGCCTGTCATCCTTCTGAGGTCGGCAAATTGAGTAGCAGTTCACTGGTAATTCCCTGTGTCACCAGAGGTGACTAACAGGGTTGGCAGCAGGAAGGGCATCCGATCATAAAACATTGCTTCAAAAAGCGACCACGGTGCCCGAAAAAGGCCAACCCCTGCTCTGCAGTGGAAAATGGCCTCGAAAGGTGGTTCATATATATATATATATACTGTATATATACTGTATGTATATATCTATATATATATATATATATATATATATATATATATATATATATATATATATATATATATTGTTGCGGATCCGCCGCCGGCCTTCTCCCCTTACCAAGGGGGGATTAGTCTCCTTGTCCTTGACTGACTGGCGTGACCCGAGGCCTATGACATCCCTTCCGGACAGCGCGAAATAGGGTATTAGGACTGAAATTCGCTATTACCTAATTACTCGCGCTGCCCTGAAACGAGGAAATAAGCCTCCCACGAACCACGTGTGTTGAGACGCCGAGCGGTGCGTACACGCGATCCGTGCCATTTAGATGGTGAACCCGGTTCTAGCGGTCTTATTCGTGCCACGCTTAGTCAATGGCGAAATCACAGAGGCGATCAAATTGGAAAAAGGAGGAACAAGATTTATTTACACGATACAATGGTTCAAGAAAAAGGGGACACAGTGCAGCCTCATACAGTCTTACTTAATACCCAAGACAAACGGGCCCGTCTCACACACACACACTCACACGAGGCTTGCCGATGAGCAGGCTGATGTTCACCGCGTCCAGGGATGGCTCCCATGCAGCTCCCTCCGGTCTCCGGCTCATACCGTGCCGATGGAAGGAGGAGAAGGCAGGAGCTCTCCGCATGTCGTCTTGTATGCACGGGGTTATTCCGGGGCGAACAGTAGGGGGTGGGCTCTGGTGCGGTTGGCGGTTAATCACTGGCGGCTATTTCCGCATTTACTCGCGTGGCTGGAATACTCGCTATTCGCCACCGGCGCGTCTGGCTGCAGCCGTGTACTCGTATCGCCAACGCCTCTTCTTCTTCCCCTCTGGCGCGTACGTGATACGGCGAGTTACAGTTCAAAGCCTTAAAGCGCTATCGCAACGAAGTTCTCCCAAGTCCTTCTCTGCCACAAGTCCTGTGATCTCTCTCTCTCTCCTTTGCGAGTTCTCTTGATCAAATCCTCTTGATATGCACTCGCTGTAAGGCCTCTCCCAACAAGTCCTTTCTCTGCGAGTCCTGCTTGTAAGTCCTTTTTCTGCGAGTCCTGGCGAGCGAGTCCTTTCACAATGAGCAAAACCCCTCAAGTCCAGTCCTCTCTCTGTGAGTCCTGTTCAAGGGCTTTGTGCAGTGAATTATATAGGAACGCCCCGCGAACCTTCTCGAACTCACCAGACGCGCCTCTCCACGCCCTCTCACGCCATGCCGCAAGAGCCCTGATTGGCTGGAGGCTCTTACCGTCATCGCCTCTGATGCTCCGATCTCAACGCCGCCCCCACCCCGACCCCGCGCTCCTCCTTCTCAGGCCTACCTCGTGTTACTCGACTAGTGGACAGCCAATGCTTAACAAACTGAGCGGGCAGCCAATGCGTAACAAACTGAGCGGGCAGCCAAATGGGGCGCGGGATGGATTCTGCCCATCGAGGTGGAATTGGAGGGTGGACGCAAAATGAACGGGACCTTATCTCATGTCTTTACACAACGCAGATATTAATAGGGGAAATGGCCTATAATTACACATACTATGACATAACTAATACTACAAGTGGGCCTACGTGTTGCTCGTGGAACTAACTATGAGGGGCAAACCTTTAGCATTTATTGAAGTCATATGTACAATCTCAAAACCGCAGCAATATATATATATATATATATATATATATATATATATATATATATGTATATATATATATATATATATGTATATATATATATATGTATGTAATATATATATATATATATATATATATATATATATATATACATATATATATATATATATATATATATATATATATATATATATATATATATATATATATATATATATATACATACAGTGCATTCAGAAAGTATTCAGACCCCTTCACTTTTTTCACATTTTGTTATGTTGCAGCCTTATGCTGAAATCGTTTAAATTCATTTTTTTCCCTCACCAATCTACACTCAATACCCCATAATGACAAAGAGAAAACAGGATTTTAGAAAGTTTTGCAAATTTATTAAAAAGAAAAAACTGAAATATCACATTGACATAAGTATTCATACCCTTTGCTATGACACGTGAAATTTAGCTCAGGTGCCTCCCATTTCTCTTGATCATCTTTGAGATGTTTCTACACCTTGTTGGAGTCCACCTGTGGTAAATTCAATTGATTGGACATGATTTGGAAAGGCACACACCTGTCTATATAAGGTCTCACAGCTGACAATGCATATCAGAGCAAAAACCAAGCCAAGATGTCAAAGGAACTGCCTGCAGAGCTCAGAGACAGGATTGTGTGGAGGCACAAATCTGGGGAAGCCTACAAAAAAAATTCTGCTGCATTGAAGGTTCCCAAGTGCACAGTGGCCTCAATAATTCTTAAATGGAAGAAGTTTGGAACAACCAGGACTCTTCCTAGAGCTGGCCGCCCAGCCAAAATGAGCAATCGGGGGAGAAGGGCCTTGGTAAGAGAGGTGACCAATAACCCAATGGTCACTCTGGCTGAGCTCCAGAGATCCTGTGTGGAGATGGGAGAAACTTCCAGAAGGACAACCATCACTGCAACACTCCACCGATCTGGGCTTTATGGCAGAGTGACCAGACGGAAGCCAAACAGTTCAATCTTGGTTTCATCAGACCACAGAATCTTGTTTCTCACAGTCTGAGAGTCCTTTAGGTGCTTTTTTGCAAACTCCAAACGGGCTTTCCTGTGTCTTTCACTGAGGAGAGGCTACCGTCGGTCCTTCTGGAAGTTTCTCCCATCTCCACACAGGATCTCTGGAGCTCAGCCAGAGTGACCATCGGGTTCTTGGTCACCTCTCTTACCAAGGCCCTTCTCCCCCGATTGCTCAGTTTGGCTGGGTGGCCAGCTCTAGGAAGAGTCCTGGTTGTTCCAAACTTCTTCCATTTAAGAATTATGGAGGCCACTGTGCTCTTGGGAACCTTCAATGCAGCAGAATTTTTTTTGTAGGGTTCCCCAGATCTGTGCCTCGACACAATCCTGTCTCTGAGCTCTGCAGGCAGTTCCTTCGACCTCATGGCTTGGTTTTTGCTCTGATATGCATTGTCAGCCGTGAGACCTTATTTAGACAGGTGTGTGCCTTTCCAAATCATGTCCAATCAATTTAATTTACCACAGGTGGACTCCAATCAAGGTGTGGAAACATCTCAAAGATTATCAAGTGAAATGGGAGTCACCAGAGCTAAATTTCAAGTGTCATAGCAAAGGGTCTGAATACATATGTCAATCTGATATTTCAGTTTTTTCTTTTTAATAAATTTGCAAAACTTTCTAAAATCGTGTTTTCTCTTTGTCATTATGGGGTATTGAGTGTAGATTGATGAGGGAAAAAAATGAATTTTAAACGATTTCAGCAGAAGGCTGCAACATGACAAATGTAAAAAAAGTGAAGGGGCCTGAATACTTTCTGAATGCACTGTATACACTACATGGCCAAACGTGTGTGGACACCCAAACATTACATCTGTATGTGCTCATCGAACATTTCTATCAAAAATCATGGGCATTGATATGGAGTTTGTCCCCCCCCCCCCTTCCCCACCCTTTGCTGCTATAACAGCCTCCACTCTTCTGGGAAGGCTTTCCACTGGATGTTTCAACATTGCTGCAGGGATTTGCTTCAATTCACCCACAAGAGAATTTGTGAGGTCCGCACTGATGTTGGGTGATTAGGCCTGGCTTGCAGTCAGCGTTCCAATTCATCCCAAAAGTGTTCGATGGGGTTGAGGTCAGGGCTCTGTGCAGGCCAGTCACGTTCTTCCACACCGATCTCGACAAACCATTTCTGTATGGGCTTAGCTTTTTGCACGGGGGCATTGTCATGCTGAAACAGGAACGGGCTTTCCCCAAACTGTTGCCACAAATTTGGAAGCACACAGGCGTCTAGAATGTCATTGTATGTTGTAGTGGTAAGATTTCCCTTCACTGGAAGTAAGGGGCCGAGCCCGAACCATGAAAAACAGCCCCAGACCATTATTCCTCTTCCACCAAACTTTACAGTTGGCACTATGCATTTAGGCAGGTAGCGTTCTCCTGGCATCCACCAAACCCAGATTCGTCTGTTGGACTGCCAGATGGTAAAGCGTGATTAATCACTCCAGAGAACGTGTTGTCACTGCTCCAGAGTCCAATGGCGGCGAGCTTCACACCACTCCAGCCGACACTTGGCATTGCGGATGGTGATCTTAGGCTTGGGTGTGGCTACTCGGCCATGGAAACCCATTTCATGAAGCTCCCGGCGATTGTGCAGGTTGTGCAGCAATTGCTGGGATGAGACTCCATCTGTGCCTTGCTTCCTCATCAAGTTAGGGGGTTTAATTTGTGTGTGTGTATGTATATATATAATATTATATATATATATATATATATATATATATATATATATATATATATATATATATATATATATATATATATATATATGTCTGTCAGGATTCAAACCACACTTTTCAAAGATTTTTTTTTTTTGCTAATCCAATTACATGTTTAATTCTTACTGTGCATTGCCTGTTCCATCAACGTCGTTTAGTTTTGAAAGAACACATTTCTTCAGCTTTTGACGAGGAATTTAATCCGCAGAATAATTGCACCTGAAGTTTTAACAAAACTCTTAATTCCAAAGCTAATCTCCTTTCCTGCCATATGCTTTCACGCATTAACAATGCTTACTTTTTCAGATTGAAATAATAATAGAGATAATAAACTTTGTCACATGGCAGTTTGATCGAGCTTTGGTGCAAAATGCTGTTTTATAATATGGCTTAACAACATTTGTTTTTCTTCAGAATGGCTTTTATCTTTGTATGAGTATACCTGGACTGTACATGTTGGATTCAGTTCATTCTGTTTGTGTATAACAATGTCAAACTCATGTCCCATTGAAAGCTCACTGTTCGCACAGCCCCAAGGATTGCTATGATAGTTATAGACAAGGAAGACTGATTGCCATGGAAAAATATCAACCTTGTGCGATAGACCAGTGGTGGGCAACCTAAGATAATCACAGGGTCGCAGGTCTGATTCTCAAACAACTTCAACATCCACAAGACCCAATTTGTCTGCAATAATCTTAGTACAAACTCCACTGAGGTTAAGATGAACTATTCATTTGATCTCATCAGTTTGGTTGAGAGGTAAGCAGTTCTTTTGGAAAACCTTTCTTTGTGATGAGGCGGCCATTTTTTTTCCATTGCCATCCCTCCATGTGGAGTTCTACCATACTCTATGATAAATTAAAGTTGGTGGAAGTCTCATTAACAGTGACTGCTGGGTTCAACACCTTGCGAAGAGTCCTTCACATAATCTGGTCCCAGAAATGTGATAAAAACAGGAAAGGTGGTCTGCAAGTGTATGCATTGTGGGCTGCAAAAATCCTGCAGGCTGCGTCTTTCCCACTATTATACTATAGATCTACGCAGTGAATATCGAATTTGTTATGGATAATGGACTACACATAGAAAATAATCTACTGGATCTTCAATGTCTCAACATCCACTTCAAATGGATAGCTTGCTCCACACTCCACAGTGACTTTCATTGGTTCCCCTGGTGCCAATGAAACAGAAAGGATTGTAATCAGATGGAATAATTTCGCTCAACAACATGCGTGTTTCCGCTTAGTTACAGTGCAATAATAATGAATTAATTATCATGGCCATAATTTTTGTATCAGATACAGAAAAAATAATCAGACCATCAATCATCCACTGTATATCTACAATTTTGATTCAATTTCAAAATAAGCTTTACTGCTCTTTCATTTTTACACCCTTTCCTGTCTATGTTGACCCTATTTCAAGGCCATGCCATTGTGTCATTCATTTGACGACCTTTTGTCTTAATTTCACTCCTCAAAATCTCTCTCCCAAAATGTCAGCCATAATACGAGATCGATTGATTTTCAATTTCAGACTAATTTCCAAGATCTACCGGCTCTGTGGATATACCTTCCCACAAGCCATTGCTTGTGGCAGGTGTGAAGTTCTCTTGTGTCTAAAATAGAGTGTGAGGTGGTTCTGAGCTACTCCCCCACCTCCCCCACCATTCCCCCCCCCCAATGCAGCGACCCAGTGAAGCCAAGAGCTTAGTGGATCCACTTTAACCCCACATCGCTTGATTGAGGGTGCAGGACCTGAGTGCTGAGCAAGGAAAGTTTTCCAAAAGTCCTCAGTAATCTTGTCGGAATGCGGGAGATCTTCACAAGGCGGAATACCATGAAGCGCTCCCCAAAATGGGCAGTGTGTGTAATCCATATACGTGTGTTTACATCATCAGTCTTGGGGTCTTGGTCATTCATTTTGGATTTAATAACCTCATCAGCAAGGCACACAACGGCTGATACGAAGCTAATCCGAAGTAACCGTACAGCAAGCCGATAAACCGAGGGATTCTGTAATCATGCATTGAGAGAAAGGTCACATTTTTGGCAGCAGAAGCTTAGGTGGAAGAAAAGCTTGGGACTAATGCAATCAGGAAATTCTAGGCTGCAGCTTGTTGCCACTTATGGAACCTTATGCTCCTGCTTAATGCTTTGAAAAGGGCTCTTTGTCAAGTGAAGAAACAACAACGTTGTTGAGATTTCTGTGGCTCTAACTATTTATTCTTTTTCGGCCAGGAGATATCCTTCTGTACTTTTGCACTCGTGACAATCAAAATTAGGTGTGCTCAGGTATGTACTGTAAATGCGAAATTAAGTTCTTTGAGATGAGCTTAATTGAGAGTATTTGTTGCTTTTACATTTACGTTTATATTTTATAACTTTTCATCTTCACACCCTTTGTGGGGTGTTTTTCAGTGTGACATTGGTGATGGCAATGATCAGTCTTGCTAAGACTGCAGTGATATTGCACATTAACGAGATTATTATATTTCATTTATTGACGTCTTCTTTGTCTTCTTCTTACACGACATGCAATTATTGCTAACTAACTGGCGAATTGGCCAGGGGGGCGGTTCTGGCCCAGGTGTTTCTCGTACCGGCTGGCCAGGTCTTACGTTCGACTGGCTGGAACTTAGATCTTGTTCAGGGTGCCAGTGATAAATTGTCTACTTCTCACAAAAGACACCGTGGGATCTTCAGCATCCAACATCCATCTAATGGTAGTAGAGACGGGACATCCAGTTTAACGTCATTCTCATGGACTGCACACACATTGGTCGCACTGCCTGCAAAACACCAGGATGGCAGTTTATGGCGTGGTCGAGATCCAAAGCCAGACAAGACAGCTCAGAAGCGAGTGTGCGTACCTTTCAGCTATGCTGCCATCCATATGTAATTTATTATCGTGTACATCCTTAATATACACAACTCACCCGGTATTGGACGTGATGTGGTGTGCATGAAACTTATGTCATCTCACCCATTAGTTGGTCAGAAGTGCCGCCAATGGTCATATATATATATATATATATATATATATATATATATATATATATATATATATACACACACACAGACTTGGCATTTAATATGGAATGTTTTTTTTTTCTTCACTTGGATTTACTTTCTGAACTCAGTATATCAATCGGGTGAGTTTCTTTTACCCTTCGGTGATGTCTTTCTTGAAAGAACCACGTCACTGATTGTCTTTCGCAGAAAGAAGTCAATAACAGCATTATATCACAGGTGGCGTGACAAAATGTAAAGACAGGTACATTTGACGATTGGCTTCACAATCGGGTATATAAGGGTTGCTGCGTTCTGTATTAGTGGAAAACAACTGTTGCACGTCTACAAAAGTTATTGCCGCTTCCTCTGGAGATGGTCCGTCAACTTGACAATGCTGTTTGTCATGGAGTGGTGGCTTTACGAAATTCTGGCATGAAACAGCGTGCTATTGCTCGGCAGTATGGCGTCACTCAAGGTCAGGTGTCAAAGATCCTGAAACGAAATGCTCAGAGGGGTGTCCCTACTCCAATACCGAGGCCAGGACGTCCACACAGAACCACAAGGAGAGATGGTCGCCAGCTGCACCGGTTAGTCTGCAATGGCCGTGCCAAGTCAGCTAATCGGCTTAGGGCTGAGTGGCAGCAACTGACAAATGTGCCTGTATCCAGAAGGCTAGTCAACCAACGACTGGTTCAAGCAGGCTATCGTGCCAGGCGTCCCCTGAGAAAGCCACGCCTGACCAGACAACACAGCCAGCGCCGATTGCAATGGGCCAGAGAGCACCGTCAATGGCAGCCAGGACACTGGAATCACGTGACCTTCAGTGACGAGTCTAGATTTCTGGTCTATCATCAAGATGGCCATGTCCGAGTGCGCAGACAAGTGCATGAAGCCCACAACGAAGATTGTATAGTGCCAAGAGTCCAAGCTGGAGGTGGTGGGGTGACCGTTTGGGCTGCTTTTCATGCAGGGGGCAAAACTGACCTGGTTGTTCTGAATGGAAACCTGAACCAGTTCAAGTACAGGGTCATTCTGTAAGAAACATTGCTTCCATTTGCTCGTGCAGCCTTTCGAGGAAACTTTTTCTTCCAAGATGACAATGCACGGCCTCATCGTGCTCGCATGATCCAACACTTTCTTGCTGACCATGGTGTAGAGCATATGGAGTGGCCTGCCTGTCCCCGGATATGAATCTGATAGAGAACTTGTGGGCAGAATTAACACATCAAATCGATCACTTGGACCAGCAGCCAACCTCTGTGCGTGAATTGCAGCAGACTATTGTCACTGCATGGCAAGCGATTCCTGTCCAAACCTTGGCAAATCTCGTGAACAGCATGCCTCGACATGTACGTGCTCTCCTGAATGCTGGTGGGGGTTCCACGAAGTACTGAACTGTAATTTTACTGTCCGTAATCCCAGTCATAATTTAGCTTTTGTTTTTGTTGAAATTTTTTTTGGCTAATGTGCAAAATAAAGAGATACTTCTGGAAAAATTACAGAAGTTTAACACAGTACTGTCCGTGAATTGAGTTCGATATCAGTTTACATCACTTTCAAGGATCAATTTATTTGCTTCGAAATGTCAAATGTGGTTTTTGTTTCTTTTAAACGTCACATTAACAAAATCTAGAATAATTTCAACATAATTCCAATGAACTTTTGGTTCTAAGTCATCTTGAAAAGTAAGTTCACCCCCACAAAAAAATATTCCATATTAAATACCAAGTCTGTGTGTATGTGTATATATATATATACAGACTTGGCATTTAATATGGAATATATTTTTTTTTCTTGACTTGGGGTTACTTTCTTAACTCAGTATATCAATCTGGTGAGTTTCTTTTACACTTTGGTGATTTATTTGTTAAAAGAACCATGTCACTGATTGTCTGTCGCAGCAAGAAGTCAACAACAGGATTATATCACAGGTGGCGTGGCAAAATGTACGGACAGGTGCATTTGATGATTGGTTTCACAGTCGGGTATACAAGGGTTGTTGCATTCTGTATTAGTGGAAAACAACTGCTGCACGTCTCCAAAAGTTATTGCCGCTTCCTCTGGAGATGGTCCGTCACCTCGACAATGCTGTTTGTCATGGAGTGGTGGCTTTACGAAATTACGGCATGAAACAGCATGCTATTCCTCAGCAGTATGGCACCACTCAAGGTCAGGTGTCAAAGATCCTGAAACGAAATGCTCAGAGGGGTGTCCCTACTCCAATACCGAGGCCAGGACGTCCCCGCAGAACCACAAGGAGGGATGATCGCTAGCTGCACCAGTTAGTCCGCAATGGCCGTACCAAGTCAGCTAATCGGCTTAGGGCTGAGTGGCAGCAACTGACAAATGTGCCTGTATCCAGAAGGCTAGTCAACCAACGACTGGTTCAAGCAGGCTATCGTGCCAGGTGTCCCCTGAGAAAGCCACGCCTGACCAGACAACACAGCCAGCGCCGATTGCAGTGGGCCAGAGAGCACCGTCAATGGCAGCCAGGACACTGGAATCATGTGATCTTCAGTGACGAGTGTAAATTTCTGGTCTATCGTCAAGTTGGCCGCGTCCGAGTGCGCAGACAAGTGCATGAAGCCTACAACAAAGATTGTATAGTGCCAAGAGTCCAAGCTGGAGGTGGTGGGGTGACCGTTTGGGCTGCTTTTCATGCAGGGGGAAAAACTGACCTGGTTGTTCTGAATGGAAACCTGAACCAGTTCAAGTACAGGGCCATTCTGGAAGAAACATTGCTTCCATTTGCTCGTGCAGCCTTTCGAGGAAACTTTGTCTTCCAAGATGACAATGCACACAGCCTCATTGTGCTCACATGATCCAACACTTTCTTGCTGACCGTGGTGTGGAGCATATGGAGTGGCCTGCCATGTCCCCGGATATGAATCCGATAGAGAACTTGTGGGCAGAATTAACGCGTCAAGTCGACCACTTGGACCAGCAGCCGACCTCTGTGCGTGAATTGCAGCAGGCTATTGTCACTGCATGGCAAGCAATTCCTGTCCAAACCTTGGCAAATCTCGTGAACAGCATGCCTCAACGTGTACACGCTCTCCTGAATGCTCGTGGGGGTTACACAAAGTACTGAACTGTAATTTTACTGTCCGTAATCCCAATTGTAATTTAACTTTTGTTTTTGTTAAAAAAATTTTTGGCTAATGTGCAAAATAAAGAGATACTTCTGGAAAACGTACAGAAGTTTAACACAGTACTGTCCATGAATTGAGTTCGATATCAGTTTACATCACTTTCAAGGATCAATTTATTTCCTTCGAAATGTCAAATGTGGTTTTTGTTTCTTTTAAAGGTCACATTAACAAAATCTAGAATAATTTCAACATAATTCCAATGAACTTTTGGTTCTAAGACATCTTGAAAAGTAAGTTCACCCCCACAAAAAAAATATTCCATATTAAATGCCAAGTCTGTATATATATATCTATATATCTATATATATATATATATATATTGTTGTGTTTTTTGGACTAAAGGCAAACCCCCCTCTTAGTTAGTTGCACCACAACATGTAGCCTCGCTTTAGTTCAGTTATTTCTTATTAAATGTTAAGTATAGTCTCCTTCCCAGTGTTAGTATGCATTGAGACAGGTAAGTAAGGGTAGGCCTTATTGGGCCTGGAATGCCACGTGCTGGGCCTGGAACAAGTCTAGGAGGCCCGAGGGAGTGGTTGGTGAGCGGCAAACAGCCAATGGGAGCTAAAGGGGAGTGGCCAACAACGGCAGCCAATGGGAGCTAAAGGGGAGTAGCCAGCAACGGCGGCCAGGGGAGGTGCTTGGAACATTCTGGTGGGACTCGGGGGGGGGGGGGGTGTCTATAAAACCCGGCCCCGGACCCCTGAACTCTCTCTCTGCTCTCGAGGTCGAAGTCTAAGTCGAAGCATGAACTCTCTGTCCCGGGATTCTGAAGCTCTCAGCGCTCTCTGCCCCTGCTCTCAGCTGCCCCTGTTATAAATGCTCTCGCAGGACGATCTCTCCCATGGCCCCATACTCCAACGATCTCCCTGCCTGGGCTCCCTGCACGTGCACGTTTGCCTTGTTAACTTCGGGACATGCTGGGCGGATTCCCGTGCGGGCACGACCGAGGCCGACGTCCCGGCTACGAACATCACAAAGGGGAATGCCCAACGAGCTGTCCAGGGTGAACTGCACGGAACGGCCGCGCTGTGAGTGCATCCTCCTCTTCATCCTTTTCCCCGCGTGAGTGAGAGGGCCCTTGTCTGGGAAATTAAGTTAAGGACGGTTAAGTTTCTGCCCTGTGTCTCTTTGCTCTGATCATTGTACAAATTATAATAAACCTGTGTTTTTGCTTCCACTTGGCTGTTCACGTCTTTTCCACCATTGGCCTCGCATTGTACGAGATAAAACCGCTCAATCGGGTTCATAATAATTAACGGCACGAGTCACGTGACACGCAAACCGCTCGGGCGTATCAGACCAGCATGACTCGTGCGAGGCTCAGCCCCCGTCCTCATGGCGGCACGTGTATCAAAGGTACTCGGGAATTTGACCGGAAACCCTTCCGCGTGCTCGCTGCGGGGTTGGCGGCTGGAATTGTTTAACAATCCGCCCCCACGAGTGTAAAGTGGGTAGCGGCCTCATGGACTCGAAGCTCGAGGGGGAGAAGGGTTTAACCCCCCTTAGTACGTCGACGGGCTCGAGATCCGCAACAATATATTGTTGCGGTTGTGGGAAACCACTAAAAAGTAATGGCAACCACCAACCATACAGGTCCCTTCAAATAGTTATTTCAGAGCAGACCATTATCTTAGTCCCTTTCCCTTATTTCGGGTTTTTTTTTTTTTTTTTTTTTGCATACAGAGTCGAGGCTCGTGAAAGAGCTAACATTTATCAAACAAACAAATCAAACAAACAAGCAAACAAAGTACATAAAAAGGGGAGCAGTCGACAAGATGGGGAGAGAAGGGGAGGAAGCACACAAACACAAAATTTGAGAGCAGGGACATCGGGAGATGTGTGGGAGGGAGAGGGCCTGGGGGGGGGGGGCAGGATAGGTATAAAACGCAAGGACACCAAGGACTTACAGGAAAGAAGTCGGCACCTCAAAAAGTGGATTTGGGGTGAAATTAGCGGGGGTAGAAAAGATCAAGGTTTTTGATTGGGGAAGATAAGAGATGGTGGTGAACAGCCGTTTTAAAGACCTGGAGGGAGGAGGGGGATTGAAGAGAGTGAGGGAGTTTGTTCCAGAGGTGGGAGAAAAGAGGAATGAAGGAGTGAAGGTGAGCAGAGAGTCTTGATTTTGGCAGTTTAACCATAAGAGGGTTGCAGGTAGATCTTGTGTGACCTGTAGGAATATTTGGGGGACAGAGCCCAGAGAGAGCTGGGGGAGCAAGGCCGGAGAGGAGTTGGTAGAAGACGGAAAGACCACCAACCTGCCTGCGGTGAGTAAGTGAAATGCCCCCGGAGATAGCGTCATCGCGGGAGATTCCAATGATTCTGAATGCTTTGGTTTCAACAGCGTGAGGACGAGCTAGGTGTGAGGCAGGAGCACCAGCCCAGAGGGGAGAGCAGTACTCCATTGAGCTGCGGATGAAAGCATTATTTGTGGTGAGGAGCTCAGATGTTCCAAGGAAGGACTTCGCACGACGGAGGATGCCCAGTCGACGACTGGCTCTGGAGGCCAGCTTGGAAATGTGGTTTTCCCAGGAAAGATCATGGCAGATAGTGAGACCCAAAAGCTTGAGTGACAGAACTTCTTGGAGAGGATTATTAAGAAAGTAGATGGGAGGGTTGTCCAGTCGGTCTTTTCGGAGAGACATCATAAGAGTGTGAGATTTGTCAGGATTGAAAGACATGTTCCACTTGTTTGCCCAGTCTGTGATTTTGTCCAGGTCTGCAGAGAGTGAGGAGGCTGCAGACTGCCGATCTGAGGGATGAGGAATGGAGCGGCAGAGAGTGGAGTCATCAGCAAAGAGATAGAGAGGATTTTCAAGAGAGTCAGAGAGATCATTGATGAAGACCAGAAAAAG
The DNA here is from genome assembly GCF_964187855.1 of Myxine glutinosa. Taxonomy (NCBI): domain Eukaryota; kingdom Metazoa; phylum Chordata; class Myxini; order Myxiniformes; family Myxinidae; genus Myxine; species Myxine glutinosa. The sequence goes on from NC_136268.1 coordinate 83,390,593, forward strand.
CACAGGGCCCAGAACACTGCCTTGGGGAACTCCAGCCTGAACAGGAAGAGGAGATGAGAGAAACCCATTCAGGGCCACACGTTGACTATGACTCGAGAGGAAGTCCGCCAGCCATTCGTGGAGATTTCCATGGATACCAAAGGAGGAGAGTTTGGTGAGCAGAGCGGGGTGCCAGACCGTATCGAAGGCACGTGATATGTCGAGGGAGACAGCTCTAATTTCCTGTTTGGCATTGAGGACCTCCATCCATTGTAGAGACAGCAGAAGCAGCATGTCCAGAGTTGAGTGACCTGGTCTGAAACCAAATTGATGATCAGAGATCAAGCCATTGGAGCAGAGGAAAGATTTCATATCCGAAGCAATGATGGATTCCATGACTTTGCTGATAATCGGGAGAAGGCTGATTGGTCTGTAGTTGCTAGGATCTGTTTTTGCACCTTTTTTGTGCAAAGCGGTGATGTTGGCTGATTTCCAAGCAGATGGCAGTTGACCTTGAGCAAAAGAGAGGGTGAAGAGAACAGAGGGAGGGAGTGAAAGAGCTAAAGAACAGGATTTTAGGACCCGTGGGCTGATGCCGTCATGTCCAGTTGCAGAATCAGAGTCGAGGGTTGACAGAAACTTTTCCACCTTGTCCGGAGGAAAGGACACGGAGTCCAGGAGCAGCTGGGTACGCCTTGGTACGGTGGGTACAGAGAGGGATGGGTTTGGGACACAAGATTTAGAGGCAAACACAGAGTTGAGGCATTCAGCTTTTTCACGTGCAGAGTCAGCTGTGTAGCCGTTTGAGGTAAGGGAGGGGATGGAGGGGGAACAAACACAAGAAACAGATTTGACCAGACGCCTCCAGGATTTGGAAGGGGGAGACAGATAAGAGAGTCCGGTCTTGAGAACGGAGAGATATTGTTTCCTGGCTCTCCTGAGGGTGGACACACACTTGTTTCAGGCTTTGTGAAAGGAAATGAGATTTCCTTCCGTTGGATTTGCTTTCCAGGAGACGAAGGCAAGTTGTTTCTGGGCAACAGCCTCACCACAAGATTCCGTGTACCATGGACGGGAGGAAGGGTATGACAACTGAAGACGAGATGGGATAAATCTGTGCATGAGAGAGAGCAATTTACTTTGGAAGAATTCCCAGGATGAGTTGATGTCAGAGGTGGTAGAGATGGGAGACCAGTCCAGATGATTGATGGCTGCTTGAAGACCGTGCCAGTTGGCCTGAGTGAAATGCCAGACTCGTCGAAGCTGAGCAGGCTCCCTGAGAATGGTCAGAGAGATGTCCACTTTAACAAGCACATGATCAGATGAGCCGATTGGAGCAGAAGAAGAGCAGCAGACATTTTCAGGGAAGTTAGTCATAACCAAGTCCAGAAGAGATGATGCTCCGTTGACTGAGTTCCAGGTCGGGAAATTGACAGATTGTGTCAGTCCCAGTGAGTCGCAGAAGTCTTTTGCTGAGGAGCCATGGCTGGTGAGAGAGGTACCCACACCCAGCCAACTGGCATGGTGACAATTGAAATCACCACATATGAGGAAGAGAGAGTTGGGATGAGTAGATAGAAGTTGGTCCATATTATCAGACAGCGAGATGTAGAAGGAGTCATGTAGATGTAGATGGAGGGTTATGATGTCTTCATGCTTTGGGGAAAGGAAAGATAGGTCCTCCACTCATAAGGGATATTGCACAAGGCTCCTTGGCACACCATGGTGTCCAGGTTCAGAAACCCACCAATCAGGGTCAAAGTTACTTTGGGGGAACTTGTGGGGCGGAGTAACGGGCTCCACCAATAGGGAGCCAAGACTCCTCCAAGATTCCCCCCCCCCCCCCCCACTCCCTCGACGAGGGTGAACAAGGAGAGATTGAACACGTTTTTGTACTCTCTTGGGCATGGACTTTGTGATTCAGCACAGGAGCATTCGCTCGCTCTGGCCGTTCTCTCTCAGCCCACTCACCACGTGTCTGCACGATTAATCGACTCTGGGCCTGTCTCTCTCTGCCGGGTTCACTCAGCCTCTGCACGTGATTGCTCTCTCGGCCGGACTCTCCCTGCTCCCTCTTGCTGCACGTAGACATGACAAAGAGGCCTTGAACTTGCTCGTTTTGCACGTATTCATTGTTCTCCGCTGGCTGAAAACTCTCTCTTGGTGCATGTGTGCACGATCTTACCTGCCCAAATCCGTGCTGATGATTGACCTCACTCTGCCATGCTGGGAGGTATCTGGAACATCGTCGCCTTTGTGCTATCAGGATTCCTACGTTCGTTTGTTCATTCCCATCCCCTCCTCCATGAAAGTGTGCTGGGCCCATGTGGTGTTTATTTGTAGTAAGCAAAATAAGGCATAGAATAAGCTAAGTTCCTGATTCTCGCCCATTTTTCTTTCCTAATGAAATAATTACATTGTAAATATTTGTAAATAAATCAAATTGTTAAAACGTTTTCCTTTTCTCTCTATCCGTGAATGTCTTTGCCTTGATTGACCCGCCATTGTTCGTACCCAGAGTAAAGATTGGCCATAACGACATGAGCATAACCTCGGCGGTTACCAACGATTTTCACTCGGCCATCTAAATTGGTGTACTGCCGGAGGGTACGGTATGATCCCCGATTGGGACCGTCACGTGGTACAGGTAAGCTATTGCGTGACGGACCAATTGGCGTTCGTAGTTGCTGATTCGCAACCTGCTAAGCACAAAGTTATTCGTGCGCGGCAGCCGTAGGTCCGGTAAGTAACCCCCTCATAGTAAACCCTATCCCCAGACCGTAACACATTGGTGCCGGGAGTGGAAATCCGCTCCGGCAACAGTAACAATATATATCCAGTATATATTGTAATTCAAAACACCTCACCACCACGTAAATAAAAACAACTCATTACCATGTGATTCAAAACACCTCACAACCACGTAATTAAAAACACCTCACCACCACGTAATTCAAAACACCTCACCACCACGTAATTCAAAAGACCTCAGCACCACGTGATTCAAAACACCTCACCACCATGTGATTCAAAACACCTCACAGCCACGTTATTAAAAACACTTCACAATCACGGAAACAAAGGTTTGAGGGAATACTTCAGTAACAACACAGACACTACCCAGGTATGTAGATATAGAGATAGATGACTGTACCTGAGTTGCTGTTTTGTCATGGTTTACACCAATCATTATACAAACAATTATTTTGTACCAATGTATTTGTAATATATGTGATATTAGATTTTATAAAAAATTGAAGATGAAGATTTAAGTTAAAAAAAAAATTTTTTCAAAATACATTTCAAATCTTTTCAAAAACAATACCTTTAGGACATACATACGGGAGAGATAGGTGCATACCAGAAGTGTTGTACGATTTCTCAAAAGTTTGAGGGAGCAGTTTATTGATAAGGCAACACAACACAGACACTGCACAGATATATATATATATATATACTGCATATATATTGTTACTGGTGGAATTGTGGTGGCAAATTGATGGCAAACCGGCGTTTGACGATTGAGGAATTGAATGATTGATTGAATCAAATTGATTTGGTTGATTGAATTGATTGAATCAAATCGATTGAGGTGGCAAACCGGCGTTTGATGGAAGATGATCAATGGAAAGAGACTGCGGGAGCTTTAAGCCCGATGGACGTCTGTGACATGCTTTCTACTTGACTCTCTTCCACCTACTTTGTATTTAATGAGGTATATTACAAGCAGGTTTATGGCACCACTATGGGTTCCCCGGTATCGGCTGTGATTGCTAACATGGTGATGGAGGATTTGGAGGAACGCAACATTCCAGCCCTGTTAGTGCAACTACGAGTTTGGTTCCGATACGTGGATGACACATTTGTCATCTGTCACTCTCATGAGGTGGGCATCATACATGAGACCATGAATAAAACTTTTTCCTCCATTAATTTCACCATTGAAGAGGAGAAAAATGGAGCCCTTCCCTTCCTGGATACTATTACGGGGTCCTCCCCTATCCCCTGGTCTCGGTAAACCTCCGAATCCCTCTCGCCCTGGCAGAAAGATATGTTATCCTTGGTTGAAATTAATCAATAATAAAACCACACCAAGGGTGATGAACAATCAATAATAATATATTATAAATCACACAAAAAGAGCCATACAACAATGGGGGCAATCAACCCTACAATCAAATCTTAAGATGGTAACCATATCTATTCCTTTAACCCAAACTCACAGCACTCCCCCAATATCTCTGTACCCCTCCAAGGCGAAGTCGACTCGCTCCAGTGATCGTTGGATCAATGTCCGATCACAATCAATTGAGGCGTGGACGATCGAAGCAACCCACAGGTCATGTGGTCCAACACCCCACACAATAGCGGCGGAATGGGAAAACTCCCAAAGACGCGCTCCGGCATACACATTTGCGGTTCAATCAGCGAGTCTCCTTATGATCTTCAAAAGCCACTTTCTTGCACAGCCGTCCCCGGCAACCCACCGGGGAATAATGCCCAGCTGACGCGACAAAAACCTGTTCACTCAAGGTTGCGCACATGGCGAAGATGGCGGACGTCTTTCACTCAAACCGGGGCTTTGAGGCAAGGATACTCCGGAACCTCAATGAGGATACCCGACTACGCAGGCTCCACAGCACTCCGGCGATATCTCCTATCGCACAAACTTCCTTTCAAGGACGCAAGGTTCACTCGCACTGTCTGCTCGACCGCTCGGTCCGGAGCTTCAACAAAAACGGCTTTTCACGATCTCCGCCCGCCTCTTCTTCCTCGCTCCCTCTACCTCCGGGTCACGATCTGAATTTCCGGCCACATTTTACCAGGAGCACTTTTAAACCTTTTAACCACAATAACCCTTACCGAGAACCAACAATAATAATAATACCAACAATAATTAGGGCCGAATCCGTAACACTTCCCCCCCCCCCTCAAGAAAGAAAGTTTGAACACAGCGAAAACTTTCTTTGTCGACAAATTCTTGAAACCAACACAAGTAATCAATGTTTCCCCAAAAATAAAGCAACAAAACTTCGAACAACTTACAGAGATTTCCAAAGTTAATTCACTCTGGACAAAGCATCAGCAATGACATTGTCCCTGCCCTTTACATATTCCATTTCCAAGTTACCCCTGCAAAGCCAAACTCCATCTCATCACCCTCTGATTTTTACTTTTAGTTTATTTTGGAATGAAGATTAAGGGGTTGATCAAAAATCCAAAGTCAAGCAAATCGATAGCACTTTTTCTGGGAGGCCGAGCTGAGGGCCAGGTTCCATGGTGGTTGGGTGGTGAGGCCTGGACATATTCACTACATGGACGCTTTTAGGAACGTGGAGTTCACGGTTAATCCGTGTAGGAAAGTTCACTACATGGACGCCTTTAGGAACGTGGCATTCACGGTTAATCCGTGTAGGAATCTTGACTCGGCTGCTCCGCAGCATTCAGTGCTTCAACTCTTTCTAACTTTCCTAACAATCACGGTTGGACCACTTGTCACAGTACTCACCTGAATGGCGGTCTCCTTCTCGGCCACTGCTTTGATAATCCTTCCTTCGGGAGCTGTCATAACTCTGGAAGCCTCCATAATAATATCGATTGTGGCCACCACCACTACTACTCCGTGGTCCTCCTCTGTAGCCCCCTTGACCCCTAGGAAATGCCTTCCCTACTGTGATGGTCCGACACTCCAACTCCTTGCTATTCAGATCCTTTTCTGCCTCTCTGGTGTCCTTTGAGTTTTCAAACGTGACAAAGCCAAACCCTCTTGACTTTCGTGTCTCCCTGTCTTTTATCAGCAGCACTTCCAAAAGCGGTCCATATTTGCTGAAGGCAGACTCCAGAACCTCTTCCTTTGTTTTGATGTTCAGTCCCCCTACAAAGAGCTTGCCAATATTGCCTCCATCCCTGACGTGCGTGTGCTGACACTTAGTTTCAGGGTATTTCCTCTTCTCTTCAGGGCGCTTCCAACTCGGCTTTTCAACAAACATCGGGTTACCAGAAACTTGGCCACCGGCCAAATCATTCCCGATAACAAAAGATACTCCTTCTACAGGAAGAGTGGCTTGTAAACCGACGGTGACCGGTCCTGACACCAAATCGGACTCCAAATGGATGACATGAAGTGGAGCACTAACACAGCCACCAATCCCCTGTAAACGAACACTATCCCCAGTTGCCGTCTCCTCGGACCATGGCAAGGTGCCTTCAAGCATTAAAGATTGATGTGCTCCTGTGTCCCTCAATATCCTAACTGGTCTCCGGTTAGTCGAGGCTCCATCCAGTGACACAAACCCCTCTGAAATAAATGGTTGGTAACCCTTTTGAGGGCGATTTCTCACAATGGCCATCGCATTTGGAGTCGTACTAGTCGAACTCCGCTCCTGATTTTCCTTTCTCAGAGCATAACAGTTGGGCATCAAGTGTCCAGGTTTATGACAAAAAGTGCAAGTAGGCCCAGAGGAGAACCTCGTGGTCTGCCAAGGCGTGGGGGTGGCGGTCTGCCTCGAGCCCCCCGGACGATAGGTCTGTCTTGGAACCGCAGTCTTCTGATTTCTAGAAGTCGTGGTATCAGAATGGTCCTTTTTCATCTCGAGGCTGCCCCCATGAATTTTCGTTCTCCGCCCCTGATGTACCATAGCTCCCCTGACTAGGTCTGGGCGAGAAGTTCGGTGTGTGGAACCCCATCCTGTGTGTTAAGGCATAGTCATCTGCCATGGTTGCTGCCTCATACAACTTTGGTACTTTCCTTTCCTCCAGATGTACTTTAATGTCCTCGTTGACACACTGTTGGAATTCCTCCACCAGGATCAATTGTCGCAATAGTTCGAAGTCTTTCCCCACTCCTTTTGAATCACACCACCTATCAAACATGGTTTCTTTCAATCTGGCAAACTCCACATGGGTCTCACTCTCCCTCCTCCTGGCATTCCGGAATTTTTGCCGGTAAGCTTCCGGGACCAATTCATAGGCTTTGAGAATGTGTTTCTTCAATACCTCGTAATCTGCACATTTGTCAATCGGTAAAGCCGAATAAATCTCTTGAGCTTTACCCACCAGAACACTTTGCACTAGTATGGACCAGTACTCCTCAGGCCAGTTTAACAGTTGAGCCATTTTCTCAAAGTGTGGGAAAAACTTGGCTACCTCCTTTTCATTGAAGGGTGGAACCAGCCTCACATGTCTGACAACATCCCAGGTGTTTTGACTAGGTGTCGAACCAGTCGGCATGGATGGTACCTCTCCCCGTTCTTTCATTACATCCAGCTCCTTGAGTCTAATTTCCTGCTGAAGCGCCATTTCACGGCCCTTTAACTCCCTGTCGGCTTTTCTCTCCTCTGCTTCGAGTTCCCTTGCAGCTCTCCTTTCCTCTGCTTGTTTCTCTTCTCTTCTCTCTTCTGCTTTCCTTTCCTCTGCTTTTAACCTTTCCTGGAGTTCTCGTTCCTCTCTCCTTTCCTCTGCTTTTAACCTTTCCTGGAGTTCTCGTTCCACTCTCCTTTCCTCTGCTTGTTTCTCTTCTCTTCTCTCTTCTGCTTTCCTTTCCTCTGCTTTTAACCTTTCCGGGAGTTCTCGTTCCTGTTCTGCTCTTCTTTCCTCACTCTGCAATTGCAACTCCAGTTTCCGGAGCTCCACCTCTTCTGGTTCCTCAGGTAACCAATCCCGGGCTACCTTTTCCCATGTTCCTAATCCCACCATAGATTGTATCACCACTGTCTGCATCTCTGCCTTCCTCATATTAGTTCTGACCTCCAAGCTAAAATGTTTGGCCAATTTCCCGAGGTCCGATTTCACTAACGCTCTGAACTGTGCTTCACTCGGGGTCACTGCAAACTTCTCTGCGTCAAACTCCATGGTGACTATTGTTAACACCTGTTAACTTTCACACAGGAAAAAAAAATTTATTTTTATTTTTGGAAAAATTTTGGAATGTTGGAAAAAGTTCCAAATTTGGGAATTCTGGGAAAGTTAGGGAATTCTTTCCCGGAATAAATTTAGGAAATTTAATATCCCGGACGCAGACCCAATTTTGAGCCCACGAATATCAATTGGACGAGCCCCCAATTTATGTTACGGGGTCCTCCCCTATCCCCTGGTCTCGGTAAACCTCCGAACCCTGAGAGGGTCCCCGGCAGAAAGATATGTTATCCTTGGTTGAAATTAATCAATAATGAAACCACACCAAGGGTGATGAACAAACAATAATATATTATAAATCACACAAAAAGAGCCATACAACAATGGGGGCAATCAACCCTACAATCAAATCTTAAGATGGTAACCTTATCTATTCCTTTAACCCAAACTCACAGCACTCCCCCAATGTCTCTGTACCCCTCCAAGGCGAAGTCGACTCGCTCCAGCGATCGTTGGATCAATGTCCGATCACAATCAATTGAGGCGTGGACGATCGAAGCAACCCACAGGTCACGTGGTCCAACACCCCGCACAATAGCGGCGGAATGGGAAACCTCCCAAAGACGCGCTCCGACGTACACGTTTGCGGTTCAATCAACGAGTCTCCTTATAATTCTCAAAAGCCACTTTCTTGCACATCCGTCCCCGGCAACCCACCGGGGAATAATGCCTGGCCGATGCGACAAAAACCTGTTCACTCAAGGTTGCGCGCGTGGCGAAGATGGCGGACGGCTTTCACTCGAACCAGGGCTTTGAGGCAAGGATACTCCGGAACCTCAATGAGGATACCCGACTACGCAGGCTCCATAGCACTCCGGCGATATCTCCTATCGCACAAACTTCCTTTCAAGGACGCAAGGTTCACTCGCACTGTCCGCTCGACCGCTCAGTCCGGAGCTTCAACAAAAACGTCTTTTCACGATCTCCTCCCGCCTCTTCTTCCTCGCTCCCTTTTCTTCCGGGTCACAATCGGAATTTCCGGCCACATTTTACCAGGAGCGCTTTTAAACCTTTTAACCACAATAACCCTTACTGAGAACCAACAATAATAATAATACCAACAATAATTAGGGCCGAATCCGTGACAATACACTCGTAGCAAGGGATCCCAAAGGAGCCTTAAAGGTAACGGTGTACAGAAAACCAACACACACTGATCGCTACCTTGATTTCAATTCTTGCCAACCAATGGAACACAAAAGATCGGTGGTGCACACCCTCTCAAAAAGAACACGTGATTTACCATCTACCTTTTAAGACATGATGAGTGAGGTGGACCATCTTCAAAATGTGTTAAGGGCAAATGGTTATCCTGATAGCTTGCTACCCAACAGGAAAACGATAAGGGCTTCCCCACACAACAGGCTGACACCGAGAGAACAACCAAAGGGTTTGTGTGTTCTGCCTTTTGTACCGGGGGTTTCACAGAGGGTTGGCAGAATTTTGAAATCGGCAGGAGTGAGGGTTAGTTTCACACCGGTTTTCACCCTTCGCCAAGCCCTTATGAGGGTCAAGGACAAGCTTCTGAGGAAGGATAGGTCAGGGGTGGTGGTGGTATACGTAGTGCCCTGTGGTTGTGGAGCTGAATATGTGGGTGAAACCAGGAGGACCTTAGGTCAACGTATTGCTGAACACCAAAAAGCATTTGAATGTAATTATCCCAGCAGATCTGCTATTGCCAAACACGGCCTTAAGAAAGGCCACACACCTTTATGGGATAGGGTTAATATTTTGGGTTCCACACCCAACAGAAACAGAAGACGTGTTTTGGAGGCTTGGCACATGGAAGAAACTGTTACCTCGATCACACAAGAGGTAGTTGACTTACCGGTAGCGTTTGACCCACTCTTGTGTAAACGAAGCAGGCATTCCGTACTTTGAACAACGAGTCCATATAATATGTCACACAAGGTTTTTATTCGGACAATTTGCCCCCTCCCCCCACCCAAACCACCCCCCTCCCCGCCCCCCCCTGCCTTGCTGCATTACCCTTTACCGCATAGGGCCACATGTGATGATCTTGATATTATGGCAATTTTATTTTATCTTAAAAAATTTTTGCTTTAATATATTTACAGTTTTAATTTAATTTACAATTTAATTATTTACAAGTTTAACTTTTAATTAAATGTATTGATTGTTCCTGATTTTCTAAACACTTGAGTTATAATCCAGCATTGCTTACAGGATTGTTTTGATCCGTTAATATGCGGTTGATTTTTGAATTTGGTCAGTAACGTCTCCGTTCACGAGAGCGGTGTGATACGGTTTCATTGGCTGTCCAGCTTTATCCACCCTACTTTGCATATACTCCGCCCACTTTGCATATAAGGGGATGTTGAGATGATTTTATCACTCTTGAGGAAGATTAACGGAGGCGTGTGGCTTTGTTCAATTAAAGGTTGGAGATCTTACCATGGAGTCATTTGGATTTACTCCCAACCGCAAATCTTTGCTTATATATATATGGGGCTCTTTCTGACCACTCACTCATATAAATGTTTCGTACTTTCTAGATATGAAAGATGAAAGTATACACATGTATATGCAGTGCATTCACTGCTGGCTCACATTGCTTTTTCTATGAAGATACATCATATGTGAATGCCAAGAGACAAATGGGTTCACCAAAGTTATTTTCCAAACAATTGTCTGATATTTGGCCACTCTCTGTAACTCTCTACTCTCTGTAACTCTCTGTAACTCTCTGTATTACACTCTCTGTAAACAGCGCTGAAAAATAAAATTTTCTCTCAGATTATCGTTCTTTGAGAATTTGAACCGAAAGTTTCGTTGCCAAAACACCAACTTGTATGTGGTTGCAGCAGGTCGTATTAACCATGGACATAACCACCAACTACAGGTGGTGAAAGGCAGTCATTATTTACGAAGAGTTGTCAAGTGGTGAAAGTATGTTGATATTGAAACAACGATGATGGATGAAGCTCTGTCAGTAAGTACCTCTCTTGCTTCCTGCTCCGACAAGGCACAAATGTTCTTCAGTACAAGATGGCTTCCACAAGGAAGTCTTATCACAGCGCAAACAAGCCATCTCCCGCAGCTCAGTTGCTTTCCCTGATAAACACATCACCAAGGTCTGGACCATTTTGGACGGGGCAAGAAGAGAAAATAGACAAGGGGGGCAGCTTTGAGTGTTTTTCAACCGAGTGATCCGACAGCTGAAGAAAGATGCATTTCCAAAACTCCAGGTCAGTGTATTTCACGATGACAGTGAATGATGTCCTCCCGTTTGCTTAAGATGCAAATGGCATTCAGCAATAACTCACAAACCAGTGTACAAACATCTTAGGTTCTTGGTTATTCTTTAATCCCTACATTTACTTTTCATTGGAAGGTCTTTGTTGGAGCTGAATAAATGTACAATGAATTGATGGATTAAGGTAAATGCAAAATGAGAGAAGTTCTTCAGAGAAAGGTTATTCAACACATGATTGGCCAATAAGATAAACAAGACGTTGAGTTTGATAAATGACTCCTCCAAAGTGTAATTAACACTTGAGTTGTATCATACAATCATTAAGATTGGATAGCCAGCTTAACATGAAGAGGGTCTATAAGTTTAAAACAAAATCTTACTAAAATAATACAATTCTCTGTAAATATATATGTAGTGTATACTGTGTATGTATGTATGTATGTATGTATGTATGTATGTATGTCTGATTATTATAGAATCGAAAACAGCTCGGCCGATCTCCACCAAAGTTTGCATACATGCTTGGGCTACCCACTGTATAAATACTTTGGATGATGATGATGATGATGATGATGATTATTTATTATTATTATTATTATTATTATTATTATTATTATTATTATTATTATTATTACTAGGGCATGCCCGTACTATATCTATATCTAAAATTATATCCCCCCCCTCTATTTACATGAAATGGTTTGGTCCAAAGCGAACGGCTTGCGAGTACGGTGACAATCCCCCCCCTCTATTTACATGAAATGGTTTGGTCCATTCGCAAAGCCAAAGCGAACGGCAGTTACGAATCGCAGTTACGATGAATCGCAAAGTAGTTTTAATTAGTTTTAAAACATAGTTTAACGCCAACATAGTTTGCCAACGTGAAATAAATGAATACGCTCTCAAATGTGCCATCCGAGGCAGAGTCTGTTCGGCACGTTCGGCACACGTGATAGCTCGCTGCTCTCTGATTGGTTGAATCGTTTTTTGGACATAGCTCAGTAACTACTTGTCCGATTAATATGAAACCTTGAAAAGGCACATCCTCGGGTCCCCAGCAATATACCTGGCAAGTTTCAAGTATATCGGACCGGTAGTTGTCGAGAAACAGCGGTCGCATACACACACACACACAGACAGAGATTAGTGGAATTATAGATAGATTATAATGGTTATGATGATGATGATGATGATGATTATTATTATTATTATTATTATTTAGGAAATATGTCATTGCACTTTATTATAAGGGAAATATAAAGCTAACTACTACTACTACAATACGACTACTTCAATGTCCCCACTTATTCCCACATTTTTGTGGAGTCTGCCAGGGAAGGTTTTTGGCCCCCAAGTCTTTCATGAACTAACTGGTCAGTCCTGATATTCGATGGAAGGTGAAAGGAATTTGTAATTTCTTCAGGATGCCGGCGATAACTCGCCTACTCTATACGTATGACACCGTAGGGTGTTAGCGTTCACTAACTAATGCCAGCAGCCGGGATGCCCAGTTTAACGGAACGGCACATACATCTATCTATAATTCCACTAATCTCTGTCTGTGTGTGTGTGTGTGTATGCGACCGCTGTTTCTCGACAACTACCGGTCCGATATACTTGAAACTTGCCAGGTATATTGCTGGGGACCCGAGGATGTGCCTTTTCAAGGTGTCATATTAATCGGACAAGTAGTTACCGAGCTATGTCCAAAAAACGATTCAACCAATCAGAGAGCAGCGAGCTATCACGTGTGCCGAACGTGCCGAACAGACTCTGCCTCGGACGGCACATTTGAGAGCGTATTCATTTATTTCACGTTGGCAAACTATGTTGGCGTTAAACTATGTTTTAAAACTAATTAAAACTACTTTGCGATTCATCGTAACTGCGATTCGTAACTGCCGTTCGCTTTGGCTTTGCGAATGGACCAAACCATTTCATGTAAATAGAGGGGGGGGATTGTCACCGTACTCGCAAGCCGTTCGCTTTGGACCAAACCATTTCATGTAAATAGAGGGGGGGGATATAATTTTAGATATAGATATAGTACGGGCATGCCCTAGTTGATGAATAACTCTGCCTGTGAAACACCAGGATGACAGGTTATAGCTGGGTCGACATTCAAACCTAGGCTAGACAGCTTAGAGGTGATTGTGCAAACCACTGGGGTATTATAACCTGTCATCCCCAGGAAAATAATAAATAATTGTCTGTGTTAAATAGGAAATTTAATCACATTGTAAGTTGTTAAATGTGATTTAGTTATTTCATATTTGCTTTCTCCCTGTGTGGGTCTTGCACGTTGCACATGCATGTAAACATATTTGATATCGTATCCATAATATAAATTAATAATTATTAACTTCCACAGTATGAATATTATATGTTGTGTTCTATTTCCATAATTAAACGAGATTACAAAAGATTTTGAACCGAAAAAAAAACGAGGCAATTTTTTTTCTTTTTTCCAAACAATTTTCATCAACATGATATCACTTGGTACGTGGTCCATAACGTATACGTGGCAATTGAATAAATTGTTGGTGATTGTTCAATATAATTGTTTTTAAATGGATTAGGTAGGAAAATAATAAATGTCAGGCTGCGTACTTACTGATCTACCCTTGTGCCATTCAATTGGATTGGTGCAATTATTCGTCACACTCCAGTCGGACATTCCAAATGCACTAGTACAATAAAAAGGAATCTGTTACATGAGACAGATTGTTTGCATATTCGTTTGAAACACGATATAAGACGAGTAGTAGAATTTTCCAGTTTGGAATAAACTGGCTCGAATAGGCCAGGCTTTCTGATAGGTTTATCCACCACCTAAACGCTTGAATTTTGGGATGCATCACAACTTAATGCCAGTGGAAACACAGCACAATTTGGCCTGATTTATCCTGGCAGAGAAGTAAGAATTAAGAAATCAAAGTACTTTGTTATTGTGAACATTCTCTATATGACAATCTTCAGTTGAATGAAAGTCGCCAAAAAAAAAATCTCTAATTTTCCACGTGACAGTGACAACAATTTTACACATCACAGTGATTACAATTAAATCGTCATAAAGCTTGTTATCTTTTGCTTGCTTGTAAACCAAGAGTTGATCATCGTGGAATAGGTCTTATATCATCATGGTGTCGGGTTCGGGTTAAAGCATCTGCTCTGAGTGTTGGATGACAATGGTTGGAATCCTGACCAACTCATATCCAAAGACTTTTTAAATGGTACGTGCTGCTTCCTTGCTTGATGCTCAGCATTTAAAAGACATAGAGCTTGGACAAACAACCAAAGGTTGGTAATACTAGTGCAGGATTTAATGGGCCTCGTCCTGTGTTAAAGTTTCATGTGAAGGAAGGAAGAAGAAGAACTACCTTTAGAGACCATTTTTCCCCGCAGAGCAGGGGTTGGCCTTTTTCGGGCACCGTGGTCCCCTTTTTGAAGCAATGTTTTATGACCGATGCCCTTCCTGCCGCCAACCCTGTTGGTCGCCTCTTGCGACACACAGGCAATTACCAGTGAACTGGTACTCAATTTGCCGACCTCGGAAGGATGACAGGCTGAGTCAACCCCCCTGGCATTAATTCAGCGATCGACCGGGATTCGAAACCAGGATCCTAGGATCCCAAGCCGGTGTAGCAGGATTCTCTCACTCCCCTAAAATCTCACTCTAGAGTGATTCTGTCCTAGGATAAAGTCACTCTAGAGTGAACTAATCCTAGGACTGGCACACTCTAGAGTGTAATTATCCTAGGACAGAATCACTCCCCCTGTCAGGATCAACACACTCCCTCCAGGATCAAAGCACTCCCCTTTAGGATAAAGTCAATCCCCCAGAAAGAATGGAAAGATATATTTAGTTACTTTGGAAATATAACTCACAGGATGTTAGATATCGTTGCAATGATCAACAGGGCTTTTACTATGTATTTTAGTGTATACCGTGTGAGCATGTGCATCATATTGTCGGATCTTAATATTCAATTGTTGAATACATGTACTATATTTGAGCCCATCAATATTTCAATACAACAAAAGAAGACATGAGTCCCGTTTTCCCCGTATATTTAATCAATACTCCCGTTCATTTATATTCACATGAGAGTTATTATACTTTGTTATGGTTTTTAAAATATCATGCAGTCGGAGTTCCGCTTCCGGTCCCTCGAGCGACGGGGCTTGCTTTGATCTCTCCACGGCATCAAAGTTTGAGTGTTTTCCCGTTCGTTTCTTTGTCAAATTTCCGCTGCGTATTTTGTTGTGTATGTGTTATTGTGTGTTTCTATTTGGTTTTGGTTTTGTAGTTGTTGCAAATTTGTGTGTAATTAGTCGTTTCTTTGTCCGCGCCTCGTGCGGCCTGGTGGCTCGTGCGGCCTCCTCGTCTCGACTTGTGTTGTGCCCCGCCCCCTATATTCTCGTTTGTTCTTTCACCTCTGCTCCTGCTTTCTCAAATCCACGTTCTCACTTAGAGACTTTTCCCAGATTGTTTTCATGGTTTTGTTGAAATATTTCTTTAAATATGTTTAAACCGCAGCGGTGATCCCCCCCCCCCCCCCCCAGGATTTCCATGTTTTAAACGTTTCCCAGTGTGTACCCTGGATAAGAATAGGTACGCCGTATCCCTGCGTGTCGTAGGAGGCGACTAAGAGGGTTGGCGTCAGGAAGGGCATCCGGCCATAAAAAAAAATATTGCCTCAAAAAGAGAACCATGACAATTACAACTACATGTGGGCAGGGTACAGCCCGAAGTGGAGATCGGTTTCTGAGGTTTGGGACATGGAATGTAGGGACAATGACAGGGAGATCAGGAGAAGTGGTGGAAGTATTGGTCAGAAGAAGAGTGGACATATGTTGTGTGCAAGAGACGAGATGGAAGGGAAGTGGTGTGAGAATGGTGAAGGGTAGGCAGGGACAGAAATACAAGTTTGTGTGGCAAGGGTGCCTGGAGGGCGTGAATGGTGTTGGTGTCCTGTTTTCTAAGGAGTTTGTAGACAGTGTGGTGAGTGTGACTAGAGTGAGTGATAGGTTGATGATGGTGAAAATGATGATTGGAAAGCTCTTGGTGAACGTCATCTTGGGATATGCTCCGCAGGTTGGGCGGAGCGATGAAGAGAAGGACAAGTTCTGGTGTGCGATAGAGAAGCTGATGGAAAACGTGAAAGATGAGGAAGTTGTTGTGGTAGGAGGAGACCTAAATGGACATGTGGGAAGGAGTATGGATGGTTTTGAAGGAGTTCATGGGGGTTACGGATATGGTGTGAGAAATGGAGAAGGTGAAAGGATTTTGGAGTTTGCTGATGGAGCTGATTTGTTGATTTGTAATACTCAGTTCCAGAAAGAGGATAATAAGCTTGTTACATACACGTCAGGTGGGTCGACGACAACCGTTGACTACCTGATGGTGCGTAGGCGAGATAGGGGGCACCTCCGAGACACAAAGGTGATCCCGGGGGAGGAGGCTGTTTCACAGCACCACTTGGTTGTCTGCGACGTAAGGGTGAAAGGTGTGAGGAAAGCTCGGCGGGTGAAGTACCAACCGAGAATGAAGGTGTGGAGGTTGAAAGAGGTGACAGTAAGGGAGGCATTAAAAGAGAGGCTGAGTAGGGTAGAGGATGATGTGGTTGAGCTTGAAAGTGGTTGGATGTCAATGAAAGCTAGTCTGTTGGGAGCCGTTGGTGAGGTATGTGGATGGACAAAAGGACCACCAAGGCACTCGGAAACATGGTGGTGGGATGATGAAGTTGGAAAGACGATTGACGAGAAGAGGAAGAAGTTCAAGGAGTGGCAGAAGGCGAAGGGTACGGGAGCAGAAACAGCAGAGCATGAAAGTTATAAGGCAGCCAGGAAGGCTGCAAAGAAAGAGGTAGCAAAGGCGCAGGAGGCATGTAGGAAAATGTTCGGAGAACGCTTGGATTCGGAAGAGGGTCAGAGAGCGGTATTCAGGATTGCAAAGCAGATAGCGAAAGAGAGGTGTGATGTGATGGGGGTGAGCTGCTTGAAGGATGAAGTGGGACAAATCGTTGTCGACCCAGATGGAATTAAAGGAAGATGGAAAAGATATATGGAAATGCTGTTGAATACAGAGAATGAATGGGATGGCAACATAGAGAGTAACCCAGTTTTAGGAACGGCAGAGAAGATAACTGAGAAGGAAGTTGAGGAAGCGATAAAAGCAATGAAGGGTAGAAAAGCGGGAGGGCCGACGGGAGTTGTGGGAGATATGTTGAAGGCAGCAGGAAGTTGGGGTGTGAAGAGAATGACAGAGATCTGTAATCTGGTGGTGAAAGAAGGCCGCATTCCAGTGGATTGGGAACTGAGTACCCTCATCCCTCTATACAAGGGGAAAGGTGACCCTCTGGAGTGTGGCTCGTACCGAGCGATAAAGTTATTGGAGCATGGAATGAAGGTATTGGAAAGGGTGTTGGAGAGGAGGATAAGGAAGAAAGTGAAGATCGACGAAATGCAGTTTGGATTTATGCCAGGAAGAAGAACGACAGACGCGCTTTTCATTGTGAGGCAGTTGCAGGAGAAGTACATGGAGAAGAGGAAGAAGTTGTTTCTTGGGTTTGTTGATCTGGAGAAAGCATTCGATCGGGTTCCACGCAAAGTATTGACATGGGCATTGAGGAAGTTAGGAGTGGAGGAATGGTTGATCAGAGTAGTGATGGCAATGTACAAAAGAGCACGCACAGCTGTAAGGACGAAGGACGGGAACAGTGGTGAGTTTGAGGTGAAGGTGGGAGTGCATCAGGGGTCGGTACTAAGTCCACTACTATTTGTAGCTGTGATGGAGGTGCTGGCTCAGAACGTAAAGGAGGGTTTACCGTGGGAGTTGTATGCAGATGATCTGGTGTTGATTGCGGAAAGTATGGATGGACTGAAGGAAAAGATGAACACGTGGAAGGAATGTATGGAGACAAAAGGTCTGAAGGTGAATATCGGAAAGACGAAGGTGATGGCAAGTGGTAAAGCATGTGGTGAGGTGGAAAGAACTGGGAAGTGGCCCTGTGCTGTGTGTAGGAAGGGTGTCGGAGTGAACTCCATTCAGTGTACAATGTGCGCTGAGTGGGTTCATCAAAAATGTAGTGGTCTGAGAGGGTCATTAACCAGTGTGGCAGCTACATTCAATTGTAAGGTGTGCACAGAGGTAGCTGCAGATGGAGGAAATGTTGAGTTGGATCTTGGAGATGGCGTGAAGCTGGAAGGTGTGAAAACATTTTGCTACCTCGGAGACATGCTGAATGGAGAAGGTGGATCAGACTCGGCAACGGTTGCTCGAGTGAGATGTGCATGGAAGAAGTTTCGGGAATTGAGTGGCGTGCTGATGATGAGGGGAGTGTCGTTGAAGCTGAAGGGAAAGGTGTATGTTGCATGTGTGAGAAGTGTTATGATTTATGGGAGCGAGACATGGGTAATGAACGTAGAGCAGCAACGAAGGTTGGAAAGGGTGGAAATGCGAATGGTTCGACGGATGTGCGGAGTATCGTTGAGAGAGAGGAAGACAAATGATAAATTGCGAAAGATGATGGGAATAGAGCCTGTGATTGATGCTGTGAAGAGGAACAGGTTGAGATGGTTTGGTCATGTGTTGAGGAAGGATGAAAGTGACTGGTTGAGAAGAGTGATGGAAATGAATGTAGAAGGAAGTAGAAGACGGGGAAGACCGAGAAAGACTTGGCTAAAGATGGTGGAAGAAGAAATGCGGGCAAGGGGGTTAACAAGGAGAGATGCAGAAAATAGGGCAAAATGGAGAAGATTGTCATGGGGACCGCAAGGCTAACCCCCGCTCTAGCAGGGAAAATGGCCTTTAAAATGCATGTTGTTGTTGTTGTTGTATGCAGTGCACTTCATTTCATATCTATATGTAAACCTTTGTACACTCTTCCGAGTGTATTCAGTGTGATGTGGGTAATATTTACATATCTTCGGATCTACATATTCGGTTGTTGAATACTATATCGTTCCAGCTCATCAGAGGTAATTAACGAAAAACCTCACATATTTTCCATGTAATTTTAATCAACTAGGGCATGCCCGTACTATATCTATATCTAAAATTATATCCCCCCCCTCTATTTACATGGAATGGTTTGGTCCAAAGCGAACGGCTTGCGAGTGGTGACAATCCCCCCCCTCTATTTACATGCAATGGTTTGGTCCAAAGCGAACGGCTTCCGGAGTTTGGTAAAGAAATCGCCATCGCGTGCACAAACGCGCAGGAAAGCGAATGAATCTCAAATTCGTTTTTATTAGTTGTAAAACATAGTTTAACGCCAACATAGTTTGCAAACGTGAAATAAATGAATACGCTCTCAAATGTGCCATCCGAGGCAGAGTGTGCCCGCCACGTTCGGCACACGCGATCGTTCGCTGCTCTCTGATTGGTTGAATCGTTTTTTGGACATAGCTCGGTAAGTAATTGTCCGATTAATATGAAACCTTGAAAAGGCACATCCTCGGGTCCCCAGCAATATACCTGGCAAGTTAAAAGTATATCGGACCCGTGGTTGTCGAGAAACAGCGGTCACAGACAAACGTACAGACAGACAGAGATTACTGGAATTATAGATAGATTATCCGGTCCTGTAGATTCACATTTCAATCAAATTAGACGTTAAGTAAGTTGTCATGGTTGAAAAATATTTATTCATACACATATATTAAATAAATGTATTGCATGAATAATGAATATTTACATTTCATAACATTTTAAAACCCGTATTTAATATTTCTTAAAAGTGCAGTAAAGTTATAGAACGTAACTTAAAATGACATATTATATTGTCGCGCGACCATCTTTGATTAAAATCAGACGCTCACGGAAGCTGATCGCGAAGGCCTTAGTCCCTGAGGCGAAAACTCAATGGCAGACTCCGGAAAACAAAAAAACTACACCAAAGCGCGCGGTATGGAGGGGGGCGCGAGAGCACTGCAGCCGTACCTATTAAATCAATCACATGGGAAACTGCTTTCAAGTATGTACAGCAAAATAATACAAGGATTTATTGTAATAAGAATCGGGACAGGGAAACGCGACGATAAACCTAATTCCTAATTTAGGATCCCACACACAGACTTCTGATACAGATGAGGGATTGTGAATTAATAAAAGAACACGTTCGTCGTGTAATTGGGGAATGTGGGGTGCGAGCTTATCTGTCTGCAGTCTTGTAGTCGTGTCCGCCGACGTCCCACGCGGCCCTCTCCATCCACCTCCGAGCACCACCAGGCCTCACTCCAAGCTCTACAAGGCCTCGCCGCTCCCGAGGTCTGTGCACCAAGCAACACGCGTCCAACGCACCAACAGCACCATGCAGGCCAGCGAGCTCCACACGAGGTCGATCTCCAACACGAGCACGAACTCAGAACCAAGAAGAATGGCAAAAAGAGGAGAGGGCGCAAGTGCGACTGCACACTATGAGCCAAGTCCAAGTTCGCTCTGCTCGCCCACGAGCCAAGCGCGTCCTTTTTACAACCTTGCCGTGGTGACGTCAGCCTTGGCGCGCCACCCAATCAGTGCCCTCCACCGACTCGTTGGCTGGAGGTTCACGCCTACCGCGCCACCCCAACACTCGTTCCCTGTTCCGTGGTCATAGCACGTGGTACTCGATGTGGTTCGGCCTGTCAGAGGTGTAATTGGCAGCGGCCATCATCGGTGGTGCCCCGGCCTGGTTTCCTTGCCTGTTTGTCTTTCACAGTCATGTCAGGGAAGGGAGTTATTTAGTGTTGCAATAAAGATCCTACCTAAGTGTCTACAGGTGTGCATTGCCATAAGGGACAAAGGTTTAGCTACCAGGTGTGACACACAGGGGTGCTACTCTTTAATCCCTATGCTACTTATCACTCGAAAATCCTGGTATGCTCACAGGTATACTCTTAACCAACAAAACGCCTACACATGAAACTTATTACAGGTCAGATTCCTTACCGCGACAGACGAAGCACGTTACCTACACAGATCTATCTGGCTCTACATATCACTACCCTACCGACATAACAATATGTTGAAATGAAAATATCCTTTTTGTATAAAACATCGTAAATGTATCGTAATGATTACTGCGAATGCTCTAATATCAAAATAGATAGTTATTTGAATGTTAAATTTATACTTTTCTTTATTTGATTTACCCAGTTTAATACAGGGATGCGAAAAACATTGTATTTTTATTTTTAGGGAGAGACATTTACAAAGGACATCATTCTGCCCTGTTTGTCAATTCATTTATCATTTTATGTTCATATTCACTAACTTTGTCATGGTTGTATGTCATTACCATGCAATAAATATTGTTTAAATCACAAAAGATATAGGGGGAGTGTTATAATCCTGGGGAGTCATTTGATCCTGCTAGGGGGAGTGTTAAAATCCTAGGGGGAGTGATTTCATCCTAGGATAAAACCACTCTAGAGTGATTTTTTCCTAGGAACATATCACTCTAGAGTGATTTTATCCTGGGGAGTGATTCTATCCTCCTACACCGGCACCCTAACCGCTAAGCCGATACCAGGCTTATGTGAAGGAACTCGTAATAATTTAATTTAATCGAGTTTTCATTTTTATGGTTGAATCACGTGCAACAATCTACCATATAAAACACAATGTCAGTTTGTGTGTTTGTACAGATGTCTGTGCCCCTTCGTAAGAGTGGGTTTTAAAGGCCAATATTTTAACACGAATGTGTGTTTACTATGGCCTATTTTGAGGATAAAACTAACTCAAAAAACATTTTCCATAAAAGAGTAATTATGTCTCTTCTATTTGAATTGTAGATGGTGGTGTTCCGAAGTGTTTTTTTTTTTTTTAATAACAATAAATACAAGGAGCATGGAGGAGAAATTCGCTGCACGTGATGTGCAACGTGCACAGAGTAAAACGAGTGTTCATTTATGTTGAATAAATAAAGAAGATATAAACATACCTGACAATAGGCCGAGGCTTTAGACCTTGGCATGCTCATGAGGCCGCAACGTCGAATAAACTATTCCAACCTGTCATAGGTCAGTAAATAAAACAAAAGCATTTTCTCTCTTTTTGCTGAAAGATATATCTTTAGAAAGTTGTATTGTTTTGAGCATTTTCTAGGAACAGGTTCAAAACCTGTTTACCAGAGGCTTTAATAGTCACATTCTGTTTACGATTTGCTTGTGGCATGCAACAGGGTTGAATGATGTCATATAGGCCTCTACCTTAACATCCCATTCTTTGTACCTTCCGTTCATCCTCAATTTTAATTGTAAATTAAGTAAATATATTTCTAGCATGGCAAAGAAAAATCATTTGTACCAGAACATTTATCCAGCCAAGATACAATTTGTCAGTTTAGTATGTTTTGGACAATGGTCGCATATCTTTGTGACTTCTACACCACGTTTGTATCAGTAAAGTGTCAATCCTATCTAGTCTCTTATTGTGGTATTCAACAAAAGCTGATGAACATTTGGACAAACAAGAATAAACAAAAATAAAATTACTAAAATATTTAATTACCTTATATTTTCTTGGTGTATTTACTCGATGTAAAAGTACCCTTCTTGAAACAATGTATGATGTTGAGCACTGGTTATTGATGTCCAAATTGTGAGTTTATATTCTTTAAATGCCATCTTTGATAGCAAAATAAATTATTAATTGCAGACCAATACACTTTACAAGCATGGTGTTGGCTTAGCGGTTAGGGTGCCGGCTTGGGATCCTAGGATCATGGGTTTGCTTAGCGGTTAGGGTGCCAGCTCGGGATCCTAGGATCATGGGTTTGCTTAGCGGTTAGGGTGCCGGCTTGGGATGCTAGGATCATGGGTTTACTTAGCGGTTAGGGTGCCGGCTTGGGATCCTAGGATCCTGGGTTCGAATCCCGGTCGATCGTTGAATTAATGCCAGGGGGGTTGACTCAGCCTGTCATCCTTCCGAGGTCGGCATAATTGAGTACCAGCTCACTGGTAATTCCCTGTGTGTTGCAATAGGTGACTACCAGGGTTGGCAGGAGGAAGGGTATCCGGCCATAAAACATTGCTTCAAAAAGGGGACCACGGTGCCCAAAAAAGGCCAACCCCTGCTCTGTGGGGGGAAATGGCCTCTAAAGGTGGTTCAGACCAATAACTTTACAGAACTATGGTCCAGGATTGGTTCTAGCTTAGAAACGACAAATGTTTGTTTCTCGACTTGTCCTGGCATATCACGACAAGTCGAGAAACCTTTCTAAGCTAGAACCAATGCTGGACAGGCCACCACTCCTACACAGAATAGTTAAGTGAAGGTGGCAGGGATTTGTGTAACACCTCGGTTGGCCTTAACAACATTGATTATTTCTTTGCCAGCAGAAGGTAGTGTCTTTAATTTCTCATTGGTTGACTATTCTTGATGAAACCACTTTACTGATTGATAGTTTGCTTCAAGCCTTAGGTTTTGAACTTGTGATTATTTAGCTAGGCAATAACACCCTGTTTCCAAGACTCGAGACTTTGTTGGAGACTTTGTCAGCTATCAAAATGTTCTTTATTTAAAGCAAAAAATATATATTGTTACGTGCTCCTCCCCGACCCCCTGGTCACGGTGTACATCCGAGCCCCGAGAGGAGTCACGGCAGAAAAATGTGTTATTCTGTATGTCAAAGATCAAGGGTGAAGCCACACCAATTGTTACTCACAAACAAATATTGTATTAAGATCACACAAGAATAATAGTACAACAATAATATGAATCAAAAGTACAATCAATATCCTATGATGGTACCATCAGTTTTGTAATATATAACTCACTGCGCTCCAAGTGAGTGAACCAAGAACATTCCCAATGTCTCTTATTCCCGGCTCCAAGCCAAAGTTGATGTGCTCCAGCGATCGCCAGAATGATG
The DNA here is from genome assembly GCF_964187855.1 of Myxine glutinosa. NCBI lineage: Eukaryota > Metazoa > Chordata > Myxini > Myxiniformes > Myxinidae > Myxine > Myxine glutinosa. The sequence goes on from NC_136268.1 coordinate 83,414,563, forward strand.
TCCCATCGAGACCAGAATCCCGTTCGGATGGCAAGAACAGTCCTGCTGCCAAAGCGGGGCAAAGGCGCCCTCAAGACGACTGGGGAATCCAAAGGCGCCCTCCAGGCAACTGAGAGATCACACCCTCGGGTATGGACTTTCACGGCTCACAGTCGGCGAACCGCAAATTACTCTTCAAAAGCCACGGTGCACACACTCACACCAGATACGTCTGAAAGTGGTGAAAATGGCTGACGAAGCAAAGAAACCTTGCTCGACGTGCAAAGCGCGTGAGTCAAAATGGCCGACGTCCGTACTCGAGACGTAACGGCAGTCCAACGATTCTCTTCCGGAATCGATCGCAAAACCTGACACGCAGGTTAATCTGTCACAGCGATAACCACTCTGTCGCAGGACTCCCTTTCCTGGGAAACCCAAAGTTCACTCGTGACTCTTGCTTGCCATCGTTCGCTCCAGACCAAGAAGCAGCTATGCTTCTTGTCCGACTCCACTTGCTACGCCCTCTTTTTCCCTCTTCTTCCTCTTCGTCGTCCGGTTCCCGATCCGGTTTCCTGTTTCTTTTAACATTAACTTTTTTACCTTTTGAAAACAGTTCATGGACAATAAACCTTTTGAAAACAATAATAGTACATGGAATCAGAAATATTTACAGTGGATGCAAACCACCACAACAGAGGTGACGAATCCGTAACAATATATTTAACTAAAAACACCCAATTGTTTATTTGCTGCATCATTAACAGCATTATATGCTTTTGTCATTTGATGTTCAACACATTCTGTCCAGTTTACATCGTGGGATGTAACTTCCTGATACTGTAATATCTTAGAAATAAACCTTTGATTGTCTCATAATGTGTTCGATGCATCGAGAACTTGGATGCGATGCATACCCGATTGTTCGAGAACTTGGAATTTCATTGTAAAACTTCAACATTAGTAAAGTACAACTAGTAAGGAAAATTTCAGATCTGATCCTGGTTCAATTCTGATCCTGGCGGAGTCATAGTAAAGACCTTTAAAATGATATGTGCTGCTCTCTTGCTTGACACTCAGCAATTAGTGGATAGAGCACAGATAAACCCCGTGGCTCGGTATCCCATGGTGTGGGAAGGAGAGTGGGGGAGATTTTTTTTCTTAATTACCTCGCTGACTATACAAAGAGGACGTGACGTCACATTATAGCATCAACGCCGGCAATATCCAAAGTATCCCAGAAGGGTACGTCACTTCCCCCAATGTCACCGGCTGCATTAGTCCGAAGTCAAGTCTGGTGTTGTCCAATGTCGCTCTCTCTCTCTACATGTGTGCATGTGTGACTTGTGTGACAGCTCTTCCGTGGACCTTAGACCCTGAAAAAAAATGAGGCCAAATGAGCCAGTGAGTGATGAATCCATGGGTTGCTGCGATTCTACTTTGCTTTGTTTGATGGCAAGTTGCAAATTTACATTGATAAAATGTTGTCTTTAAACACCCCAAACTAGCTTGTATGTTGTCTATGATTGCCTTGTAAATCAGATGTGTTTTGGCCCTTCTTGACTATGAATTTCAGTTCGTAAAACTACAGAGATTCCTGTCCAAATATTACCCAAGGAGAAGGAAGGTTCACAGGACTGATCCCAAAGTTGACTCCCTTGCCAACTTCCTTGCCAATGGGAAAGTTGCACTGACATCATGGGAGCTCGTACTCATATTTTAGATATTGTCTCTTTGCAAAGCGGCGTCATAATTATTTGTAATATTAATTTAATTACAACTATTTTTTAAAATAAGTTTTTGTACCAATACAGGTGCTGCTTGGACCACAACTATGTGGTTGGCATCGAAGTTGTGACTGGCTGACAAGAACGTCTTTGTAAGCATCCCTGAGTGAGGATACGAAATGCTACCTGCTGTGGGATGTTCTGCAGCTTTAAAAAGTGCCTTGTTTGTGAAGGTGTCATGTCCCATCGCAGGAAGTGTGGGTCTGGGGTCACAGGTTAAGGAAGCTCAGGGGCTTGGAGGCATCTTGGTTTGAAGAGACAGTCTCAGTAAGGTTAAAGGTGAAAGCTTTCCGTGTCAGTTATTGGTGATTACATCAAAGGGCCCTCAGTGGTGGGCCTTACTTGCATCCATACTACTTGGAACTTAGAATAGTGGGAGACTTGAAACTTAGGGTGATTTTTGTTTTTTCTTTCGGTGATCTCTCTTTGTGGGATTTGATCCACGTCGACAGAAAGGCCTTTAAGTAATATCCCCTTCATATTAAGCAGAGGGCACATCCAAGTGACCATATAGATATATATATATATATATATGTGTATATATACACACATATAGCACCTTTACAGGTACCACGAGATGCTATGCAGCAAAATATGTTTCAGGTAACAGGATAGTTCAGTCATTATTTGATCGGTAGTCTGTTATTACCGTTTTCACACCTGTCTGTTTGTCTGCCTGTCTGTTTGTTTGTTTGTCTATGAACAGGATATCTCAAAAACTTGTAGATGGATTCTAACGAAACTTGGTGGACCGGTTGGGTATGTGAAAAGGTCGAATTGATACTATTTTGGTGAAGATCCAAATCTTGATATGAGAATAAAATTAAAAAAATTAAGTGGTTCTTCAACATTGAGAGATGCGGCCAAAAACGATATAAAGCACGATATTTCAAAAAGTTGTGGACAACATATGACAAAACTTGGGGGATGGGTTGGATAGGTGACAATAACCAGCCGATTAGATTTTGGTTCATGTCCAGATCCATATCCGGCCTATCAGTATGATACAAAATGTAAACTGTTCAGCCTGGTTGAGGTCAACTGAATCAACTGAACAGACAATACTCAATTCTAGTCTGTAGTATTGCCAGTAGTTGGTTATTGTAGGCAGTCTGTATTGTCATTGTAGAGGTAGTCTCTTGTTGTCATTGTCGGTATTGGTTGTCGTCTGTTATTGCCATCAACGTGGGTATTGAGTATTGAGTCTGTATGTCATGAAGCTGTCTTGTCAAGGTTCAAATCCTGATGACGATAATATTGAAACGTAAACTGCCATTCTGTTTCAGTGCCAGCAGGGGTCACTACATCTTGAGTGCATACCAGCATACAGATGGGGATGTAAAGTTGACGGTCCCATCTATAATTTGGTTGTCGATGTTAAAGATCCTGTGCTAAATTACGAAAATATAAGGCAATTCTGTACCGGTACCCTCGGGCAAATTATCTCTAGAACCTTATCTAAAGGACCTACTCCTGTGTCTAAGTTTCCCAAATTGAGATCATTCCTTATATGTATCTCTGTGCCTGTATTCACATGTCATTTACTTAATTTAGCAAGTGATTCGCTTGACTTACATATTACATAACACTTTTAGCATCTACATCCCATTTAATGAACTTACATTCACCAGATAATGCGGAAACATATTAATGATTCCAAAAGAATGGCCTGGAAAGGTTATGATTATGAAGGATTAACATCGTATGAAACAAACTTATTGAATGAATGACCCAGAAAGACGAATGTTCTCATACAAACGTGCACTGGGTGCTGTTGCCCAGGGTTAGGCACAAAGGAGATTGCGGAACGCCGTGTTGAAATAACACGAGACATTTTCACCTCTCCGTCCCTCAGATGGTGAAAGCATTTCTCCCACACATGCTTGAGAATAACCACGGGCACGTGGTCACGGTCGCCAGCTCATTGGGCCTGTTCAGTACTGCGGGAATAGAGGTAAGGACGAACACGAGTACCTGTACTGGAGTGAGATTGCTAATATTACTGGAATCGCTCAACAGTCAAAATACACATAATAAAAGTAAATCTTAACCCAATGCAGAATATTTTATTTCATTATGTGATGACCTGTAATAATTACAAAGATCAATAATCGCTGTAATTTAGGTACTAATACAAGGTGTAACACATTCCATTGTTCCATTTGCATAACACATTTCATTGTTCTATTTGCATAACACATTTCATTGTTCTATTTGCATAACACATTTCATTGTTCTATTTGCATAACACATTCCATTGTTCTATTTGCATAACACATTTCATTGTTCTATTTGCATAACACATTTCATTGTTCTATTTGCATAACACATTCCATTGTTCTATTTGCATAACACATTTCATTGTTCTATTTGCATAACACATTCCATTGTTCTATTTGCATAACACATTCCATTGTTCTATTTGCATAACACATTCCATTGTTCTATTTGCATAACTCATTCCATTGTTATATTTGCATAACACATTCCATTGTTCTATTTGCATAACACATTTCATTGTGCTATTTGCATAACACATTTCATTGTTCTATTTGCATAACACATTTCAATGTTCTATTTGCATAACACATTTCATTGTTCTGTTTGCATAACACATTCCATTGTTCTATTTGCATAACACATTTCATTGTTCTATTTGCATAACACATTTCATTGTTCTATTTGCATAACACATTTCATTGTTCTTTACACCCACTTCCAGGATTACTGCGCAAGCAAGTATGGTGCCGTTGGCTTCCACGAGTCCCTGAGTCATGAAATCAAGGCAATAGGCAAGGACGGAGTGAACACGACCCTCATCTGCCCGTACCTCGTCAACACTGGGATGTTCCGGGGCTGCAGGATTCGGTGAGCGTCTCTTATGCTCACCTGCCACATACATGTCAAACTTTACCAGGAATCACATGTAATTGTAATTGATGTTGAAATATTGTAGATGCATTTATTTATTTATTTGTTTTAATTTCCCCCTTATTAATTTATTTATTTATTTATTTATTGCGCTGGTAGGATATAGCTTCGAGGTATGCACACACCTCTGAGCTGTCTATAGCATGGGTTCGAATCTCGACCCTGCTATAAACTGTCACCCTGGTGTTTCACATGAAGGGAGATGCATCAGTGTGTGTACCAGTCATCTGAAGGACATCAAGCTGGAGGATCCATCTGCCATCATCATCGTTGGTGGATGTTAAGGATCCCAATGTGTCTTTGGTGAAGAGTGGACGAGTTATTACCAACAACTAGAACAAATTACAAATTCTGTCTCCTTCAGTCACACGTCAGGTCTGACCGGCCAGTTTGTGAAAGACCTAGGCCTAAAACGTATCCCTGGCTTACACCGCTGGAATGCAGGAATAATTGGGGCTGTCATATAATTAGTTGTTATTTATTTATTTATTCTCTGCATGTTTGTTGAGGCTTCTTAAATAGCTGCTGCAAAATATAAGATCATTATTACACACTGCAAAAAATATTATATGATAAATGATTTAAACTTGAGCACAACAAACTTAAGCACAACGTTTATTTTTCAAACACAACACCAATCCCAGTCACCTCGGCCCGTCATGGGTTCCAGTAGAGAAAGTTTCATGAAAGAGTTCATTGAAGTTTGCTCAAAACTGCAATTACATGAGTCATTAGCCAATTCATTTAAACTATCTGGTAATTCAGAAAATGTAATTGCGAAAGCCCCCCTACCCCACACAGACACAGACACACACATACACACAAAACCAAACAAATGAATGAAAAGCACGATGACATCGAAGATAAACGGACACTCATTAATGTTCATTAAAAACCCAGCTGGCCTTGAGTCTTGCATCCGCTGCCCTCGCCAGGCCTCTGTCAAGGTGCTAAAAACTTTGGCATCTTCGCGTTCGGCTGTGGCAGCAGCATCCGTCGGCATATCGCCGCATTCCTCACGTGGTTGTGTCTCCCACAGAAAACAAATGCCCACGCCGTTCTGCAGACATTAAACAGAAACACGCTTTTCAACAGCCTTGGCCTCCCCCGCTGCACATCACCAACCCCCGCAGTCTCGAAAAGCGTTTTTTGAAACTTTGCATCCATTTTGGTCCGCCTGCATTTCTAGAGCATGCAGAAAAGAAATCTTGCAAAAGTGGAAATGCTTGAGATAACTTGAGTAACAGGAAACCCACATACTATAATCGTTATTTCAAAACAATCTTCATGGAGCTGGAGCCGCTACATCCACAACTGGCACCATCTACATATTAGGTGCACAAAATGATGGAGGTTTCACACCCCTCTGCCCTCCATTTATTTATTATTCCCCATACATCGTCCTATACTTCCTTTCCTTCTCTTTCCTCTCCTGCCAACTCCTCTTTTCCCCTTGTTCTTATTCACAAACCTTCCTATCCTCAATTGGTCCCCTCACCGAATCACTCTTGGCCTGGATGGTTGCACACCCTTAGATCTTCCCTCGGCCTCCGTATCTGAGATATTTTTGAGGATGTTTGTAATGAAATACAGCAAACTTTGCATTGCTTTTCAAATGTGCATCAACTCCTGGAGACATTGTCTTCATCGTGCAATATCCGGGTGACAATTTGATATCAATCCAACTCTATTAGCTCAACATATCCGGGTGATCAAAAGGTCTTCCTTGGCTCCTTTGTTCATATCAGTTTCTCAGTTTCTGGAGATTTAATATCGACAATAAATAGGCTTTGGTGTCACATGATGTGAAGCTGGTAGAAAAAATGGTAGGGGGAGTTAGCGGCAGAAGAGGATAGTATATTGGGGAATGAGGGTCGGTATTCCTCAAAATAAAATTCCGCCATTTTTACAGACGTTGCATGCTTGAGGCCTTACAGACGTTGCATGCTTACAGACGTTGCATGCTTACAGACGTTGCATGCTTGAGACGTCATGCTTGAGGCATGCAGACGGCCCTTCATTCATTTATATGCCATGAAAGTTGTTATATAATATGTTTTATTAGTCCCTGACTAGTTAATCACGATAGGTTTGCTCTCCCTCTTTCTGTCCGTCCGTCAGTCCCACCAGTGGTTTTTCAGACTTTTTTTCCCACACCCTTTAAGCTATTCAACTAAAACTTGACACATGACTTTATTATGAGCAGTTACAGAACAAGTTAGAGTTTCAGGGTTCGTGAATGTTTTTTTTTTTTTTCCTGAGTTTTGCTATTTTGGACTTGGAAAATATCACATCGGTCAGGGACATGTTTTGAAAAGCAATTCTTGCTCTTGTTTTATCTGTTTGGCGATTTGCTAAGACGTGAGGCATAATTCCAAAATGCCTGTCTTACTGTATTATTCATGTGTATAAATCTATAACTGGGAATTTCCAAAAGTTTTGGCTCATTTGTGTGTCTCCCAAAAAAGAAACGTTGATGAGTGTGTTTTCTTAGTCACTTCCGAGAAAGAGTGAATAGGACTTTTAAAGAAAGACATCGACAAAGACAGAGAGAGGAAAAACAACCACTCACCTTCCTTTACTGTCCATAGGCTAACTTCACCACAAATAAGTCGACTGATAAATAGCGATCAAGAGTGAGCGGAGATGGCTTGAGCATCCTGCTGATCGTAATCGGTCGCACAGTTAAAAACCAATTTGAATCTGACACCAAGAATGGGAGGTTTATGTGCTTGCGAAACAACTGTCAGCAAAGAGCACCTGTCAGTTTGCGCCGTCTATCAAGACGCTGTGCCTGGCTACTCTCCAGCTCTGCCCTCCCCCATCAAACTGAAGCACTGCCACCGGACCTGTAATTTGGACTTCGGAGCGTCTAATATTCTCCACTGGAATGTTTTTGGTTGATTGCTGGAATGGCGATGCCTCTTGTTGTGTGACGTCGTGAAGTTTTTTTTTTTTTCTTCTTCCTTATGGCATTTTCAATAAACTGGCTGGACATTCTTCATGGTTGGTGGGCTAAGTGACTTCAAGCAATTGTGCCAGGGCGGCTGGAAAAGCAGTCTGGAGGAATGTCATTTGCTGCACGCATCACCAGATCAAAGGGTTCTTGCCTTCATAAGACAATCCACACTTCTTGTTTTTTGAACGATATATCGGGAGGGAGACGGAGGTGGTACCTGAAACTGGTGGCAGACAGAATATAGTGTACTGGGCCTTTTCTTTTCTAGTCTAAGCATATTGCATCCAGAAACACAGACCCTACAGCGAGTGGGATTTGCTCGGGCTTGTCTAACTGCTTTTTTTTTTTTAATCAGCAAACTTCCACAATGGTCAACATTGAATCATTATATTCCTGCTTGTTTCAAAAAAAAAATCCCCTCTCTCTTTTCCCCTCACACTATAGGATGAGGATGGTCCAAACAGATTTTCTCTTGTTGTCATCAAAGTATTCTTAAGCTTCCTGGAAAAAGACAACTTTCACCAACGCTTGAAACTTTTGTTTTATATTGTTGTTTCATCTTGGTTTGTTTTTATTCTCCATGACTTTATTCGGTTGAATTTCTAGTTCTTAAAAAGTTGCTGATGAAACTTCACTTTTTGTCTTTGAACAGCTGGGTTGTCACTTGAACTTCATTTTTAAAGGTCGACCGTACTATGCTTGTTTACATATTGGTTTTCAAAGTCAGCAAGACATCACTGCTCACCAAACCATCCGATGTCTTCTCACTATTATCAGAAAAGAAATTGAAACATACCTGCTATCTCCATTGGAGCCACAGTACTGTGTGCATGAAGCCATGCATGCTGTCCTCACGAACCGCTCCATGATCTGCACCCCACGCCTTATGTACCTCGTGGTCTTTATGAAGAGGTGAGGTTATCTACATAATAAGATTTATGGTCCAATAGGCTGACTTGTTGGTAAGTTAGAGAGAAAATGGATGTCCTGAAAAGGGTCCATGTCCTGTTTCCCCAGGGAATGTCTTGTAAAGGGTGGTCCATGTGTCTTGTTTCCCCAGTTGGCAAATAATATTCTCCTGTCAGTTATGTTCACGAGGTTGGTTTGTGTTGTGTTGTGAAAAAAAAGTATATATATATATTTCTTTCTTTCTTTATTACATATCAATGGAATAAATTTCAATAGGGGAAAACTATATTGTGTGTAACAAGACATTTGGACCGGACCCTGCGTCTGCCCACATGCTGCAGTGGCACCAGGAGCCTTGGCTTCTGGAAGCCTCTCGGATTTTGGGATTAGCGGATTTTCCTTGGCGGCTGCGATGAAACACTGAGTTTCTCTGGAAAAGCAGTGGAGTATTTGTGAAGGTGCCTGCGGGGGAATAGCTGGAGGATACGTGGGAAAAGCTTTGTTATTTGTGTAGTTTTGAAGGGAGGAGAGTTTGATAAAATCCCTCTTTGTGAAATTGTGTTTGAAAAGAAAACAAGACCTGGACCTTGCTTGTGCTTCCTCAGACTTCCTTTTGATTAATCATTGGCAGTCTTACTTGTACATAAAGTACTTTGTAACTTCATATTGTATTGTGTGCTCATGACATTCCATTCGGTTATATTTATTTTTACCGCTACCCACGTTCTCCTCTTGTTGTTTGCAGCATTTTGCCATGGGACGCTGTTGTCTGCATTTATCGCTTCCTCGGCGCAGACAAGTGCATGTATCCATTCTTTGCTGAACATCGTCGAGGCCTCAACAATAACCAGAAGGAGCCTTGGACAGATGCTCTACCCACAAATCCTTGTGTGGACAATGGCAATGCAGATCTGGACTGATTTATTGATGGTTTACTATATTAATCTTTCATTTTATCTTCCTCTTTTTATACCATCACCCTATTTTCGTCCATCCTACTCCAATTCATCATTCCCTACTTCTTTTTCTTCGCTTAATTTCTACTACCCCCATTTCATCTTCATTCCTGAAAACTGTCCCCAGAAAAAGCACTCATGAGCTGTGCCTCTATAAATTTGCTTTCGAATCATACATCTGTTATCTTTATCAGAAAGTGAAATTTCACTGAGTGTAACGTATTCGGTGAAAGTGTGGCACAACGTGTTTCGGGCAAGATGTGTGATTTTGCCAAATGCGGGAGCCGCGTGGTTCTTGATGTTCATGGCTTGAATCGTCTCGACGTGGAGACGCTTGCCTGACGGAGCTGGGCATTGCTTTGAAATCTTGGGTGTGAAGTGGTGTTGGCCAACGGTGACAGACATGCATGGGAGACATCTGCCCAGGAGTACAGAAGGCTGTACAACTTTGGTGGCTCATTCGCACATCTTTCCGGAATGAAGGTCGGAACGACTTCAATACACTTTGCCATTTTGTACTCCAACAGTGGGTTTAAATGCCCTTTGCAGGCAACTATGACTTGAATGGTTCATCTTCTTCCTCCATATGCAGCACATAGCTGCGGGTAGCATCATTTGCTAGAGCTGTTCCGTTGATGTACGTTGGAGCAGGAATTCGGAATTTGGCCAAGGTGCCGGCGCTAGCTCACATACGACTGGTTCATGCATTTCTTTCAATGCAAGATTTCCATCATTTTGAATCAGACTCGTATCACGAAAAGTCTTCTGATTTGGAAAACTCGAAATGTCTGAATGGAAAGTGAAATGGAAATCATTCTGAAAACATGAAAATGTTATGAAAAATGGAAAGTTAATGTTATGAAATTTAAGGCTTGCACCAGTGTTATCAGTTCCTGACAATTCGTAATCTTCATGACAGAGTTGGAGGTCACACGGTGAGGATTGAAAAGATGTAAAGGAAGAATCAGCTAATGATGAAGACAAAATAAAGAGAAAGGAATGCAGTCGACTCTTGCCAAGTTGAATACATTTCGTATCTAGTAATTTGACTTGGGGTCTTATCAAAACGATTCAAACCAATTCAAATGCCGCCATTTCTCAAATAGAGCTTCTTGATTTTGAGCTATCACTTGTATAGTCCATCATTCTGGGTTTTTTTTCAGTTTTACTGAACGGTGTAGTATTTGGATGCAAGACCATGCATCCTTTCATACACGTTACTCTACCGGACATTGGGCTCCTCTGAGAGCTTTCAAAACTCTAGATGACAATGGACAAAAAAGAGATAAATTTAACATGAAAAAATAAAAATTAGATTGCTTTAGACCACCTTTGGAGGCCATTTTCCCCCACAGAGCAGGGGTTGGCCTTCTTCGGGCACCGTGGTCCCCTTTTTGAAGCAATGATTTGCGGCCGGATGCCCTTCCTCTCGCCAACCCTGTTAGTCGCCTTTTGCGACACACAGGGAATTACCAGTCAACTGGTACTCAATTTGCACGACCTCGGAAGATTGACAGGCTGAGTCAACCCTCCTGCTGTTAATTCAGCGATCGACCGGGATTCGAACCCAGGATCCTAGGATCCCAAGCCGGCACCCCAACCGCTAAGCCAACACCAGGCTGTAAAAAAAATTTAAAAAATTTAAAAAATCATTGCTTTACCTGCAAAAAATATGCTTGATGGACACAGAAATCAAGGTGTTCATGAAGAATGCCAATGAAGAGACGTCTTGACAGGGCATTTGTATGATGGAAGTCTGCATCGAAATTTCATTCACATTATGATTCTTTGCACTTTTATCACATCCCATTATTGTAGGTTACAGCTGTATGGAATCTGTTCAAATAAATAAGGCAAATCTCAGTCAACAATATAGTCAACAGTCAATAGCCAATATAGTCAATAGCCAGAAGGTTCTGAGCGGTTTCCATATGACCGAATGCCAGTATGTTTAGGAAGGTTGTTGCAACATAGTAGTTTTAAGCAGTTTATGAGTTTTCCCCTTTCAACAGCAATTAAAACCTGAGTCCCACGCCTTGATAAGTTATGTTTGTGCGCCATGGTGGCACAATAGCATATTGAACATTGGTTTCCTCTTGAGGTCTGTACAAATGAACTGCTGGATTTAAACTCGTACACAGTGCTCCACACAGTGCTCCACATACCATACTCTAGTGTAACTTCTCTTTCATATCATTCCAAAATGATCTTGTGTTAAGTGAATGCACTGGCTTTACTGTGGTAACACTGAATCAGCAGGCACTGACGACGCAAAAGTTACGGTAAAGGTTAAAGTTACAGCCAGATTTAGCCTTGGGACCTTGTTAGTTAGCACTGGAGTTAAAATTAGGGATAGAGTTAAGGTTAAGGTTATGTTGGGTTAGTGGAGGGATTAGTCACATCCTGCATCTGTGCTGAGGTTAGCCTTGTTCATCATTGTGCATGAGGGTTGGGGTTACACTTTGGGTGAGGGATAAGGTTACTTGGGGATAGCGCTGCATTTGTGCTGATGATAACCTTGTTAGTTAGTACTGGACTTAATGTTAACCTATTCAATTTATAGCATTTCTTGACTATTTTTGTTATTACATTCTATAACATTGGCTGTGTTTGAGCTTACAAATACAGTATGCATTTCAGCACATATTTCTATAGCATAATTAGCTGTATGTACGTTTGCTCTTTTTTCTGGGGCTATCTATTTATTATGTAACCAAATGGGGTGCACAATTTTGACCTCCCCATCACCCCACGTTCCCATCCCCTCCTCCGCGTGTCTGATCTCCTTCCAAGCCTTTTCCCATTCTCTCTCCACTTCTCCCACACTCCCCTAAACTCCACTTGTTTCTCCATTCTTAGATTTCTCATTTTTATCCTTCCTCCACCATCTTTCCCATGCTTCATCCTGCATGATTCGATTGTTCTAAATCTTCATCCTAAATCCATTGTATATATCCACCGCACACTATGTCATTCCTGAGATTTTATTCCAAACTGGCTCAATGCCGTTTCTGACGACTTGCTCGTCCTTTGTGCTCTGCTATTAACTTCCGTGAATGTCTGCTTCATCTTCATCTGCATGATATTTGCAGTTAAACAATCTCTTTAAACAATTTTACAGATATTTCTTCTTCCTTTCATGATTCTCGCTGCGCTGTCCTTTTCAGCACCATCTAATTATTGTAAGCTGCGGCCTATACAGAATAGTGCTCAAACAAATCGGGCAAATCTGGGTGAATCAATGCACAGGAAGTTTTGAGTAAGGATTTGTTCTTTTTTTGCACAATCCCTCATGCTAAAAGAAACGACAATGATTACCCTGCGCTCTCGAAGCAAATAGCGAGGTTAAGCGATTGGTTGGGTTCCTTACGTGTGGCGTACGTAGTGTCTGCATTTTAAAAAATTCATTTTCTCAGCAAGTGATAGACACGAAATTTTGCATCATAGGAGCGGCTCCTCCTGAAGAATTATTAGTGATAGTTATGACGTCATAGTTTACCTGGTACGGATGCCATTTTGGAAAAAAACAGAGGTGTATATCTCTGAAACCGCTCAATGGAAATACAATGAAACATGGTTCATTGTCAAGGACTCCCCATAGGGAATAAGATATGTTAATGATGATTTCATCGGTACCTTCATTATGACGTCATCATTTGATAAGTACAACGTTTGATCCCATCAGTATAAAAAAACTTTTCTCTGCAACTGTTGGTCTGACAGACACGAAATTTTCACCAGAGGAGCATCTCATCCTGTCCATATTTTACTGATAATTATGACGTCATAGGTCACGTATTAGAGGAATCTTGAAAAAAAACAACTTCTAAACCTTGAAAAAAAAGAAAAAAAAAGTTGCACCTCTATATCTCCGAAAGCTCTCCATGGAAAAACTTGAAATGTGGCTCATTGTAAAGAACTCTGTATGGGGAATAAGTGTTGTTAACAATGACGTCATTGGTGCCTTAATTATGATGTCGTAATTCGACAAGTACAATGCTTAGTCCGATCAGTTTTAAATTGATTGTGTGTGATCTACGCAATTATATTGGAGAATGTAAATTTATGATGTCATCGGTCACATACTCTGGCAGCCATATTGGATCAAAGAAAGAAAAAAAACCCTGAAAAAAATCAGAATAGTTGGCTCGCACCAAGTTAACTGCACGAGATAAGTATTCTATGAATACCATCTAGTTATTTTTAGCAGTCACTCGTGCTTTGCAGCAAGCTTCAGTCATAATTTACCATAAGGGCCAGACAGATACATGAGGCACGTTGATTTTGTATTGTTCTTCAGGTGTACAGTTTGCTCCTAAAGCGACCATCTTTCCCATCCTCATACTGTTGTGCTGTAAAAGATACTCGTGGTGGTCTGTAAATCGCAATCTTGTTTTTTTTTTTTAATGCTCGTAATTGTATGAGTCTTATAGCATGACATGAGTATTTAATATCCTAAGCTAGACTTTTTCTTCCAAGTCAGGAAAAATAACAACAATCAATGGTAAAAAAAAAAATCTTTTTTTTTTTTTAAACTCTCGGCTCTGGGTCCAGATGTTCACCAAAACAGGAATCAATTCTTCCTTGTCAGACACTCAACCTGTCCACCATGTTTTACCACAATCCGTCCACAACTTTTTGAGATATGTTACTACATATCATTTTTAGCCCTATCTCCCAATAGTGAATGATCACTTCAAAAGTTCTAGTATCCAGATCCCGATCTTCATCAAAATCGAATCATTTCGTCCTTGTCAGATACCCAACCTCTCCACCAAATTTCGTCCAAATCTGTCCATAACGTTTTGAGTTTTCCTGTTCACAAACAAACAGACAGGGTTTCAAACATAACCTACCAATAAAAAGAAATTACAACATTAAACAAGTTTCGTTCAAATCCGTCCATAACTTTTTGAGATATCTTGCTTTCTGTTGCGCATATTTGCGCGGAGAGTAGGGTGACACCGTCACAATTTCGGTCTTCGAGGCCGCCTGATCAAGACAAAGATCAAGACCTGATCCGCCTGATCAAGAAGCCAAATGATGAATTGCGAAAGATGATGGGAATATTGCCTGTGATTGATGCTGTGAAGAGGAACAGGTTGAGATGGTTTGGTCATGTATTGAGGAAGGATGAAAGTGACTGGTTGAGAAGAGTGATGGAAGTTAATGTAGAAGGAAGTAGAGGACGGGGAAGACCGAGAAAGACTTGGCTAAAGATGGTGGAAGAAGAAATGCGGGCAAGGGGGTTAACAAGGAGAGATGCAGAAAATAGGGCAAAATGGAGAAGATTGTCATGGGGACCGCAAGGCTAACCCCCGCTCTAGCAGGGAACATGGCCTTAAAATGCCTGTTGTGTTGTTGTTTGCTTTCTGTTGGTTTTAGCCTTATCACTCAATGGTGAAGAATCACTTAAAAATTAAATAATTCTCATATCCGAATACATATTCAGATCTTCGCCAAAATCGATTTGAATCGTCCTTGTCAGACACCTAACCGGTCCACCAAGTTTCGTCCAAATCCGTCCACAACGTTTTGAGATATCTTGTTCACAAACAAACAGACACACAGTGGTGAAAATATAACCTCCATCCGGCTACCTTTGGTGGCGGAGGTAAAAACACGGATTCAAATTTTGCCAAATTTGTACAATCTTCAGAGCAGATAGATATATTCAAATTGTCAGGAGTCGACTGTATTAAGAGGAGGGCACCAACAGGAATTTCAGTTGATGCATTTCACCTGCCGTTTACTTACTGCTACAGATATGCCTTGCTTTGAAGAAATGTATCTAAAGCAGAAGGTGCAAGATTAGGAAGAATGCTGTGTAGCCTTTCCATCTTTTGCTCGTCATCAAGATGACTGGCAGGAATCTGGTCTTCTTATGTTTGTACATAATGAACTTCGTAGGATTGGCCTTCATGCAGTCAATGGTTCATAAGAGTTCGGGTTTGCCGCAGAACGTGATATTTCACAAATGTACAACGGTTGGAATTTGTTAGAATCATGCGACGGGCTTCGGTCTAAATGGCATTGAGTTCGGGGCTCCATTGGTGCTCGTACGTTTGATTTCCTTAGTGAATGTGCCAAACTGCTTATAGAAGAATATATGAGTTTTTCCTTGCGTTGAAGAGAGCTTTGAGGCACAAGTTTTGTACATGTCGAGAAAGAAGTTAATAAAAAGATTCTCAAGTTGTGTCGATGCATGTTGTGTCTGGAAATTATTTTAGGACTTTTGAAAAATGCACACTTGAGAAGATGGTGAATGCAAACACAGTATTTTCAATTCACAACATGGAGAGAACCAGTGTTGATACATTACAATCTGTACTCATTTGTGACTATTTAAGATGTCACAGTATTTAGATTAGGCCTTTGAGCTTCTATTTTTTTTATTATTATTTTTTAATCCAAGATCGAGGCTCATGTAAGAGCGAACATTAATCATATAAAAACAAACTGACACATAAAACATACGATAAAGAGAGCGGGAGACAAGATGGGGAGAGAGAGGAAAGCACACAAGTACAACATTTGAGAGCAGGGACATCGGGAGATCTATGGGAGGGAGAGGGCTTGGGGGGAGGACGCGTGGGAAGGGGGGGGGAGGACGCGTGGGAAGGGGGGGGAGGGGGGTGAAACCGAATTATGGCCAAATTACATGTTTCTCGAGTGCATCATAATATAGCTTCAGAATACCTCGTAAAAACAGTGTCTACACTTAAACGTTAAAAGTTTAAAAACGTTTAACGTAAACGTTAAATAACGTTAAACATTTAAACGTCAAACATGAAACGTTGAAAAACACTTTTAAAAACACTTTCTGGTATTGTGCCCCCAATGCTGCAGCAGTGTCCCCATTGAAGTTTTATGACTTGTATGAGTCTCCGATGAGAGATCAGATCATTTAGATGTCATGACTTGTGCAAAAAGCAACGTCCTCTTCTTCGCAAACTTTCCTTCATGGTGAACTTTTGCTTCTGAATTGATTCTGCTGATTTGATTTGATGTAGCATGCACTTTAAAGAACGTTGGTGCTGCCTAAGCCGTTTCTTGTCAAGGCTTATACTGGGTGGTTTGCCATTGCATTCCCAGCGTTGTTTGCCCATTGCAACTCTATCCTTTGAAATCCTGAAGATCAAGTAAGGAAGCAGCAGGCACCATTTTGAAGTCCTTGGTATGATTTGGCTGGGGTTTGAAAAAAACAGACCTCTCCAGACTCAGAACGGATGCTCAAACTATTACGTCGCCAAAATGTTCTGCAAGTTGTAAGATTTTTATACATCAATGAAACCACTTTGGGGCTATTGAGGGTCATTCGTACCTGGTTGTTATTGATTGTGTACCTCAAAGCACTGTGGTGTAGTGAAAGCACATTGCATATACAGGATATTCAGGTGTGATAAACTTTAATGGCCCCAATTACTCACACCTTCTTGTGGGTCAGCCAGGACATATTTTCGACCAAGGCCATTCACGAGTTGCAGAGGTGGTGCTCAATTGAAGGTGGTAGCCCAGTCCCTGACCATAAGACCTGTAGGAATTTTGAGGTGGACGAGTTTCTCACTGGATCCTGTTAGGGCATGCCTAAATGAAGGGGAAAATCTTGGGTAGACATCTGTCATCCCGGACCTAAAATTTTTACGACGCCATTTTGTTTTGGGCATATGCGAATAGTACCCTCTTTCGGTTTTCATCATTATTTTCTTCTTCTGGTTACAGCTGTGCCAAATGTGACATGTTCTTTAGATTCTTCATTAAGAGACGCTATCCTACGGTTTGTTATAAGTTGATGAAAGGCCAATTTGTTGTTCGAAGAACAAATGGAAAGTTTAATGCAGTTGATGTCGACATGGCTCTCAAACAGACAATAAAGAGATCTCAGAGGTCAACTGGGGGGATCATTGGCCAAACAAAACGAAAAGACTATATTGCTTAATGGGAGCTTGTTTATCATGAGGTCCTTCTTATTCGAAAAGCATTTCAAGGACTACTGAACATTACACAAGTTGATTATGAGCTGAGAATGCAGCTAACAGGAAGGCTCAGAAATCAAACGGAAGTCAACATCCAACAAATGCTGCAGTATGTCAAAAGCAGAGAAAACCCATATCTCAGTAGAGGTGAAGTCAGGCCCCATAACATATTAACCAATGAATGTGTGCCAGCATCAAATGCCAAAACGTTACTCCAGTTTTTGACAACAGGGAAAGAAGCTTATTCAATGTTTCGTGAGGAAAGGTGTATCTCACGCTCCAATCCACAAGCAAAAGCTCCACACTTTTCAAAGAACAACAGGCTTAGATGTATCATCAAACTACCATCTCTTATCAGATTCACCACCATCACTTATCTTCCCCCATCCAAAACCTTGATCTTTTCTACCCCCATTAATTCACCCCAGATCCACCTTGTTTGAAATACCAACTTCTTTCCTGGAAGTCCTTGCAGTGTCCATGTGTGTTTTATACCTCTCCCACCTCCTCCCCCTTCCCACGCCTCCTCCCCCTAAGCCCTCTCCCTCCCACAGATCTCCCGATGTCCCTGCTCTCAAATGTTGTGCTTGTGTGCTTCCCCCTCTCTCCCCATCTTGTCTAACGCTCCCCTTATTATATGTTTATGTGTCAGTTTGTCTTTTTTGTGATTAACGTTAGCTCTTACACGAGCCTCGATATTGTATCCAAAAAAAAACAAGAAAAAAAACCTAGCCACCTGTAAATACTGTCAAAGAATTATTACAAGCACAAAGGACTGTTGACATTGCTAAGGAAAGAGGAATGGCAATGGCAGAAATCCTTAGCTATGACGTTACATCTTCCTTACTAGATTGAGACGGTGCCACAACTAAACTGGTGAAAGCACAGCTGCTCATGTCTGAGTTAACTAAAACACTGGGTAGCACAGACTTCAATTTTCAAAAAGAGTACACACTGAAAACCAGCGTTGCTGTTGATGTCATGAATCAGTTACGCAGAATTCTGATCAAAGGACACAACACATTTGAAGATTTTTTTGTTTTTTTTGTATACAAGATCGAGGCTCGTGAAAGAGCTAAACATTAATCACACAAAAAGTCAAACCGACACACAAAACACAAAAAACAAGGGGAGCGGCAGACAAGATGGGGAGAGAGGGGGAAGGACACAAACACAACATTTGAGAGCAGGGACATCGGGAGGACTTGGGGGGAGGTGGGAGAGGTATAAAACATATGAACACTGCAAGGACTCTGGGGTGAATTAGCGGGGGTAGAAAAGATCAAGATTTTGGAAGGGCGAAGATAAGAGATGGTGGTGAACAGCTGTTTTAAAGACCTGGAGGGAGGAGTGGGATTGAAGGGAGTGGGGTAGTTTGTTCCAGAGGCGGGAGAAAATGGGAATGAAAGAGTGATGGTGAGCAGAGAGCCTAGATTTTGGCAGTGTAACCATAAGAGGGTTGCAGGCAGATATTGTGCGACCTGAAGGAATACTGGGGGGACAGAGCACAGAGAGAGCTGGGGGAGCAAGGCCAGAGAGGAGTCGGTAGAAGACAGAAAGACCACCAACCTGCCTGCGGTGAGTGAGTGAAAGGCCCTCGGAGTTAACTTCATCGCAGGAGATTCCAATGATTCTGAAAGCTTTGGCCTCAACAGCGTGAAGCCGAGCTAGGTGTGAGGCAGGAGCACCAGCCCAGAGGGGGGAACAGTATTCCATTGAGCTGCGGATGAAAGCCTTGTATGTGGTGAGGAGCTCAGATGTGCCAAGGAAGGACTTCGCACGACGGAGGATGCCCAGTCGGCGACTGGCTTTGGAGGCCAGCTTGGAAATGTGGTTTTCCCAAGAAAGATCATGGCAGATAGTGAGACCCAAAAGCTTGAGGGACAGAACTTCTTGGAGAGGATTGTTGAGAAAGTAGATGGGAGGGTTTTCCAGTCGGTCCTTTCGGAGAGACATTGTGAGAGTGTGAGATTTGTCAGGATTGAAAGACATGTTCCACTTGTTTGACCAGTCTGTGATTTTGTCCAGGTCTGCAGAAAGTGAGGAGGCTGCAGACTGCCGATCTGAGGGATGAGGAATGGAGCGGCAGATAGTGGAGTCATCAGCAAAGAGATAGAGAGGATTTTCCAGAGAGTCGGAGAGATCATTGATGAAGACCAGAAATAGCACAGGGCCCAGAACACTACCTTGGGGAACTCCAGCCAGAACAGGAAGGGGAGATGAGAGAAATCCATTCAGGGCCACACGTTGCCTACGACCAGAGAGGAAGTCCGCAAGCCATGAGTGGAGATTTCCATGGATACCATAGGAGGAGAGTTTGGTGAGCAGAGCTGGGTGCCAGACCATATCGAAGGATACGGAACCGTATTTGTTTACAACACTCGATAATAATGTAAACAATGTCTGCAGATTCAGTCATTACCCTACTCTTGCGAAGCGAAAAGCGGGGTTTAAGGTGGGTTTTCACGGGACTCGCGAAGGATGCGAATGTCGAAAAAATGGCAAAGTCCAACATTCGGAGAAGTTTTTCTCCGAATGTGTCGCGACAATGGAGCCGTAAACCATTCTTGCGCAGTTTGTGCGTAGTTCTCACAACGTATGGGCGAATGTCGTGTGTAGCGTTGCCGAACTATGGCCAGTCCACATACACGAAGAACACACGACTAAAATGCGAACAACACGAATGTTGGACGAATCTCGGGCAACATTCGTGCGGACATTTCGCGACACATGCGAACGTTTTGCGCATATTTCGCGAATAATGAACGTCGTGCGACATTCATGCGAAATTTGTACATATGTCGCGCGATTATCTTGCGACCGGCGATCCGACCAACACTTGGGCAGTATATAAATTTGCGGATTTGCCACCAGACACGTGCGCCAAACGTTCATGAGAACTTCGCACGAAGACAGACGCGAACAGTTCGTGAATAGGTCGATAAATGATCGGACGAACTTCGCTGCTTTCGCGAGACATGCGCGAGACATTATCCAAACAGTCGGAATCTGTTTGGGGTTTAACGAAGATTTTGCGAACATCACGCACGTCGTGAGTATGTCGTGCGCATATGACGAAGCTTTTTAGACATTTTTGAGAGCAAATCACGACCCGGGATGCTGGAAACGTTCGCTATAAATTTCAAACTTTTTTGAAATACCCGCCGAACAAAAAACGACTCCTGCGAACAATTGACGACGCTTCCGAACCCCCGCGCATGTTTGGCGAACTTTTGGAGCCTAACATACGAATATTGGACTTTGCCATTTTTTCGACATTCGCATCCTTCGCGAGTCCCGTGAAAACCCACCTTAAGCAATCTTCTGCGTACGTGTGTCGTACGTGTGCTGTTTCTGCATTTTAAAAATTAATTTTGTCGGCAACCGTTGGTCTGATTGACATTAAATTTTACCGTAGGAGCGCCTCTGCTTGTAGTTTTTATGCTGATAATTATGACGTCATAGGTC
Organism: Myxine glutinosa; assembly: GCF_964187855.1. Classification (NCBI taxonomy): domain Eukaryota; kingdom Metazoa; phylum Chordata; class Myxini; order Myxiniformes; family Myxinidae; genus Myxine; species Myxine glutinosa. The sequence goes on from NC_136268.1 coordinate 83,435,525, forward strand.
ACGTGGTGCAGACGCCATCTTGGAAAAACGTTACACCTCTATGTCTCCCAAACCGCCTAATGGAAAAAATTGAAACATGGCTCATTGTCAAGTACTCCCCATGGAGAATAAGATATGTTAATGATGATGTCATCGGTGCCTTAATTATGACGTCATGATTCAACAAGTACAACGCTTCATTCGATAAGTAAAAAATAAAAAATTCTTAGCAACTGTTGGTCCGATGGACACTAAATCTTCACCATAGGAGCGCCTCCTCCACTATAATTTTTTTAAATGATAATTATGAAAAAAAAAACCCTTAAAAAACAGAAGAGTTGGCTTGGACTAAGTCTTTCTCAAGACTACGCAGGGTAAGTATTCTATGAATACCATCTAGTGTTAACTATATATTTGATAGCTACCGGCCATCATCGATCAAAAATGCAGAGAGAGAAAGAAGATCTTCTGTCGAACCACTAATTTTGACGTCCATTACCCCTGCTACGAAGCTTCCTGTGCAGGTGGACATGTTCTGGGCATCAGTTGGCAATAAAAGTTTGACTCAAGATGATCTGGAACAGATTCTACTGGAGGTATCGGCTAATCGGCAGTGGGAAACTGTCGTAAGTGGCGTGTTCCTTGAAAGTGGACCTATCCCTGCAGTAGCAATAAAAGTCAGTAGTATTAGCACAGTCGAGGACACACTTCAGACACCTATTGAAGAATCCGACTTGCACCTCATCCCTCACATTTTCCACTCGGTCAAACAAGGATCGCAGCATGTAGTTGTACTTTCAAATGACTCAGGTGTGTTTGTGCTGCTTATTCATTTTTACAAGGTTCTTCATGAAAATGGTCTCTCTGAACTCTGGATGAGAAAGTCAGCAACAAACATCTATTCATACTTTGGCCAAAAATATGGGTCCTGTCAGTGAAGTCATTCTTGCCACTCATTTTCTTACTGGGTCTGAGGTGACCAGTAAAATAGGTACAAACGCGTCATCGCTTAGAGCACACCCAGAAAAAGATCTACAGAACTTCGGTCGACTTCTTCCACCCAGTAATCAATCCTTTGAGCTTGCAGAGGAATACTTGGTCAAAGTTCTAAAACCAGGTAAGAAGTGTAAGACATTTGATAAACTTCGTGTTGAAATCGTCACACAGGTTAGTGCACCAAACTTTCTAAACCTACCTTGTACAAGTTCTTCATTACGAGGTCACTTACATCGATCATTTTACATGGTGTACTTCAGTGTTAAACATGGACTCACCAAGAGCTCCAACCAATTTTGGATGGACTATCAGTGCTGACGACTCATCATTCATGCCAGATCCTTGCATTAGTGGACGACCCGAATATGTGACTGTGTTACCTTTCTTTGCAAGAAGTGTAGCACAAAACGATGCCGGAAACACATCGTCTCCTGCATATCATTTTGCAAATGTAATATGTCTTGTGAGAATGTATAACTTGTTCCAAGCTATAAAGACAATCTTTTTATATTCTGTGGCTCATTTCCATGTTTTCAAGATTTGTAATATACCTTTTTGGTGTATTTTACACTTCACTTACATGTCAAACAAAAAAGTGTATTTTTCATGATATATATATATATATATATATATATATATATATATATATATATATATATATATATATATATATTGTTGCGGGTTTGAGAACCCACACTTGCTTGTAAATATGACATCATTACAGGTTAAAGATAGCACCCCATAGATAGGCCACAAGCAACACGTAGGTCACCATAGGACATCAGTTATTCCTCAGTATGTGTTTAGATAAGGCATTTTCCAATAGTTGAATCTGCATTGTGTCAATCAAATAAGAAGTAGGCCCTTTCGTCCATTTTGCCAGCCTCCCTCCAAGCAATGCCATTAAGCGCGCTCCCCAGTCTGTGCCCCATGGCCCTTCCCAATTTGTTACGTGCCTTTGTTAGCAGAGTCACGCCCTTGAGCGTGAGCTCGCTAAACGCCGCCATAAGCCACGAGGTGAAGCCCAGAAAAAGTGGGCGGATCGCCAGGGAGAAGGTGTGGCCACGTCACCCAGACGTCAGGGCAGGGCCGGTAAGCAATAACCAGCCAACCAGGGCTGTAGTGACATCGCCTGATAGGCGTGGCTTTTGGGCTCGCGGAGCGATCGCTGGCTAGATTATAAAAGCGAGTGCACAAAGCCCTTTTACAGGACTATAAGGAAGCGCGCTTGGTAGAAGGACTCGAGAGAATATCGTTGCTAAAAGGACTTATGCAGCAGTGCTCGTTAAAGAGGACGCGCTGGTGACCATCAACCTACAATCTGTAATCTGCAGCGTGAATGTGATTACAGCGTGAATGCAACGTAGTCCATCGGAATGATCGTAGTTAGGACGGCTTGATCGTAGTTAGAACGGCTTGATCGTAGTTAGAACGGCTTGATCGTGACTACAGCGTCGTTGCAGCGGGAGGATTATCTTGTGCCGTTTCGACGACGATCGTTACCTGTCCGTCCCGCTCCAATGCCGATCAGAGCCGCTGTATATAAATCGGTCCGGATTGCATCGGCCTCACCCGATCAAGTATTTC